>NC_136485.1:157018240-157138240 GCF_053919585.1 Euprymna scolopes | reverse complement strand
TAATTATTGTTCACACATGCATATCTAGTATATACAGAAAAGTCAGTAGGATTCTTTCTGTAATTATGTACATTAAAATCTGTATTAGAATTAATAACTTTATAAAATTGTCTTATGTTATTTCTCACCTGTTTGCTTACTGCTTTTCCTTTACTTCAATTGGAGAATATTTTCTGTGTTCTTTTAAATCAGAACCTTGAGATCTAAAGCCATATTTTGTATCCTTCTTTGTTATTATGCTGTATAAAAGCATTCCTAATGAAAGTGGAAGGGAATATAACAGATCTGCATGCACAAGATTCATTCCTAAACTACTTTATCCATCATTATGAATCTTGGAACAGATTTACTCGGCCTTGAAAGTAGTAACGTGGGCTATATTTGTTGAATAGCAGGGTGTGTATATATATGCTTCTACCAACCAAGTAGAATTTCACTAATGAAATATTTTCACAAATTCTATAAAGTATTTTTAACATTCTGTTTTATTTGGATTCATTTTTTCCTATATATACATATAACTGACGATAGGATGACAATTCTTTTAATACAGAGGAAACGAGAATTCATTACTTATGATGGGTTGCACATTATTGAGGAGGGGGGGTGTTTCGTATTAAGTTCATTTACAAATACGATAAACAAAATCACATTATCTTTCAGGTTGAAAGATGACAACGAAGACAAAGATTTACAAAATACATGATGACATTTATTCCACCAGCTGACTGATATAATGATCAGGAATTCAATTTTCAGAGTTACATTTTCTTGTTTCCCTTTCTGGTCGCTTCCAAAAGGGTTTCAGCTAACTGCTGTGATTCCCAACTGTGTCTTTCTACCCTGAACTCTACTCCTGAACTCGACTGACTGAACTGACTCTCTGAATATGTTGTAAATTATCTTTTTTTGTAGCGTCAGAGATGTGTTCAGACATGTGAGAGTCCTCACGTGGATTCTACATACTACACATGTCTCTACACGCCTCTGCAACACAAAGAAAATTCCTAAATTGAATTGTTTGTTCTCCTAACTCTGACATAATTAATATATTTAGTTATTTCTACACACAATGGACAATTGCTCTACGTTCCTAGGATTGCAATATGTATTCATTTTTTAACTTTTGATTACTGGGTTCAATTCTAGCCTTTTTCTCATAATAAATATTATTTTTAATCCTATTTACGTCTTTCTTTAATTTACTGTGCTCTGCCCCCTTCCATACATAACACATGTAGTTTATGTAAAGGATGTAAAAAGCGTGTGAAAGATCCTTGTGAAAAGTCAGATAGCTATGACTTTTGTGAAATTTTAACAACAGATATTAGAAATCAATAAGTACTCTCCAAATTTCAAGTTTTTTTTGCTTTTTTTTAAAAAGTATTTAAAAAGTTTTTAGGGAATATAATATGAACAAAACCTCCAATTTGAAAATCCAAATATTTTAGATTTGCACTGAATTTTGTCGATAGTCATTAAATACCAATTAAGAAAGACTCCATGAATTTCAATTTCTTAAGACCTCTAAAATTAAAGCCTTATATTTTATACATTTTCTAGAATCAAATTCATGTAATGAATTTTTTTTTTAAATTGAAATAAGAATTCTTGACATAAATTGATTTTAATCTTTGTAAGGAGATATGAAAGTGGTGCAAAACTATTCTGTCCAGGAAATGAATTTTCCCCGTTCTAGCACACATATCCTTCTAGTATATATATATATATATATATATATATATATATATATATATATATATATATATATATATCGTAAATGTTTCTCACCCATTAAACCTTTAAATGGCTATAACGTGAGGCTCGCTGCTTGTTTGTGTGTAAATAAACATGCAGCTCGAATACTGTAAAAGCGGTATGTGAATGTTTATTTAAATGGACATTTGTTGAGGTTATTTGTGAGCACCGATCTCATAGGCCAGTGGGTAGAACTGCCGACTATCAATACGATGGTTGTAGGTTCAATCCCCAGCAAGGGAAAGGTAATAGTCTAGCCGTACTGATGAGTTGTAATATAACGAAACAGTACTGTATGTGGATGACTATATATTTAAGCCCCCCCCCCTTGTGATAGACCACTGTCATAAATATATCTCACCCATTACATGAATGGCTATAAAGCGAGACTCAGTATTCGTTTGTAAATAAATAAACAGCTTGAGCAGGATGAATGGTGAGTAGAACTACCAACTATCAACACTACGGTTGTAGGTTCAATCTCTGGCTAGGGAAAGGTGCTAGTCTAGCTGCACTGACGAGTGGTGATACAACAAAATAGTACTGTATGTGGATGACTATATATATATATATATATATATATATATATATATATATATATATATATATATATATAGTCGCCTAGGGCCATAAAAAATATTGTTGTTGTTGAATTTGCTTCCTCCAAAGGAGGAAGTGTCAAGGGAATGTAAATTCACTGGCTGTCCATGATCGCCTGCAATGTTTGGTGCATTTTTAGTCAGGAAACCATTATCTTCAGTCTGATATGGTAGCACCAGATGCCCTAACAGGTATTATCACAGAGACAAAGTGAACCTGGAAACAATGGTAACTATGAGGCAACTCCACATTCTTAACAGCCCCCAAATAGGTGGGACCTCACCACTGAATGTCTTTTAAAGTCAGACCCAAAACCGTAAACGTAATAGAAGGAATTAAAAATATGTGTAACATCTTTATATTTCTAATCTTTCTTTCTCTCTCTCTCTATCTATCTGTTTCTCTTTTCCTATTATCTTTCCATCTCTCTCCAACCCCTCTTTCACCTCCATCCAGACCATTCTTCTATTTTGTTTTAATGTATTGAAAATAATAATCATGCAAGTCACTCACCTGAGCTTTCCCACCCAATTCATCAAAAATATAATAAAATCTACGTTTCTTTTAATTTGTCCCTGGGAAGCGCCGAGTTTCTTATATTCCCTCCTTTATAATATAATGAAACCTATATTTATTTTAGTGTATTTCCGAATAACACTGTTTCTTTTCTCTACTGTACTACTGTATTTTTGCATTGACCTGCGCTATCTAGCATAGTCAGCATTACTCCTAAGCAATGGTGTACAATAGTGTAACAAAATGCAGTAAAAATCTTTCTTCCGGGCAATGTAGCATTTAAAAACATCTACTCTGTGTAGAATTGCTCTCAGATATTTATGACTTCCAGGAAATGCTGAGTAAATGCACCTGCTTTATCTAGGATATTGAGAACTTTGGATTAACTTCTAGCACTTACCAATGATAATACATTATTATTATTATTATTAATATTACTATTATAGATCCCGAGCAATGCCAAGTTAAAAAACATAGAAATATAAATAAAGCTAACTCCAGAATCTTATTAAAATATTCTGAGTTTCTTATTTTCTTTCACTCTCTAGTCTACAGAGAAAGGTAGAATTATTTTGAAAGAAAATACAAAGTGATTTCCGTAATACTTAAATTACAGTATTTTCTTTTCAAATTATAGTTGAAAAACAAAACCAAAAAGAAATCTGCTCAATAGTCCCCTTATAAGGGCACTGAGAGAGTCGTAAATACTTCCATTATCTTCCCCAGTTAATTTTACACATGAATACACGTTTAGATTTTATGCAAATTCCCTAACTTTTATTTCTATAGGGTATGTACATACACACAGGCATTGATATATATATATATATATATATATATATATATATATATATATATATATATATATAATAGAAAAATCTTATTATTGAAAAAGCAGGAATAACCTTCTTAGTGACACACAATATGGTTTCCACTCTGCAAGATCTACCGCAGATGTGCTGACGGTTATATCCCACAGGATTAGTGAATCTCTTGACAAAGACTTCCTTTCTAGGGCAATTGCTCTTGACATATCAAAGGCCTTCGACAAGGTATGGCATAAGGGTCTACTTCAAAAGATTTCCAGCTACGGTATAACTGGAAATGTTTTCTCAATCATTAAATCATTTCTCTCTGATAGGCTCATAAGAGTAGTGGTAGATGGACAAAAATCGGAGGCCTGCAATATAAATGCTGGAGTCCCTCAGGGGTCAATCCTCGGCCCAACTCTCTTCCTGATCTACATCAATGACCTCCCTAAACACATACTTAAATCATTCGTTGACATCTATGTTGATGACACGACCATCTACGGCTACACATCAAAGGCTGTAAATGACAAAGTTCTCTCTGATTCTCTCTCCCCTGATCTCGAGCGCGTGGTTCAGTGGGAGAAGATGTGGCTCGTTACCTTTAATGCATCCAAAACCAAACTCCTATCCTTACATCATCAATGCTCTGATCCCCAGCTGGCATCAATTGTGATGGATGGCTCTCATCTGGGTGAGGCCCCGTGTTTTGACAAGCTTCTGGGTTTGACCTTTACTCCTGACCTGAAATGGAACACATACATCAAGTCTGTTGCCAAGGTCGCTGGAAAGATGGTGGGATCCTTCTACCGCTCCAAAAGATATCTCACTACTGATGCAATTCTCTATCTATATAAAAGCCAAGTACGTCCAAGGATGGAATACTGTTGCCATATCTGGGCAGGAGCTGCTAAAAACAGCCTATCCTGCCTTGACAGAGTACAAAATAGACTTTGTGGCTTAGTGGGGGATGCCCTTTTCTCTACCCTGCAACCTCTCTCCCACAGAAGAGACGTTGCGAGCCTATCCTTGTTTTATCGCTACTTCCATGGCAGGTGCTCGTCTGAACTCCAATCTCTAGTCCCCCCTCGCCAATCTTTCACGAAAAACACCCGTCTAGCTGAATCCACTGTGAAAAATTTCCCCCACTCTATATCTGTGCCTAAATCAAAACGCGGATTCCATGAACAAAGCTTCTTTCTTAGAACTGCACGCCTGTGGAACTCTGTTCCGTTTGCCTGCTTCCCTCTGGACTACAACTTGGATGTCTTCAAGTCCAATGTTAACAAATTCCTAATGAACCGCCCCCTTAATTAAACACTTCATCAAATCTCCACACTAATGTAATGTACTTGCAATAACCCTTATCCCGGAGTGGCTTCCGGGCCTTGATAAGTGGTGATCATTGTGTAAAAAAAAAAAAAAAAAAATTAATTCAAATTCTCAAAAAAAAACAAAAAAGAACGTTAAAACTCTGTAAAGGGTGTTTGGAGGTGTGGGGGTGGGTAAAAAAAGTAAGTATGAGGATCGAACTCGAACCGTGGAGGCAAAGTTGTAAATTAAAGTGTGAAAAAAAAAACATGCGACGTTAACCATTGCCCCACCGCGAAATGCTAATGGAAAAACGTTTGAATTTATTTAATTACTTGGATTTAGCAGGTGCCTGTTTTAATGAGGTCAAGTTTGACTGCGGGATAGTATTCATTTACTGCTGAACGCTTCCCCCCCCCCAAGATGTTATAGGAAAAAGACTAACCCACATGCGGCAAGCGACAAATGTTGAATATTTATCTTCCCGAAATCGAGTTACTTAAATAGACAGGCGAGCTTCGTTGTTAACTGTGAGATATTACGATTTATATCTGATATAAAAAGTTTTAAAAAGTTGTGAAGCGAGCGACTGCTTCTCTGAAAGAAGCCTTTTGTTGACGTACAGAAAAAGCGAACACACATACATACATACATTTTCGCTTTTATATAGATTATTGTAAATTACTCTTGGAATATTTACAAGAAAACCATAAATATATATATATTATTGAATGTGAGATGCTGATCAAACAATGCATAATATCTATCAAGAGAGACTAAGGAAAAGTAAAGATATATAGCATTTATTTTGGGCTTGGGGTCTGGGAGCTCATTAGATATTGTCCGGTGTTCAAAACTATTGCTTTACTCTATAATAAAAACTAATGTGCATTTATCTCTACTTATATATAAAATGTGTGTGTGATTTTGATCCCCATGAACCCGGAAATGGTTGGACCGATTTGTTAAAAATTCATTTATTTATGTTTACTGTACTTAATGTGTCTTAGATAGGTTTTGTACCAGAATGCTCTCCATAAGTATCAAAAATCGATAATCAAAAATACCTGATTAAAGAAAAGAACAATCCGATTTTGACAAAAATTAACACTCTGATACAGCCTAACATCACAAGTGAATTTTAGAAGTTTTATCATTGCACAAGCAAACGGGTTCGACATATTTGAACTATTTAAACAACCTTTTTTCTGTAATCTATCCCATAAACGAAAGTAGGGAGATATTGAAAATGCTTCAAGAAACATAAAACATATTCACATGTGCGATTTTAGTCTTGTGGAAAATAAAGCAGTGAATTACTTCGGCAGTCCAAGCAGCCATATGGGATGTCGTTGTTACAGAAAAAGAAAAGCAAAAGCAAATACAAGAGCGTTTTAATAGCTGTTCTAGCCAATCAAAACATCTTTAGGCTCTAAACAGTTGCTGCTTTTCAGAGAGAAAAGGGAATTGGAGCTCAGTTGGTGATTTGCAAATTGAGGTGTGCGTTGCGATTGGAAATTTTTAGATTGGATTTTCGACCCTAGATTTTACGATTGTATTGATGACCTCAAATTGTGAACTACAGATTCCAGCTCATCTAGTTTCAATAAATGCATTTACGTTGAATACAATTGTTCCGCTCTTATAGGAAATAATAGGCTTGCAGTTTATGAAAAACTAGCCTGGATGCCCGGTGTTGCCCGGGTTTTTGGAAGTGTGTTGAGCAAAAAAAAAAAAAAAAAAAAAAAAGTGGTGGCAGGCAGGCAGCTCAAACCTGTACCGCAAAGGAGGAAAAGGACGTGTAAAAAAAATAAAAAGTGACGTCTTTGCTGTCACCAAACCGGAACTGACACAGGTTTAAATTAAGGCTAGTCAATCGAAAAGAGGGGATGACTTTCGAAAATATCAGCGAAAAAAAAAGCGACCCTCTCTGTAGAAAAGTGCCCCATTGAGGGTGAAAGAATTTATCTTTTTAGCCAAGTTTTCGATATTTGTTGGCCGAAGGGTCGAGCTTCAAAACGATACTGATCTCGTGAAAATCCGTCGCCTCTGTCGAAAGTTTAAGACAGACATACAAACAAATATACAAACATTTAAACAGACAGGTGAGATTTATATTATAACTAGCGGGGGCACCCACCGTTGCCCGGGTGTTTGGAGGTGTGTGTGGTGTTAAATAAAAAAGAAACCGGGGGGAGGAGGGTAGGATCGAACCCGAAGCCCTGAGACGAAGTTTGAAAATAAAATCGGCTAGCCAGAATGAGTTACTGAAAGATGTTTGAATTTATTTAAGTAAGAACCAAATTGACAGGTGTGCGCATGGAAGTCGTTGAGCGTTACGACGATGACGTCAATGACCAGGATTGTTTGTTATAAGCGAAGTAAAAAAAGAAAACGTTAAAACTTAAGCAGGGGAGCGTAATCAAACCATCGAAAAAAAACACAAAAAAAAAACTAACATAAGGCAAACGAACGATGAAAACAGAAAACGAACACATGAAAAATGGCTTAAATAAGCCTGTTTCAATATTAAAATTTAAAAAATCGGTGGGTATCCGGGTGTTTTTGGGTGTGTGGTCGGGGGTGGATAAGTGAAGTAAAAAAAAAAAACCAGAAAAACGAACGTTACGTGAAAAATGGCTTAAATAACACTGGTTCAATATTCAAATTTAAAAAATTGAAAAAAAAAAAAAAAAAAGACATCTCCCACCACGATTCAAACCAAAAACGTTTAGATAATGAACCAACGCGTTAACCAACTGAGCTAACGGAACGTACATGAAATTTGTTCAGTTTTTCAACTATTTAAAGTAAATCAGGTCATGACGTCATCTGGCACATGCATAGAACCGGTCGTCGTCACAAGAGGACCGTTTTTGTTGACCACCCCACTGTCAAAAATTGTCGATTTCGGGAAAATGAACGTTTTTGGCCAATTTTTCGATATTTTTCGAGCGAAGGATGGGGCTTCAATATGATATCGAGTTTGTGAATTTTCGTCGTGTCTGTCGAAAGTTTTTAGCAGACACACAAACATACACACATACATACATACATTTTCGCTTTTATATATATAGAAGGTTTAGATTTCATTCTACACTTCTTATTGCTAACACACTCCCTATTTACTTGCTTCCCCAAAATGACAGTGTTTTACACAAGATCAGGTTCCCCAAAAAGGGAATTATGGATTACACACACACATAAAAAATGACCTCAATCTAGAAGGATTTCTCATATACTGACTGAGGATAGAAAATATACAATATCGTATCAAAACAGATCTTACAATTTGCTCCATGCCAAAAAGGCCAAGGAACAATCTTTAATTATTATATGTTCATAAAAAAGTGAATGGTAATATTCTAACTCATTTAATAATCGTACATTTCTAACTAGTGGATGTCATGAAAGTTTGTGTGTGCTTTTTTTATTGGGACTTGATATCATTAAGAACTACTTCATTGGTGCTGTCTATCTTATTCCTTGACTTCCTATTGAGGTTAGCGTTGTGAGGATGATCCTTTCTTAAGATATGCATTCATGAGTGAGTAATTTGTCCACAATTGTTGGTATGCAAAGAAAAAGGAAGACATGTTAAGTTTCTTGCGTAAGCACATCAGTGCTCTCTTGATCTTGTCTGACACTTTTTATATTCATCAGTGTAAAACAGTCTGGCACAAGGTCATTAGCTTGTAGTGATCCTTTCAGATCATTCGATATGTAACAATTAGCATAATATATACGGTCGTTAACTATAGAATTCTTGCAGAAGCTATCCTGTTCATTTATGCATCATTATTTTTGAGAAAGTTGGGGAATGAACTTGCAAATTGCTTCTTTTTATTTTTTTTTTTATTTTTCATTTTTTTCTTTGAAGATTGTAACGTTGGGTATGGGGCAACCAAACCAGCTGCCAACATTGCCCTGCTTTTTATTGAAACCAACCGAGAGCTCTTTTTAGTATTCTCATTGTTCCCTTAAGTGCAATTGTCTGAATCTCTTTTGTACTTGGTTCACCAGGAATATTAGTTAGATAGGACTTCAAGTTGTCCTTCATAAGCCATGTGGCACCTATAATAATTGGTATGATTGATATCTCCCTAAGATTCCAGTTTCTTTTCATATCATACATGAGACCTTGATATTTGGCCTGTTTCTCCCTTCCAGCTCTGTTCAGACCTCCATCATTAGGGACACTCACTTCAACCAAGGTTGTAACTCTCTCAGACTTATTTCACATGGCATATTTTCTTCAGGTATGGATTAAATGTAAACTAGTATAGAATAAATCCTTCAAAACCTGTGTTTTGTTTTAGTAGTAAATAACTTAGAAACAGTTGATACACTGTAAAACTGACAAAGGAAGCCAATGATGTGCCACACTGGGACCTATCAGGAATTGTCTTAGCTCTACGAGCACCTCTTTATCGCTATTATTCAAGGGAATATATTGAGATTGCTCTTGACCCACTATGTCTGTAAGATATACAATAAAACTTACCAAAGTTCTGAATATAGGGATAGTTGAAAAAGATTTTCATAAACTTTAAAATTTAGATGTAATATTTATATTTTTTTCAAATGTTGAATTATGTATTTAATGAATAACGTTTAAAAGAGTAAATCTAAAAGAAAAGAAACAAAATGATTAAACTGTGTCAATGTCGATTTTAAAATGAACATACAATTACCAATGGAACATCCCTTTACAAGTGAAAAATTTTTTTTTTTTTTTAGATAATTGTGTTTAAAAATGACTAATTGGTAGCAATGAGAATTAATTTTAGTTTCAATGAAATTTACAACAAAATCAAAATATGAGTTGGCTTTGATTACGACACTATATCAATCACATTCAAAAACAAATATTAGAATTTCTTCTATTATGAGCCTTGTGGCTTTAATTGGATTCACACATGTAGAATCGATCACTGGTTTCTTCCTCTTCTTCTTCTGCACTCGGGTGGGGGGTTATGGATATAGTCCACTGCTCTTTCTTGTTCACCAGGGATGACGATCTCAAAATTCTTTTCTCATAGTTATCTTCCTCATTGATAGGCACTTTCACTTAGCTAAATGTTGCTTCAGAACCTTATATTTGTTACGTTTCCTTGCTTTTTAAACTGAAACTTAGTTAAGTTCAAATTATTTTATGTCACAGGATAAAACTAACCAATCACACATCTACTTTCATACATTTTTCACGGGGACAAGCAAGCATAAATCCAGACCTTGTCAATTTCACCAAGTCAACCTTATGTTATTTGTGAATCATATGTACACTTGATGTCAAAAGCACATAATTTTTTAAAATATTTTTTAATACATTTTCATCACAAACAAGGCACATTGCCACTTTGATGTAGGGGGGCTACTATAAAGGACATAAGCTACAGGGGTACTATGTGGGGAGTTGGGCAGTAAATAATATATCACTCAATTCTACAATCAGTATCTGATTTTTTTTATGTCATATCTTTCTCAGACTTTTAAATTTCATCTTCTTATTCATTAGGAACGAACCTCATACTGCAACCTCATATGTCTCCTGACAAAGGTTTTAAATTTTAAATTTAGCTATTTAAAAATACCTGCTACCAAATGATCTTGTTTTATTAATTGTTAATAAAAGTCTGCTTTTTGTTAATTACGGAATCCAAAATTTCTGGATGGACTTCAAGTCAACTTATGCAGATATGATATGTTCTAGAAAGTGTCATGGACTATGAAAAATTGATCTTAGTCTTAAAAGGGGATAAATAAGCTTAGAGAAGCCATTTCTTATAGACGAGAATCTACACTCAAATAGTTTCAAAACTAAAAATTAGAGCAAAGAATGGAATAATAATCAAATCGGTTTTATGAAAAGGCTGTGATCACAACAAATGTAACAACTAAATAAAAATTATGTCATTATGGACAAGTTACGCGTTAACACTATCGACCAACAGAAGAGTTTATCTTGCATACATACACAGTGTTATGATGTATGGAAATGAAACCTGGCCTGTGAGGACTGATGACGTGCGTTACATACGGAAATAAATGATATGGTACAATGGATGTGTAACGTTACGTGCTCGGTTAGGATCCTATTCAAGGAACTCAGAAATAATCGAGAGGGTCATCAACAGGAGCATGTGCCAGCCAACATTTTGTCCTGTCAAAATTTAATAACATATAAGTTATCCCAATTTTTAACTTAGAAATGCTGCGGGGAGGGGGGGGATACGTCAATTATCGGTGCATTTACACAGAGTTCGCATAACAATGGCTAACTAAAGAAAAGTAAAGACGACACCTTTGGTTAAAAAAAAAAAGTTAACATAATCCTTCTTTTTTTTTCCGTAACTCGTAATATATACGAGTCAACGACAATTGCAATTCCACAGTCAAGCAATGGAAAAAAAAAAAAAATGAAATAGTTGACAGCCTTTTCGAAGATAGTTCATGTAATGTCGCTGTACGAGCACGCTAAAGCCAATCCATCCGAAGAATTTCATAATTTATCTTCTTCTTCCTACATTACCACTTGATTGTTGATAACGGAATGCCAAAATCATTCGACAGGTGTGAGCGGGACGAGATCGTAACAGCAGCTGACTGACTAACTCAGTAATTCTCAAATAATGGCTGCTTTCTTTAGCGCTAGAGTTGGTCAGTTTTGTTTTTTTTTGTTTTTTTTACCCAACCCAATTAGCTACTGGCCTTCCTTCATTAGAACGCGCTGCTGTTACCTATTTTGGGTGATAACGATCTTGGACCATCACAGTAATGTTAACCTTAAAAGACAGATTTTGTTCTAATGACCTCAGAAGAAGATTAATTCTTAAAGTATAGGGAGTTGTGTGCAGAAGATTTTGATGGTATGGCCACATTGAAATTTTTTGGTTCGTTGGTTTTTGTTTTACAGCATATCAACCCTTTTTAGGTTATTTTAATGCCAAATCCAGTTATTTGGAAAAAAATATTTTAATAGGATATTTTTTTTTTCAAGTCAGTTTTTATTCAACCCATAGTTGGGACCCTAACAGGTACTACCAGTCCGGGTCAGAGTGGACCTGGGAGCAATGGCAATTAAGAGGTGGCTCTACACTCCGCAAAGCCCGAAAGCTGGGACCTCACCATCGGATATAGCTTAAGATCATATCCAGGACCGGCCACATTGAAAGAATGGATGAGATTTCTTAAATTAATAAATGTACAACAATAGCGGTAGCAGGTTCAGTTCATAGGGGAAGACTAAAGAAAACAGGGATGAATAAAAGATCTCATGGAAAACAACTTAAAAACGTCCAATGCATGTAAAATTAAAGTGGAGCTAATCATGATGGTTTTGTTTGTTTTACAGCAAACCAAGTATCTATGGATTATTTAATGCTGGACAAAGGCATCAAATATAATTCTATAGGTAGAATAACTGTTTATATTCATAAAATACATTGTCCTTTCAATACGTTTCTCTTAGTAAACATTGCTCCTTGAAAGCATTATTCTTTGAGAATACCAACACTCAAGGTAGGAAAATATTCCAACTCTTCAAACCACCGACCAATTGCAGTAGCTTATCTGCAACAGATATTTTACAGGGAAAATGGGGACATTACTTTTAGAAGGAAATTTTACTGAGTGGAGGAAGAATTACTCTTAAAAAGAAAAAAACACCACTCCAAGAAAAACATTTCTCTTCGAAAACATTACTCTTTAGTAATCTTCTTTGTTCTCAATGTAATTCACCCTTAGTCACCACATTTTTGTATCTATTTGTGGAAAACAATAAAAATAAGGATTATGGTTTGTATTTTTTAAGAATCAGATCAAATAATACAGTTAGGGATAAATTTATAGATACTAGAGAATGATGTGACAAACCGATTGATCAGATCGGGCCTCTTGTCACCTGTCTAGTCAAAGTAAGGGCCGAAGTGGATGATTACCTTGCCATCAAGACCTGTCCTTTGTCAGCCCAACAGCTGGTTCTATTTTTGGAGGAGTTTTATTCCACAGTTCAAAGTTGCAGTTGGCATATTTGTGGCCCTGCTGACAAAGCAACTGATGATGATGATGATTAAAAGGCAGTGAACAGTGAAAAAAAAAAGTAATATATGGGAAACTCGTTCAAAGGTAGATATTCTTATTAGCAGACGGAATTTTAAAAATGAAAACTACAAAAGTAATACTATATATATATATATCTAAATAAATAAAGTAAAAACATCTATGTATTATTACGATAGCGTACGTGTTATTTTCTGTGTCACGCTTACATCCAGGTCATTTAATTATTATGTACTTCCATGTCTTATAAGTTCTGGTTTTGGTTTCGATTATAGCTGAAGGAACTAAAGTAATATATATATATATATAATTATTTTTTACTATAATAATTAAATACCTACAGACACTAGTGTTTCATCCTTTCGGGAATCTTCAGTGCAGGGTGTCACGATTACTACCAGTCAGACGATTCGAACCCCATATCACGAGACATCTATGGCTCGATTAGCGGAGACCTAATCAATTCGGCTACCATTAACCACTTGAGATAACGTTGAATATTAAACATCTTAATTTTAAGTGTTCATTTACATCAGTCAGAGAGTGATCTAATCGTTATACGATGATCTACGCATAACAGCTAAATTGACCGACTTTTAATTCAACTGAAAGTGCTCAAATATTTAGTCTAGTTTGTAACAAAAAATAAGAATGAATATTTTGCATCTAAAATTTGAGACAAAATCAAGTGAGTATAAATGATTGCTATTTTTCACATTTTTAACAAATAAGCCTCAACATGAAAAAAAACAAAAACAAATGTATTTTTATGATAGACTTCAAGCTAAAAAATATAATGGCATGCTTAAATAAAATAAATATGTATTAGATACATTTGAAGCCAAAACAACGCATTATTAAAAAATAAACAGATATTTATTTTGTTTGAAATTCATATTGAAATTTATAAATATATTTCGAAGTAAAACTTCATCCTCAGTATGTTTTTTTTTATTTTTTTTGCCATGTTGTTGTTGGAGCATAGAATCTGTTAAAGTCCGTTTGTTGTTTTTACGGTAGTCTTTTCAAATGTCGGAAACAAAAAATAAAAAAGACATACTGATGATGAAGTGTATCTTCGAAACATATTTATAAATTTCAATGTAAATTTCAAACAAAATAAATATCTATTTATTTTGTAATAATGCGTTGTTTTGGCTTCAAACGTATCTCATACGTATTTATTTTATTCAAAGTCAACCAGCGCTTCTATCAAGGAACACAAACCCTAATGATAATGGCATGCTGTCACGTCATTACACATTAACATTAGACACTTTTGAATTCGTTCGTCTCCTCAGTTTGAATTTGTATTCAAAAGTATAAAAACATCAAGAATATTATTCGTAAAAGACTTTTGACGATCAGATGTGCTATAAAAAATGCCACCAATTTTAAGCATAGATTACATTATTTTTTTTTTATTGCGATATATGCCATCAATTTATTGTGATGCAGATAACAGCCATAAAGACGACATTCAAATGAACAGCATCATGCTCAGCAAACAGAGATATAAAGCCCCCTATAATGACGACAGGAAACAAGTATATTACCTAAGAACCATTATTACTGACTCATTCACTACTGAGACCCAAAAGGATACCCATATTATTGTGAATTAGCTTAAAACAAATTTCATTTCATACGGATATCTTATATAAATCTGCCATCAACGGCTTTGCTTTTTCAATAACTCAAAGAAAAACATTTAATATTTTCACAATTCCAAACGACATAAAATCTCATTTTTATCGGAAAGTACTATGATCAATTTGTACTTATATCAAAAATCCTAATTTATGCAAACAGAATAACTTTTGTGCTTTAGTTGAGGCTTCTGAGAGGTTTTGATGCATAGCACTATTTTTCTTTTTTGTGTTTAAACAACATATTGATAATAACGTATGTGATATTTCATATTCTAACTTGTTGGTTCAGTTTATTTTTGATGCTTTCCTCTGATGTGCGTTAAACGAAACAGTCTTTTACAGAACAATCGAAAATAAACTGAATATATCCTCTATTCAAAGTTATGTATGATATGTGTGTGTTAAAGAAAGTCAAGTTCAAGGAAACTAAAAAACAAATAGAAAAATATGAAGCATTCTTGATGTCTATTATAAAAATACAGGTGAAATTTAGCTCAATGATAAGTATTTTAAGTCCAACAGAGCTCATATATAATAACTCCACTCGACCTGTAACAAAAATATAAATATTTTTTTTGTGCTGAAGAGAGCATTATTAAAATAAAATTCTGAAACATGCACATAATACATATTTGTTGATGTTGAATTTTCGGAATCATAAAATAAAAAATAAAAAAATATTGATTATAGTATAAATTCTGTATTCTACTGATTTATTATATATATATATATATATATATATATATATATATATATATATATATAGGAGCAAACAGTTAATAAAACATGTTAAAAAACACTTTGAAAAAGAGTTAAAAACATATTTAATCTGAAATGTTTTTAACTCTTTCAAAGTGTTTTTAACATGTTTTATTAACTGTTTGCTCCTATTATAAACTATCTCCTATTTGGTTTTATCGAGCTTTTACATCTGGCTGAGATAACTTTATAAATATTAATTCTTTAATATTCATAATATACTTTAGTTTTACCATCTTGGATCATTTTGGTAAATTTAATTGTAATTTTTTATTTGAGATTATATATATATATATATATATATATATATATATATATATATATTTAGTAATGTGATTGATAATTTAAAAATCAAATTATAATTAAATTAAAAATCCGTTTCATAAGAAGGAACAACAACAAAATCAATAATTATAACGATCGTACAAATAATTGATTTTGTTGTTGTTCCTTCTTATGAAACGGATTTTTAATTTAATTATAATTTGATTTTTAAATTATCAATCACATTACTAAATATTAAATTAGCTCTAGGATATTTGCCTATCGAGCTTATTATATATCTAAATTACAACGAGCACTTTTTCTTTTCTGTATTTTAATTAAACTAGTAATTTCACTATTACATTAAAATACACTCTGCTCTTTAGACTATTGTTCTAATCTCCTTTATATATATATATATATATATATATATATATATATATATATATATATATATATATAAAGCTGAACGCCTGTGTGCGTGTCTGGTCACGAATAGGCTCCTATATGGTTGACTATTTTAAAAAACTGATTACATATAATGATAGAAGATGTATCGAGACACAGGAATGGGTATGTTTGATCTGGCATAATGATGATTCATTAAAATTGTGGGGTCTTCGTACGCGCCTGGTCCACAAAGTATGGAAATAAAAAATTTAAAAATTAAAAAAAAAACGTTTACAAGTGTTTTTGATACAGATGTACATAAGAATACTTTGATGTTTAAACTCAAATACGGATGGTATAATAAAATTGCTGGGTGTGCGTTCGCGCCTGGCCTCCATAGAATGGAAATAGGCACAAACTTTAATAAAGACTTTTCATATCTATCTGCGTAAGTATAATTTGATAATTATGTTTCAGTTTGAAGAAATATGGTATAATCAAATTATGGGGTGTTCGTTCGTGCCTGACCTCCATAGAATGGAAATATGTCACAAAGTTTAACAAGGTTTTTTAAAATAAATCTACAGAATATTGTGATAAGTGTTTCAGTGTGAACAGGTATGGTATAATAAATTATGAGGTTTATCTATTTTATTTTTACTTTCATCATATTTTGCTTTGGTTTTGATACCCCCAAATTCGAAGCTATCTCTTTACAACCCTTCGTTTTCATAACCTATCATACTTTCATAAATCAGAGTCCATTTTCTGTAGGCTGTTTTTGAACCCAGTCAACGACGGATACTTTTGCTAGTATATATATATATATATATTAGCAGGACCCGTATTTTAGCGTAGTTCAGGGAAAATATATTGACTTAAGTTAATAAATAAATATTAAGAAATCATAACAGTAAAAAAAATTATCATAAAGTATTGCCTTTGTAGATGATGTTAAAAATACAAGGGAGATAATTACAATTGTTCTGAGGAAATAGTCATTAAATTAAAAGAATGTTTGATGCTGAACATATACACAACTTTTAGACGATAGTTGACGAATCTTGCATGTTTAAAATTTGACTAGAATTTATGAACTAGCTTGTAATTTTCATTTTAACAAAAAAAAAAAAAAGATAAGGATTAACAAAGAAGAACTTTTCAAGCCCCCAGTCTCATCTTGATTGATATATTCACAAGATTTCAGCTTTTGTGAACCCCAACCTTCTTCAAAGATTAGATTGGCCAAAGCGTTATAGAATATAACAATTAAGACATGAACAATACAAATTATCAATTATCATAAAAACAAATCTGTATTGCATTTTCGTTGGTGTTAGATTCCTATTTTTCTTGAATAGATCTGAGAAATTTGTTTTTGTAATTCATTGAATCGACTAAATATTTGCTGACTCAAAATAAATAAAATTTTGAAGTGAAACACTTGCCGAAAATAAATGTCTAAAAGTAAACGTTACATTGTAAATCTTTATACCATTTTGAAGACAGTCATCAAGATTATTCCAAATGTATTTTGGCATTACTCTCGAATGTTTTAAAAATGACTTAAAAACATGTTTTACTTAAAAAATAAAACAAAACATTAAATAGGCTCGATTATAGTAAGTTTCAAATGTAAGCATATCTTTTTTTTTTTAATGTTTTTATGTTTTACTAAAACATATTTTAACTTTTACATAAAACACTTATTTGTTACCAATAACTAATGAAAAAGTTATTTCCCAAATTCAAATAACAAAATTGTACATTTTTTATATAGCTGTTAAAGTTTTCTTTTTTTTTAATTAAAAAAAAAATCCTAATTTAATTACCCAAAAACATCGCCACAGTAATATCATTTTGTTATAGAAATTGTATGAAGCTACCCCTTCAGAAATCAAAACAGAAGTGTAGTCCGCTATTTTTTAATACAATCTGAGTTTGAAAAATATTAATCTGAATTAATTTAATTTCTCTGAATTGCCCCTGTAATGTTTGTATTTTGTTTTTACTGAAATAGTATGATGTTTAAAAATGCAAAATGAATGTATATAAAAAAAATCAATATGTTTAAGCAGTACTAATTAAGTGATCATATTAGAATTGCAAAACCAGTATTTGTATATTCCCGGAAACTAGATTGTTGACGAAAGAATAGGGTAACAGAGAAGAAGAGTAGTGTGAAAATTATGTTCATGGCATTATTATGCCACGAATAATTGGTCTCTGGTCAAGTGGTAGGAGTAGATATTATGATGCGAGTGAAAATGACTCCAATGTTCTCTGTGAAAGATATAGTAGAAGCCTTATCCAGAGAAAATGTAAGAAAATAAAATAGATCCATATGCTTGAGGACTTGGCCTAATGAGTTGGCAGAACAGATTAGCATATAAAGCTTTTGGTTCAAAACCAATACTATCCGCTAAAATAGGGGAAATCAGCTTTGCTATTATATATATATATATATATATATATATATATATATATATATATATATATATATATATATGAGTGATTAAGTGAAAAAAATTGTGCTCTCTCAATGTACATATCCCAGACAAACACGCTTAACAACAAAATCTCACCCTAGGTCCCTAAATGCCAAAAAAGTTTCTACTCTAATAGTGTCTTCCCTCGAACAGCTAGACTTTGGAATTCCCTTCCTATTACCTGCTTCCCTGACAGTACTGATATGCAGAAGTTTAAATCTAATGTAAACCAACTTTCGTAAGCATGGTCCTAAATGGTAGCCCTTTACGTCCAAGTGGTGATACGCCTTGTTAGGAGTTAGCGTGAGTAAAAAAAAAAAAAATGTGTACGTGAAACCAAAAGAGAGGAATATTTTGTAGAACAAAATAAAATAGGAAAACATGTATGGGGAGATCGATATTTCGTCTAAAGAATTTATTCCAGCTTTTCCAATATAAGGCATGACCAAGATAAAACCGAAGTATTTATGCATACAAATATGGCTAGTAAGAAAGGAAAGTCTAAATGGCACAGAAGCGAGTGTTTGTGTGATTGTAAAAGATAAGCATAGCTATGAAGAGGAGGCTGATGGTCGGCAGGAGAGGCAGGCATCAGGGGGATGAAGAGTGGGTATGGTGCAGCAGAAGAAAGTAGCAGTGATTTATATAAAAAAAAAATGTCATTATCAATGTTTGTACTAGGCATAAACACCCACTGATATTGATCCCCAATAAAAAAGGAATTCATTACACGAATTAAACGCATAAGTTCGCTAATGATATGATTGTTAATTATTTAAACAAATATCAAAGCACTAATATTAATCAATTAACAATATTTCCATTAATAAAAAAGAAAAAAAATGTTCCATGTAAATAAATTGTAAGTAAATTATAAGCACTTAATAATAGGAAGCTACTTTCCAATCACCCTGTGAATAATATATGAAATTAATTAATCAGCCAGATTTTCGAATTCAGACCTAATAACATGGTATCTGACACATCCATCTAGTTTGTTTTTTTTTTGTTTTGTTTTTTTAAATCTTTCTCAGCATGTTGATTAGAACACTAAAACGTCTTTTGGTTAAGTTTGCAAAAAATAATTACTGTTAAGAAGATTGCTACAATGACAATTAAAAAAAAACCCAGGGTAAAGGCTTTTCACGGAGCACTAAGAAGATAATTTCTAAAATAAATATGAAAAATATTAATTTTAAATTTCAACCCTAACTAATGATAATGATTACGACCATTTTTTGTTTTTGATTAATCAAAATATGTTGGATTCTTTGTTAATTTATTTTCTTTTTCATGAACCATCCTGAAACTCTTTACGCTTGTATTTATGTATCATATCTCTTTCCAGTAAAGGTCCTGGATATGACCTAAAACTATATCCGATGGTGAGGCCCCACCTTGCAGGCTTTGGGGAGTGTGGAGCCACCCTTTAATTGCCATTGCTCCCAGGTTCACTCTGACCCGGAGTGATAGTACCTGTTAGGGTCCCAACTATGGGTTGAATAGAATCCGACTTAAAAAAATCTACTCCATTAAAAATCGTTTCTCAAAATAACTAGATTTAGCATTAAATAACCTGAAAAAGGTTGATATGCCGTAAAATAAAAACAACCAACGAACCAATCCATATGTTTTAGTGATGTTAGTTCAGTATATAAAGAGATAATTTTTGGTTTTCCTTTCGATAAATAATGCTCTCTTAATATGTTCAATGTTTTGCAGCCATCGTTCAAATGAAAAATGCTATAAAACAAAAACAACCAACCAACCAACCAACCAACCAACTTTCCAGTAAAAAAGATCAATAATCAAATGTCTGCAGCCATTTAATTTATCCATATAAAGCATTTGGTCCCCCTTAAGAAAAACTTCCAGAGCCTCTCAGCCTCGCTCACTGAACCCTAGGGTTTTGTGGAGCCCACTTTAAGAAACCCTAACTTAAAATATGATTTATCATTCTTATTTGATTTATTACTGTGCAGGTTTCCCATCTCTTCTCATTTTGTGACCACATCATGTGTTTTTGTATATGCATGTGTTTCTTATGACTAATACGTTATATTTATTATCTTATTTTAACTTGTAATTAAATAATTATTGAGATAATTAACTAAAACCTTAAATTTTTTTTTTTTTTATCGGTATGTTTTTTGTTTTTTTTTTAATCTGTATGAGTCCAAAAATTTGCAAGCAAAATCGTTTTATACTAAAATAACATTGATGAATCCCAGGCAACGCCGATTATGTTCAGCGTGTGCATGTATATATATATATATATATATATATATATATATATATATAATTGGAACGATAAAATTCTCACCCTAAAGAAAACAACATTAGAGCTTATTTTAAAACTTTTATTGAAAAAAAAAAATCAATTCAGATAACTTGATTGTGTAGTAGAGCTGTAGCCGCCTTCAGTCTCAATCACCACCTCGATACAGGTCCAGAACTGGGAGCATATCTTTTCCATAAGTGCCAGCAGAAGGGAGGTCATGTTGGTGATGTTTTTGACACATGAATAAACGAAATAATCCAGCAGGTTCAGGTCAGTGGAGAAGGGTGAGGTCACTGAGAGAAGAGTACAAAGCTGTAGCACTCCTTCTGAAGTTAGGCCTGGGTCTTTTTGGACTTGTGGGCTGGCACCGAGCCCTGTTGCCAGATCTAAGGTCTGCCAGCAGCCATCTGATTGCACCAGAGGATCACCACATTGTTCAGCACATCCAGGTACACTTTGGTGTTGACTTTCAAACCGACTGAAGATGTGAGGCGGCATGATGTAGCTCTCACTTGAAATCACACTAAAAACCATAATCGTGGCCAGAAAGGGTCATCTGATGCATAGAGTTGTGATCTCAAGCATTGAACCATACAGATCTGCATTTTAAGGGTGCTGATAATGGTCCTGTTGTCATAATTTGGATCGGTAGAGAGCGTGAGTTATCGCTCGTTGAACATTGTGTCACTTTCAGACATGATAGAAGGCTCCTATCGCTTTTGGGATTTGTACACTGGTCAACTAGTAGATAATCTGCAACAAAAAAAGAAAACCGGTTTTCATCAAACGGAAATGGAATCATGTCGTCTTTTCTAGGGTTACAATTTTATCGTTCCACCCTGTTCAATAGCACTCGTATACACGAAAAAGAGAATAAGAAGGGAAATGGATAAGCTTAAAACATAAATCAACTCAATGTACTGTGTTATACTCTTTTTTATGAGAAAAAAAAAACAGTTATTTGAAAAAGAAATATTTAAAAAATGACATTGAATGTTTTGGTCGTAACAAAAAAAAAAGAAAAGAAAAAGGAATTGAATACTGAAGAGAGGGAGGGAGAGAGAGAGAGAGAGAGAGAGAGAGCGAGAGAGAGACAAGAAAGGGAAGATATGACATATGAAGGAAAGAAAAGAAACAACTTGTAACACACACTGTTACACCTACTTAGCTTAAGTGAGGTGCCAGACAAATAACATAACATTGTTAAAACCTCTCTACTTACACTTGATTTTTAAAATCAAATTTATTTCCATTCTAAGTCTCCATAGCTAGAATTTTTCACATCTACATTCCCAGATATCTTTTGAATAGAGCTTTCTGTTTTTTTTTTGTTTTTTGTTATTTTAACTCTTTTCTTAGACTTGTTTTTTTTTTTTTACACTAAATGTTTTATTTCTGGTTTCTCCTGAAAACATTTTCGTGCACTTGCCCAATTACCTTCCCGTCTCAATCGCCATGTGTCACTAATCGCCTATTTCTTAGATTCCATTTTCTTATCTTATTCCATTTTTTTTTCTCCGCCTACTTTTAAAATTCACTGTAAGAAAACGAATGAAGGAATTTATTGTGTGTGTGTGTGTGTGTATATATATATATATATATATATATATATATATATATATATATATATATATATATATATATATTACCTTGAAAACTATACAAATAATAATAAAAACAAATATTTTATAGTCTTTCCTTAGAAAATTATTTTGTCAGTAAGTCATTTAATCTCCTGCAAGCGTTGAATAAACATGCTTCCTCGAATTTACAATAAATTCTCGGGGATCATCAGTTGTTTACTACGACACACACACACACACATATATATATATATATATATATATATATATATATATATATACTCGAGCACGGTCCGTGTATCGGCGTTGCTCAATGGAAGTATGACACAAAGCCAGAGGAAATTCTGTAAAGGACCCCCCTCCAAAAAAAAAAAATAAATAAATAAAAAACAAATTAAACTACGGTTGATAGTGGTGGTCACTGCCGGTGATGAAAATTAGAGGGCACTGGTGGCCATGGCCAAAACAAAATCATCTGGTTTCCACTGTCGGGCGTTTTTTGACAGTGATGGCTAGCAGAAGCAACTGTTCGTGGTTGTCAGCACTGGCGGTTACTGGTGATTAATGCTGGTTTGGGGCAATTACTTGCAAGTACAAGTATTGGTCGGTGCTGCTGTTTACTATTGAGCACTAACTACCTTTACGACTGGAACTCACTGCCTACCATGATCAGTATTGGCCGCCATTGGAATGCCTCTAACTAAAATCGTCTGTCTTCAACTGTCGTTTACTGTTTTGCACTGGCAATTCACTAACTGCCATTGGATGCATGTGATGGTGACTGGTGGTGACTAGCAGTTACTGCTGTATTGAGGCAGTTACTTGCATTTACTTGTGATTATGGGCAATTACTGGAGTTTACTGGTAGATCTTGGCTGCCTTTACACCGTTAGTTTCCAGAGTTCATTGGCATCCATGACTAGTAACTGCCTCTATTGGATTGCTCTGAAATGAAATCGCGGCAGTTATTTACATTTACTCTTAGGCACTAGCTTTATCTGAAAATATTCATCATAACCAGTATCGGGTCACATTGCACATGAAATCGACTGTTACTGTCATTTCTTGACATGGGTAAGCACTGGAGGACAAATTGCGTATCTTCAAATGTTGGGCACTGTCACCTGTGGTGTCATTGCTCTGTTAATGTGGTCAGAGTCATTTCATGGTAGGGGGCGGTCACGGGTGTTTTTAGGTTATTAATGCAGTTGTGAGGAACACAGACATTACTATTTTTTAGATATGATGTTCAAATTAGATGTATCTTGGTAAAATTATTTATAAAAAAAATAGATGACTTGAGTGCCATCAACTATAATTGAAACCGAAACCAAAACTTATGAAGAATTCTTAATAAAATTATTTATTACAAGAAATAGAAGGTCATAACAATTAAATGACAGTCACTCGGAAGAAAAAAGATGTAAGGATGGCACACAAAATAACACACATGCTATTGCATTCATATATAAATAACAGGATTGTCTTATTAAGCATGGCTAAATCTATATATCAATAAAAGTGAGTGTGTCTGTGTGTGTACATTTCTCTGTCAATTTTAAGTCTACAGACTCGAAATTTGATTACAGGGTACTGAGATTTGGGAAAATCTTTGTGATCAGTTTTCGGCCAGAAATTTGGGTGTTAAGAGGTCAAAGTTCAACGATTTGACCTTTGAGAGCTTTGACAATTTTGGGTCTAAACACTTGAAATTTTAGATATAGGTTCCTTGGATATGGATCTAACTTAATAACTTGATTTGAACCCAAAACAATAAATTTTAAGGGGTCATAATAGGGGTCAAAGTTTAAAAAATTGACCGCTTTTTTTTTTTTTTTGCTCAACATACACCTCCAAATGAAATGCTAGTTATCTTTATAACTATATGCTGAGTCATTTACACACATTTTAAAAAAATAAAATCGTTTGATGAACAAAGAAAAATCGGTGATTAATCTTTTGTCATTAATAAAAGTTCTGACTTTATGCATTTTAAAATGAATTGTTCCGAAATTATGTTGTCCTTTTTTTCTAAAACAGTACAGTTCTAAATAAATACATTTCCAAAAGTGACATTTCTTTTATTGATTTTAAAACTATTAAGCTAACAACTATTTTTAAGATATGAAAACAGAGATTATTTATTGCTTTAAAAAATAATTAAATTTCTATAATTTAAATAAATAAATGAATCAATAAGAAACATATTGGTTTTATTTAAAGCATATTTAGCTAATAATGACAATTATTTTCACAAACAGATAAAGTAATATTCTTAATAGTATTAACCCTTATTTATTAAAAATAAGTTATGCAGAAAGTTCCTCAGAATTTCCACAAGGTCCAACTAGTTTTAATTAATAATATTAATCTGTTGGTTTACGAATTTACACATTATTTAACATTATTTTCTTATTGATAATATAACGTTTTCCCTAATACTGGTATTTAGCTGGTCTTAGAAATTACTATTTCATTCAACATAATGCTTATTTTTCTAGGATGATGATTATGATGATAGCTGAACGTCTGCCTAAATATCAAATTGGATATTCAGAAGTATTCCAAGACTTTGTCGATTTATATAACCCTTTCCTAAACGAAAATGGAAAAGGTTAGCAATCTTTCTAAATATAACCTGTACTTTAAATGACCTACGTCTAAAAGTCTGTAGCAAATTATGACAAGGAATCCATTTCTTGAATTTCCTCCAATATAAAGATGATATAGATGCATGAAGATGTCCAATCTTCCGGCCTAATTCTTTTGATTCCGAAAACAAGACGTCATAATTCATCAATATCAGTCTTTGTAGTTGGAGCCATGTTCTGATTTCTCAGTCTGCGGCCAATACCGACAGATGCCAACACTTATGTAACAAAATATTTTCAATGATCTTCGAAAGACATATGGAAAATATGATTTCATTTAAATGGTAAAAAAAAAAAAAATATGTAAAAAGAGTTAATAATTTATCATTTGGATGTTTTGCCAGACAGTTTCCATTGTCTATTTTACCGTACTTTTGGAATTATTTTAATACTGAAACACAAGACTTATTTTAACAATTTGTTGTATACGATTAGTTGAACACACATTGCTATTTTACTCATATCCGCTTAGAAATTGTGAGTTTATATGTTTTCTGACAATATTAACATGTAAATGACTACAATGTATCTGATAGGATTTGAACTCGGTATAACAAATTTCATAATTCATAATGCAGGTATATTGATTGGTTGTTTTATTTTACGGCATGTTGGTTGGTTGTTTTACGGCATATCAACCCTTTTCGGGTTATTTAATGCCGAATTCAAGGATTTTGAAGAAAAATGTTTTAATAGAATATGTTTGTTGTTTTCAAGTCGGTTTCTATTTAACCCATAGTTGGGACCCTAACAGGTACTACCACTCCGGGTCAGAGTGGACCTGGGAGCAATGGCAATTAAAGGGTGACTCCACACTCCCCAAAGCCCGCAAGCTGGGGCCTCACCACTGGTGATAGGTCCTGGATATGACCTTAAACTATTTTACGGCATATAAACCCTTTTTGGATAATTTAAAATTTGACAAATCCAATCATATATTATTTAATTATTGGAATTCTTTTTTGAGATGAGTAATTTGTATATTTTATTTATTTGTGGATTATCATTCTCAACTTTAATAGTTGTTATTTCACAACGTTTCGGCCAACAACTATTCCTCTGGCCTTCGTCAGGTTGTTACCTGTGATGGGATAGGAATGCTGAATCTTTTAACTGTATCTTACGTAATTACTACCTTATATAGTTGTTGCAAGAAAAGATAAAAAAAGTCCAAATTAATAGAATGACACAGAGAAAATCATTCTTTGGTGAAACAAAATTCGTCTGGCTTCCCTATCCCCATCATAAATCGTTTAGAGTATTAATCTTCAAAGCAAAATTAACATTTTCAATTTCCAGAGAAAACTGTAAAATAAGAACAAGCTAAGCATGCAGGGTCCTCCTCCATGAGTGAACAATTTCGGAGCAATTTTACCCCCATAATGCGCCCTAGGGGGGCAACCAGAGTTAGCCTAGAAAATACGTTCTGGCAAAAATTTACTTTCCCCATGATTAATTTTTGTGCAAAAAAAAAAAAAAAAATATAAGGTGTGGTTATCAAGAAAAGTGTGAACAAATGAAAAGATGAATGGACAGGAGTGAATTTCTAGGTCCAATCCCTCCTTTGTTGGGGGACCAAAAAAAAAAATGGCAAGGCAAAATGAGATGAACAGAAAAAGATAGACAGGACAGGAAAAGAGAAAGGAAAATAAAGTAAGAAAAAAAAGTCAAATACAGATGAAAAACTACAGTTTAGACTCTGACGATTCGACAAAAATCAGTTTCCTTCTCATTAAAAAAAATAGTGGACTTCAATAAAAAAGCAGAGAACCCAAATCCATGAGACTGAAATTATTTAAACGGAAATTCGCTTTTATGAGATTTAAAAATAAAAGCTGGAATTTTGCTTAAAGTTTACACCTTGTATGACAGTGTCCACTGGGCCAATCAAAAACTCCTACTTTGATAGATGGCAAAATTATAACAAAATATGAAAAGTCACTGTTGTCTTCGTGCTAGAACCTTACTTGACAGGCAGGTAGAGATATGACACAAGGTGTAAATCTGACCCAAGTTAACCTAGAGGTCATTATATCAAAGGAAGCCACTTCTTATAGAAGTAGGTCTCCCTCCAGTCAAGTAAAAAAAGATTGCTAAAATGAAATTAAAAAAAACAAAACTGGCACAAAAATATAGAACTGGATATCCTAGAGTTGACCTCAACACTGATTTTCTTTGCCAGTAATAACACAAAAATATAAATGAAATCCATTACTTTTGTCATGTACTACAAAGTGTACATTTGAGATTGTGTTATGCTAAGGCATTGAGCATCACTCTAGATGATAGGTGGATGAAAGAAATAAATGATAACTCAGGTCAACACTGCCTGATTACCATGTGACAGCATTGAAATTGTTTGGATGTGAATTTCATAGGTGTCTGAACAAGGTATAAAAAAAAATAGCAAAATTGAACAAAGGGACACTGGATTATTTGTAGCCGGATAATTCACAGAGAAAGAGAGATATCAGACAGGCTGGCAACACTGCCTCAAACTGTCGATAAAGATGTGTTCCCCACCACTTGTGATATCCAGCCAATAATGAGACTATACAAAGTAGAAATACTTTCTTTGTCACTCCATCATTTTAATACCAACTTTCATTTGTTGTCATTCAGGATTGAGAGAAACGGACACCATCAATGTGCACAGTATGCTATATAATAATGCCAAATATATATAAAGTTATCGTGTCGAGTTTTCAAAGTTAGACTTAGATAGCATTTAAACTTACAAAACAAACTTTATTTTTGATTATGAAATTTTCACTTGATGTTGTTGTACCATATTATTGACAATATAATAAATAAAATATTTTTAAATAATCACCTAAACAGAAAAATCCTCATTTTTAAATTTAAGAATATAATAGGAGTTTTCTACCTCAAATTTAAAATGTACAAACAAATAAAATTTTTAAAGTAAAATGACTTCACTGCATCCTGAACAGTGCTGGGTAGGTTCAGGTAGTTGAAAATAAATCATTATTGTTATTCAAACGAGAAAAAATGAACAGAAGTGAGCATTATGTGAATGATAATGATGATGAGGATGACGCCATTGTTGTACTGATAAAAAAAATAACATGAACTTATATTATCAGGTCAGTGCAGGAATTTTTGTTGGCTTGTAGAAGGGGAATTTTTAACAATTGCAATTTATTTTATGCATATCGTTATTACTTAAATGTATCACCATGATTGAGTTAACTAGTAATCTATTTTTTTATAAATAATTTTATCAAGTTTTGGTTTCAGTTTCGATTATAGCTGAAGGAACTGAAGTAAAATATATATTTTTTCATAAGTTTTGGTTTCGGTTTCGATTCAAGCTGATGCACCCAAGTCATATGGATATACTTTTTTTTACTTTTGAAATCGCAACTTTATAATATATAAAAATCGATAGAACATTAACTCGATATAATATATACGAAATCTGCATAAATTAAAATATCATATTTATCATAAAGGCCAATTTACGAGCTATGCCAGGCGTCCTTCTAGTTTAGATAAATATTATTGTAGTTGAAACTGCAAAAGTATCAAAGCTGAGCATATACAGTATGGCAACATCATTATATTACATATGAAAGAGTCCCCTGTGAAATTTCTACAGGTCCCGCTAGTCTTGATTAATAGAAGAGAAAATTTTAAAGAAATTATAAGAGTTAAGATTAAAGACCTACAGAAAGATATTTTAGATTTCAGGGTAAGATTGAGTATGGATAGTTATAAATTGAAGAGAGAAAACATCCTCTAAAGTTGTTTTTGGATTCTAAAAGAACAAAGAAACGGAAAGATTAAAATGAAAATGTTTTTAGGCAATGCTGGATATGTACAGCTAATTATGGATAGAATGAAATGTTTCTTTGTATCTGAAATTCATTATTCACATTATAATAACAACAGCTATTCTTCTCGGTATGTGACATTTTAAATATTTACTAATATATGGTAGAGCGATAAAATTATTGCCCAAGAAAAGACTACATGATTCCATTTCCGTTTGATGGAAACCGGCCCTTATTTTTTTGTTGCAGACCATCTACTAGTTGGAAAGTTGTGTACAAATTCCCAGAGCGATAGGAGCCTTTTATCATGTCTGAAAGTGACACAATTTTCAACTGGCGAGATCGGAGATGTGCCGCTGTACAACTCATGCTCTCTATCGATCCAAGTCATGACAACAGGACCATTGCCAGCACCCTCAAAATGTAAATCCTGATGGTTCAACGCTTGAGGGCACAGCATAACAAAGTTTTCGGCCAAGGTTATGGTCTTTGGTGTGGTTTCAAGTGAGGGCCACATCATGTTACCTCACATCTTCGAACTCGGCTTGAAAGTCAACACCAAAATGTACCTGGATGTGGTGATCCCTTGGTGCAATCAGGTGGATACTGACTGAATGTGGCAGCAGAACTCGGTGACAGCTCATAAGTCCAAAGACATCCAGGCTTGACTTCAGCAGTGCTACGATTTTGTATCCTTCTCACTACCCCTCCTCCTCCCCTGACCTGAATCCATTGGACTTCGTTTAGTCATACGTTGAGAACATCATCAACATGATCTCCCCAACATAAAAGGCAACCTAATCACCGCCATCTGCCAAGTATTCACCAAGCTTCCACCAGCACTTGTAGAAAAGGCATGCTCCCAGTTCCAGACCTGTACCCAGGTAGTGATTGAGGCTGAAGGCAGCTACATTGAATAGATGTCAGCTCTACAACTTAATCAAATTATCAAAAAACTTTTTATGCAAATGTGCTTTGGTATCAATTTTGATGAATACCTTCGAAAATTATTTTTTATTTTTCTTCTTCTAAGATGGTCATTGATACAGAAAGTCAGCAGAGTATTCCATTGTCACCTTCACTTTCTATAGAGCATTTAGATGAGCTAATCCCAAGACTTCATTTTACATTGTCAATTGATGGAATAGCAGATTAGCAAATTCATATTCATCACACACAGAGCAGTATTTGGAATCAATAAGACATTCGTTTGATAATAGTTGCTTACATTATTCATATGTTGTGCTTTTTTTTTTTCATTTTATTGCATTTACTATTACAGTAAGATTTATGTAAGAAACAATTTGCTTTGCAGGTTATGTTGGTTACATTGAACTACTTGTTGAACATTTTTATTTTTCCTCTTCAAATAACGATTTCTATGTATATACTGTGGATTTTGTTTGTATATACTGTAGTGAAAGGTAGACATATTTGATTAACAGGAACGATATGCAGTCTTTAGTTTCATTAACATAATCGTTCATAAATTAACTTATTATTTATAAAGTCCTATTTTCTTTTTTTATTTTCTTTTATTTTTTACATTCAATATAATATTTTTCTCATAATAAACTTTGATTCACGGTCAATTCCGTTTACATTTAAAGGCTCATTTTGCTTTTAAAAGAGTGAAATACATTGTGCTTAAACATGTGATTTCCAATCAAAATTAGATGACTTTCTCTTACATTTTTGGGATAATGGAATGCATTCTGTTCAATCAGTGTTAACCTGCTGTTGCATCCGTCTACCAGTAACAGCTCCACTGTCGGTCACTATGGCATTGCAGCTGCTTATTTATATCTACCCTCTTACAAACTGTTATTAATAATTTTCAAAATAGGCATTCCCATGCTGCATCAATAATTCAATGAATTATTTCTTAAATAAATTTCATACTTGGAAATAGTGGCAAGACATGCGGGCAAATAATCTTCCCAGGCATTACCACCTACTTTCAAAACGGGGATGGGCTTATTGCCTGTTGCCTGACTCACTCTAATCCATGGCAAAGGACACAAGGTTGAAAAGGTTACTCAAAACTAAGCATTATGCCTTTCCATCTTTTTCTTTTTGTTCTCATAATGTTAGTGTGCGAATATAAACACAACACTTTTGTTTTATTTAGAATTCATTACAGCTTTAAACGTAATGGGAGAACATCTTCCCAGGCATTACTACCTCTTCTTAGAGGGAAGAAATCTTTATTGTCTGAGTGAGTGATAATCAGACTAAGCAAGATACTTTTTGTCATGATTGACTTTTATAAGTTAGATTAGAAATTTTTATGATTCTAGTATGCCCACAGTGTACATGATGTTTTAGTATTTTTATAATTGCCATCGGGACTTAGGGTTAGTGTTAGAATAAAAAGAAACACAGCAGTTTTGTGGTATTTAAAAATCATCACATCTCTAAACGTAAAAGTAAGCAATATTTTCAGATATTATCACTTCCTCTTGGAGAGAGGTAGATGTGGCCTTCTGCGATGTTCTCTGTAGTGAGAGAGTACTTACTCGATTGACCAGAATATTTTTAGTGAAATTGATTTTCCTGGTTCCTTCGACTGTAAATTGACTTTTAACAGTGTTCTTACCTCACTTTTTTTCCATCTTTTTTTTATTGTATTGCCACACAGACTTAGTGTTAGTATTACAATATAAAGAAACAGCATTTTGTGTTGTTTATAATTCATCTCAGCTGTTAAGGTAATGGGAGATTATTTTCTGAGTTATGATGGTCACTTGTGAAAAGGATATATTTCTTTCCTTTCATCTAAGCTGTTCTCATCTGCAAAATTCACTTTTAACAGTCTCTTAGGCTATATAATACTATCTGATCAGGCTCCTTGCCCAGACCAATGGGACTCTTTCTCTCCAGATTTCCCTGTCTTCCTTCAGTTGCATCAGATCACAGTTGGCGTCATGTGCAATTTGTTTGATGTATGTGGATCTAGGTCATCCTATGCTTGTGCGCCCATGCCGTTGGGTCCACAACAATACATTTCTCACCATCACTTGCTTGCTCCTCTGGCAGTGACTAGCAAATCGTAAACGTTGCTCCTTGGTGGCAGTAGATATAGCAGGTAGATTGCTATAAAGTTGCTGCTTCGTGGGATGATCTTGCCAAGATATATTTAACACTGTAACATATGGGTGTACATGCCGTCTAGTTTTCTTTTCAATCTTTTGGTGAATGTCCAGGTTGTAGCTCTGTAAACAAGGACAGACTCCACCACTGCTCTGAAGAACTGCCTTTTCAGTTTGTCAATTAGCCTCGAAGTCCATACTAAATGCAGCTTATCCAATGCGGCCCATGCTTTTGAGATGTAAATTTCGATATCTCTCTCCGTGGAACAATGTTGCTGCCCAGGTATGTTAACTCAGTGACTTCTTTCAGTGTTGTTCCATTTAGTGTTTTGATCTTCCCATCCACATTGAAGGTCATAACCTTTGTCTTATTCACATTTATGTAAAGACCAATATCATTCGCAGACTTTTCTAGCTCACCTTAGTACTTAGACTATAAATTGACTTTTACTGGTTTTATTAGCTTACTGTGCATATACCATTTCTATTTTATTTTTCGTATTGCCAAAGGAATTTATTAGTGATAAGATTAATGAAAGGCAGGTTATTTCTTATTTTTATCATTCAGACGAAATATTAACTTCTTTTCACTATTTGCATAGACATGATAAATCATCCTCTCCCTCACAAATATCTACATAAATACATTGCTGCAAAGATGCACTTTTCTAGCTATAAAATAATATGAATGTTAAGATATTAATATTCTATATAAATTAAACAGGAAACGTCTGTCTGTATGTCTGAACAGTTAACCGATAAATTCTTAAACTACTGGTTACATAACACTCAAATTAACAGGAAATAGTAATCAAATTAAAGATGTTTTTTTTTCGTTTGGATGGATGAATAACGCGTACAGACATATATCGGCAAGTTGAAATTCAAACTGTTCATTTCAACTTACCGACATATTTTTACTTCTTTCTGCGCTTGCTCAGGTTCAATTATTTTTTTTATTTATTTTTTTTTTTAGTTCTTTATGCCCAAATCCAATTAATTTTTTTTACTTCTTTATGCCCAAGTTCAATTAGAGACCACTAACTGGTTCAAAACTGCAATCGAAGTGCATGTTCCCATGCAGAAATTTTATAGTAAGCCCCACTCTCCCCAATGGTTTACGTCGACTTGCGCAACTGCTATTGCTCAAAAGCAGCATGCATACCGCAGATTAAACTGACATAAGTCCAGTTCAAACAGACTGAGGTATATAGAAACTAGAAATAACGTTAAGAAAGAAATAGCGACAGCTAAGAGAGAATTTACGGAAACCACTAAAAAACGCATCGAAGCACAAAAACTAGGAACTCTACAACAGTGTAGTAAATAATGGGCAATCAACAATTTCCCCACTAACCAACAATCACGAGGTTGTCTCCTCAGTAACCGACAAGGCTAACATGCTTGCCAGTCGGTTTGCCTCAAACTCCACACTGGACCCTTCCAACCACCCCCTACCTGACTTTCCTATGCGGACAGACGCCACGCTAGATGATCTGAAAATCACCCCTGCTCAGGTGCATGCCATCATAAAAAACCTTGACACTTCAAAACCATGTGGACCCGATCTCATCCCAGCTATGCTATTAAAAAAGTGCTCAGCCGAAGTAGCTCCAGTTCTCTCCAAACTCTACAACAAATACCTTAATGAAGCTTGCTTTCCGGGCTGTTGGAAAACTGCTTCTGTTGTACCAGTATTCAAGAATTCTGGCGAAAGGACTGACCCATCAAATTATCGCCCCATTAGCCTCCTCCCACTTTTTGCCAAAATATTTGAGACTTTAATTAATCATGCTCTAGTCCATCACCTTACAAATGCAAAACTTCAGACTGACCAACAATATGGATTTAGACAGGCCCGTTCCACAGCAGACATCCTAACTGTAATATCTGAATGTATATACCATTCACTGGACAAAGCGGGGGAGGGCAGAGCTCTAGATATATCTAAGACTTTTGACAGGGTATGGCATGAGGGTTTCCTCAGGAAAATTAGATCATACGGTATCACTGGTAGAATACTTAACATAATTAAATTTTTCTTAGATAAAAGAAAAATCCAGGTTGTCCTCGACGGTCGTACATCTAAACAATATGATATAAATGCGGGAGTGCCCAAGGGTTCTACCCTTGGACCTCTATTGTTCCTGATATTCATAAATGACCTCCCCGACAAAATTGCCTCTGAGATGGGTATATATGCTGATGACACTACACTCTATGGCAGTCACGACAAGAAAACGAATGAACGTATTTCTAAAGAAATGGCAGAAACACTAGAGGAAGACCTCCAATCAGTAGTGAAATGGGGACAAAAATGGTTGGTCACGTTCAATGTCATCAAGACTAAACTAGTTTCATTCAATAATTACAAGAAACCCTCTCTACCACCTATAGCAATGGCCAACGACTCTTTATCTGACAGTACATCTTTCAAACTCCTTCGCCTAATGTTCACAGGAAACATGAGTTGGAACAATTACACTGAAGGCATTGCCAGGGCCGCTGCAAGAAAGGTGGGCTCTCTCTACCGTGCTAGACAACTACTAACACCCGAAAATATCCTGTACCTCTATAAGGCCACCATTCGCCCATGTATGGAGTATTGCTGTCACATTTGGGCTGGTGCATCTGCTACTAGTCTCTTGCTCCTTGACAAAGTTCAAAAGAGAGTTGCAAACCTGATAGACCCTGAACTGGCATCTAAGCTTCAGCCTCTGTCCCATCGATGAAATGTTGCATCCCTCTGCCTTTTCTACAGGTATTTTAGTGGTGAATGCTCTGACGAACTGCAATCACTTGTTCCCCCACGACGTGAGCACCTTCGATAAACCCGACAGGCTGCTAAATCCCACCCCCACACTGTAGAGATCCCTAGATGTAAAAGATCTTTCTACTCTAATAGTTTCTTCCCCAGAACCGCTAGACTTTGGAATTCCATTCCAGGTTCATGCTTCCCCAACAGTACTGACGTGCAGAAGTCCAAGTGTAACGTGAACTGACATTTTGCTGCCCAAATCCCTACATAGTACCCCAGTAGTTGTTTCCCCTGATAGTAGCTCCCTACACCAAAGTGGCAATTTGCCTTGTTTGGGGTGAAAATGTAATTAAAAAAAAAAAAAAATTTTTTTACTTCTTTATGCCCAAGTTCAATTAATTTTTTTCGACTTCTTTATACCCAAATTCAATTAATTTTTTTTTACTTCTTTATGCCCAAGGTCAATTGATTTCTTGAAGTTGTTTAATATTAAATCTTTCTGACCTATCTTTTGATAGCTACATTGGTAGGAGATGTGGCTGGAACACAAAATGTTTTGGTTTCGATTCTATCTGATGGCACCCAAGTTATTTTCTTTTTTAAACTTTGGAAATCATTGCTATATATTAAATGCAATATAATATTCAAGAGAGAATTGGCTCTGTAATAATAAATACGAAATCTACATGAATCAAAATATATTTAAACGTATTTTACAACCCAGCAAGCGTTAGTCATTAATAAACTTCATACTCACAGAACATTATAATTAATATTCATAGTTCTTTGATTTTCATGTGACAAACCTTTGAATCCCACTATTCATGCACATAGTTAATTACGTTGTATGTAAAATTTGCTTCCGTTCTGATAACCAAAATTATTGATTCTTAAATCTGTTATTCTCAAGTTTTTCAAAATAAATTACACGTAAATGCAGATCTTTCATTTTCATAATCAACAACATTTTTTGACTCATGTTTTCTAATGAAATTACTTATAATTAAAAAGTATTTCAGCACGTTTTGCAAAACAGACAAAAGTGAGCAAATATCTTATTTTGCAATTTTAATGAAACCAATTTGTTTACCACTACCTTCATAGCAAACAAGTTTTGATGCAATATCACTGGCATTTCTATTTATCTTCTTAAAAAAAAATAATTAAAAAAAAAAAAAAAAAAAACGTGTGCCAATGGACCATTAGATGTGTGTTCGGACTTAACTCATAACAGATTGAAATTCACCTTCCTCATACTCAGTTTAACATTAGTTTTTTTTTTTTTTTTTTTTTTTTTTTACAAAGGCATCACCACATTATCAAGGCCCAGAGGCCACGCAAGGATAAGGGTTAAAGAGTGTACAGTAGAAATTGGTCAATATAGTAATCATTAGTAATGAAAATTTGGTAAATTTAATAACTTATATGGAACGGCTCATCAAGAACTTATTTACTTTAGACTTGAACACAACCATATTGTAGTCAGCCGGAAAGCAGGAAAACGGAAGACAATTCCACAGGCGTGCAGTTCTAAGAAAGAAGCTTTGTTCATGGAATCTACGTTTAGGTTTAGGAACAGATAAAGAGTGGGGGAAATTATTGATAGTGTTTACAGCTAGACGAGTGTTTCTTGTGAAAGTTTGGCGAGGGGGGACCATAGATTGAAGCTCAGTTGAACACTTTCCATGAAAATAACGATACATCAGAGACAAACTCGCAACATCTCTTCTGTGAGATAGAGGTTGCAAGGAGGAGAAAAGGACATCTCCTACGAGGCTACGAAGTCTATTTTGAACTCTATCAAGGCAGGACAAGTCCTTTCTAGCAGCTCCTGCCCAGATGTGGCAACAGTATTCCATCCTTGGACGTACCTGGCTCTTATATAGATAGAGAATAGCATCAGCAGTGAGATATCTACTGGATCGATAGAAAGATCCCACCATTTTTCCAGCGGCCTTGGCAACAGATTTGATATACGTGTTCCATTTAAGATCAGGAGTAATGGTCAAGCCCAGAAGCTTGTCAAAACTTGAGGCCTCCTGAAGACGAGAGGCATTCATTTCAATTGATGACAAATGTGGATTAGAATGTTGATGATGTAAAGAGAGAAGCTTGGTTTTAGATGCATTAAAAGTAACCAGCCACTCCTTTCCCCATTGTACTACGTGCTCAAGATCAGAGGAGAGAGAATTGGAGAGAACTGTGTGTCTGTCTGTCTGTGTACATTTCCCTACGCAATAACTCTGTCAATTTTTAGTCTATAGACTCGAAATTTGAAATACCGGGTACTGAGATTTGGGAAAATCGATGTGACGGGTGTCAGCCAGAAATTTGGCTGTTAAGGGGTCAAATTTCAACGATTTGACCTTTAAGAACTCTACCAAACTCCTCCGACAATTTTGGGTCTAGACACTTGAAATTTTAGATATAGGTTCCTTGAACATGGATCTAACTTAATAAAGTGATTTGAGCCTGAAACAATAAATTTTAAGGGGTCATAATAGGGGTCAAAGTTTTAAAAAAATTAACCATTTTTTTTGTTTTTTTGCTTTTTTTGCATAGCATACACCTCCAAACACCCGAGCAACGCCGGGCACCCCTGCTAGTATATATATATATATATATATATATATCTTTTTTCGAACATGATTGCTAGGAATGAACGCTGTCCACACTACAAATCTCCAGTTCTTTCAACGGTTTTCTTTTTCTTTTTCATTTCGATACTTTTTTGTGACCATGAGCGGAGGTCCGCTTGAAATATAAAAAATAACAATAAAAATATTAAATACAAAAAGTAACATCGTTTTTCATGCTACAAAAAACCCTCATAACCTTTAAATCATTATATATATATATATATATATATTTAGTTTTTTGTTTACTTACCTCCTCGACAGGGCAGAGTTAGACACAAGGTCGGTTTTTAATGTGTGGGGGGGGGCAGCTGCCCAAAAAGTGGCACTCTGGTTAGTAACAAAAATAAAAAAAGTAGATTCTGAGGAAACTTCTAGAGTAAATGTGGCATTGTGATGACTAATTCCTATTAATTCCAAATAGTGCATCGAAGAGATAACATAATACATAGTTCGCTGCACCATTCATAGTAAATTTTCATACGAATTTTCTCACCTATCGGCCCAATATTTTCGAATAAAAAATGGAACAAGCAGACGGCAGACAAACAGACTATAATAAATATAATATATAGAATTTTAAGATCTATTTTTTGTTTACTTGCCTCCCTATGGGGGCAGAGTTAGATACAAGATCAGTTTTTAATGTGGGAGAAACCAGCTCCCCAAAAAGGGGCACTCTGGTTAGTAACAAAAAGTTTTTTTTAAATGCATCAGTCATGAAGGATTTCTCCTCTATTAATCGAAACTAAAAATGTGAGGAAAAAAGTTAGGTACAGCATCAGAACAGATACAAGACTTTGATCTTGGCCCGAAGGTCATGAAAAGTTAAAAACCACGAGAACTTTCTTGTCAATCTGATATGATAAAAGTTTAAAGATGAACGACGTTTTACAATAAGAACGCTCCTTATTTCGAAGTATCTAAGTATCCCGTTGTCATCTGCATTCTTTCGCTGATGTTAGTTTATCATTAACAAATGGTTTATAAATAAAAGAGACTATGTATGGACTAACAACAAATCGTCTTCTATCTTCTATCTATACATATAAAAGCGAAAATGTGTGTGTGTATGTATGTATGTTCGTTTTTTGTGCATGTCTGCAAAAGGCTTTTTTTCGTCGGCCTTCTCGCTCGGCTCGCTCCTTCTTAAAACTTTTTATATCGCGTCTAAATCGAAATATCTACAACTTAAAAACGGGGGTCACGTATGTATTTAATTTACCCGACTTTTACCAGCTCACCGCGTCTTCGAAAAGCGAGGGAAACAGTAACTGTCTTGCAGTGCAAAACTAGGTCAAACATCACATCACTTCCCCGCACCTGTATATTTCGCTTAATAAACCTTAACTGAACACACTTATCAATTCCTCTTCCCTCGTGGCCAGGATGGTTAGGTATCTGTTTTTTCCCCCCTTTCATTTCCACCTTCACGTCAAGGATTCGGGCTTCAATCTTACCTTCCTACTAAAACTTTTTTTTTCTTTTACACCTCCAAACACCCGGCCAACGTTTTTTTTAACACACACACCTCCAAACACCCGGACAATGCCGAGTACTCCCCCTACCTCACCAGTTTCAAATAAAAACAATGTTAAAATTACTCAGAAAGAACAATTCAAATACTATTGTTAGAAAAATCAATGAAAGAAAACTAAATCATTCAAGTCTCTAGAACAATTTTATTGATTTATACAGTTTCAGAAAATATACACTAACACTAAGTAAAAATCATTGTAAAGTAACAAATATTGTGGATCAACGTTTCACTCTCTGAGCTGAGTTAATCAACGTTTCTTTCTCTACGGATTTTTTTTTTTAATTACACAAAATGCATACTAAAATATCCTTCAGTTATTTACAAGGTGGAACAATAAAATTATCGCCCTAGAAAAGACAACATGATTCCATTTCCATTTGATGAAAACCGGTTTTCTTTTTTTTTGTTGCAGATCATCAACTAGTTGGCCAGTTGTGTACGAATCCCAAGAGTGATGGATGCCTTCTGCCATGTTTGAAAGTGATACAATATTCAACGAGCGAGATCGAAGGAATGCCAATGTACAACTCATGCTCTCTACCGATCCAAGTTATGACATCAGGACCATTGCCTTCACCTTCAAAATGCAAATCCGGATGGTTCAATGCTTGAGGGCATAGCTCAATGAAGTTTCCAGCCACGGTTATGGTCTTTGGTGTGGTTTCAAGTGAGGGGCACATCATGATAATTCACATCTTTGAAGTCGGCTTGAAATTCAAACCAAAGTGTATCTGGATGTGCTGAAGAGTATGGTGATCCCTTGGTGCAATCAGATGGCTGCTAGCAAAACCTGAGTGTGACAGCAGGACTCGGCACCGGCCCACAAGTCCGCAGAGTCCCAGGCTCGGCTTCAGAAGGATTTTGCACCCTTCTCTCACTGGTCCCCCTCCTCCTTCAACCTGAACCCGCTGGACTGCTTTGTTTGGTTATAAGTTGAGAACATCACCAACATGACCCCTCACAACACCAAAACCAGCCTGATCATGGCCATCTGCCGAGTATCACAGAGCTCCTGCTGCCGCTTGTTGAAAAGACATGCTCCCAGTTTCAGACTCGTATCGAGGCAGTGATTGAGGCTGAAGGCGGCTACATTGAATAAATGTCGGCTCTACTACAAAACCAAGTTATCTAAATCGATTTTTTCAATAAAAATTTTGAAATAAAGCTGTGGTGTTGCTTTCTTCAGGGCAACAAATTTATATTTGCACCCTATTATATTTGAAAAAGTTCTATTTAATTTTTTCTATTTTCACAAATAACTCACCAAGTTTTTATCACTTTCTCTTTCTCTTATTGTATGTTGGTGGGCTGTTTTGTTTTATGGCGCACCAACCTACTTTGGATCATTTAACGCTAACCTGAATTTTATAAAAGTTGAACAAAAAGTAAATAACAGTTTCAACAAGTTTAGATATTTAACAAATCAATACATTTAAGAGATTTATAGATTTAACAAATTCATATATTAAAATATTTAAATATTTAACAAATTATAAATTTTCAATTTTATAAACAATTTTAATTTGGCTGCTTAGGTTCTATAATATATTAACCACTATGGGTCATCTAAAAATTAAATTCAGCCTACAAACGTTGTGCATGTGTAAATATATAATTACATATTTATATATACATATGTTGCACATACCTGACTTGCAAACACACGTACCATTGAACTAAGGTTTGTAATACAGGGAACACATACACATATGCAGCCTTTGAGACTTTACACGACCGGTCGCCACAGTCGATTGAAAATTTCTTGGGGGCGACTAAAATCGTAAATCACTCGCCCGCCAGTTGATAAAATTTCTTTAAATAAAGAAACGGGGGGGGGGAACTCATTCATTTTATGACCCTCAAATATGCGGTGACTTAGAATGACCTATGTCTCATCAATTGTGAATTCTTTCATCTCTAGCTGTGAGACTGTTGGAATATCGTATTGAAAAAAGAGTGGTCACACTAAAGGTCAACAAGAGGTCAAATTTACACATTCTGAGTGTAGTCAAAATGTCGCCTTTATTTAGCTGTCTGATTTTGAAATTCATTTGGAAAAAAATTCTTCGATGCTACAACTACATACACTTCATGCTTACAAAAGTAAAGACGAACATTTGAAAGAGGAAAAAACGCATCGTTCCGTCAAGCACGCACTGAAAATTAAATTATACAACAAGTAAGTAATCAGTTTTCGCTTCAGTTTTGTTTCTTCGTAAACAAACATTATTTATTCCAGATAGAAATGTATCAGGATATAAACAAATCTGGACATGAATTGTAAAAATGTAAACACATAAAAATATCAAGACGGATGATTATTAGTAGTATGTTATACATGATATAATATTTCGACTTGCCTTGTAAAAAATAAAAATATAGAATAAATGTATAAAAAACCTTCATTGTTTCATTAACAAAGCTATTTAATTACTAGGTTAATCTATATAAATTTCGCTGAAATGTTCAATGCTATATGATGCTAAATGTCCATTTTTATTATGATCTCGCTTCGAGTTTTGCTCAGTAATTATTGTAAGTAACTATTTCTGATTCTTTTGAACTGCCGGGATGATTGTGTGTTTCAAAATATTTTTCAATTTGAGACTTCATATTGAAATGTTTTAATTAAAAAATGAATCTCTAATATTTGTTTTTTCATTTTAAAATATATTTATTTCAAGGATGTGATTTTACATTATGTTTTCTTTGTGTATAAAGTTAGATATATTCGTTTTCTAACGGTACCAATAAACACAGTCTTGAATTATTAATATTTCAATTGCCATTTTGATGCTATGTATCAGCATCCAAAGAAATGATTCTTAGTTCTATGGAACAATAATATGAATGATGCTATATAAAGGAACTGGTGTTGAAGTTTAACGTTTTGTTGAATATTTACTGAAATGTTTGTAGTAATAAAATAGTTGATTTACAAGAATTAAACAAATATTTTCTTGTTAGATTATACACATGGTAATTTCTTGAATTGTAAAATTATTTACTATTATTGACTGAAACAAAGACATAAAGTCGGACGAGTAAAAATATTTTGGGGCGAGTAAATTCTCCCTCATACTCGACCGGCGGTCGAGTGATTTTTTTTTTTTTTTTCAAATCTCAAAGGCTGCACATATGTACATGTGAAATAGTGTTCATATTTTTTTAATACATTTCCTTTTGTTGCTTATTTGCGAAGTTTTGTTTTCAATTTCAATTTCTTCGTGTTCCTCACCTTTGTTTGATGTTGTTATCAAAGCAGGTTGTGTTATTTTATTTTTTTTTTTTATTGTATTTTGTTTTATTTTCAATTATATCTTTATTAGAATCCAGAGATCGGATTGGTGATCTTTTGGTACTCTTCACTTGTAGATTCAGCCGTTCGAGAACTCTCTTTGGACATTTCTACATTGTTGACCACATTTAATTTTGTTTTCGTAATAGATTCGGTTTGTTTTATTTCTATTGAATACATTTTTTTTTTAAAGATTTTCTTGAAATGATAGCCGTTCACTTGTGCTTAAATTAATCGACTTTTCTATAAGTTCTTTTTTATAGTTATCTATTTGAGTGGTGAAAAGTTTTTTTATTTTTATATAATTATTTATTTGCTTTGTGTCTTAAAGGATTTTTTTTTTTTTTTTTTTTTTTTTTTTTTTTTTTTTACATTGGCAAATGTTTTTGTTCCCATATAGTTTTCTACAACTTTTCTAGCTTCTGGGAATGGTAAATGTTTGGTGTGTTTTTATACACTATTTCATTTTCTTTCTTGTAGACATCGCAGGTCCTTGAGAAGGCCAAGTTTTGTTTATGGCAGTTTGCACATTTTATATTTTTGCACTTACTTTCTGTGTGGTTTGGGTCACGTTCATCATATTTCCCACACCGCAAATGACTAGGGCTATGACAAGAGAATATTCTTTTCATTGTTTTGAATCTCGAGTATATATACGATACAATTAGACAGTTAATCAGCCGAGAACCACATCACTATATAAAAGCATATAAGATATCAACGGATACACACTCGAGAGTCAAAACAATGAAAAGTATATGCTGTTGTCCTAACCCTAGTGATGACCAATCAGAATACTTAGATAAGCCTGTTTGACCATAAGTGCTACAATAATATCGTGGAGGTTAGTGCTTATGTCAAGCATCCATAAAGCACAGTTTAAATATACAAAAGATTATGGATAAAATTGTGCAATGTCCTTATTTATTTTTTTAGGATACTAAAATACCTGAAACTATTATTAGATTACAAAGCAACCATCTTTGCAAAATCGAATGATGTTTTTCTATGCATGATTCCCTTGATGTGAATTACGTCTCAAGACACCTCTCCTCAAAGATAATCCTCTAGATAGCAAATCCACCACCGAACATCACTTTTGAAACCACAGACACATCATTCAATCTTTCCTCAGACTTCTTGCTTATACATATTCTTTTTACTTTGAAAAAGTTAAAATTTGGATTTTTTATTTGATATTACCTTCTGCTTTTCTTCACCTACCATAACAGATTTCTCAATAGTTATGCATCGCTGAGGCAAGGTGATCTAAGTTGATATTTACATTTTTGAGCAACATTGGTTGCTGTCAAAAGGAATTAAGTTGAAATAGTTTTTATTGTGTTTTGTTCTTTATAACATAATGCTCATCTTCAGCAGCAGTTGTCACTTTTGGTCTTCCATTTTTTTATGTCAATATTTGCATAGGATGAGGAGAATATATATGAGACTAAAACTAGAAAAAATACTATAAAATGATTCTAAACTTTAAAAAAAAAAAAAAAAATACAAAAATATCTCTTTTTATGAAAAGGTTTTTGCCTATAGGGTATAAACACAAATTCTTATATATGAGGTGATGCATCTGTGCATGGATTGCTATGAGGTGCCTTCAATAAGTTTCCAGACTTTTTTCAAATGGGCATTTAAAGTTGTTGTAGACTCTCTAAAATTCAGTATGTTATTGCTATACCTCTTATGAAATTACTGACCAATTTTTATGATTTCAGGTTCAAATGAAGAGCATTAGTAGTAATTGAAATACACCCTACTAAAGCCTGATTGTCACAGAGTGTGAATTTCAAAAATGCAATCTGGACGTGAGGACACTTTAGAAGAACTATGTTTCTATAATCTATCTATTTACATATAAAAGGAAACTTGTCTGTGTTTTTATATATATATATATTTTTTTTTTGTATCAGAATATATTTGATAGGTGTCGATAATCAATAATCCAAATAATCCGATGAATGAAGGAACAGGTGATTTTGACCAAAGTTAACACCTTATACAGCCTAACATCACAAGTGCAAGTTTTATTATCGCACAAGCTTCTTTTATATAACAGGAGCGTGTTCAAAATTAATATTTCTACTTAAAACACAATTGAACCATGATACTCGACGTTTTCATTTTAAATTTAAATTCAAGCCATTGTATATAAAAACAATTTCATAAAATCAACAGTAGGTTCTCTAACGTACTATGTAGCCTACAATGTATTGTAAACTAAGTCACTGTGGGGTGAGGAGGAATATGAAGATTCCTCCTGATGCATCGGAATAGGTCTCCAACTAGAAAAATTAATGAATTCACCGATTTCGCTGATGATAAAAATATGGGGGGGGTGAAACATTTGTTGATCATCATTTAATCTTGAGCAACGTCAGGTCTCCTTGCTAGTTCATCATAATATGTTAATAAGTTTAGGAGGTAATCCTATATACATATAAGTATATAAATATATGAACCTACCTATTTTTATAAGGATAAAGATATATATTACACTAGCAGGGGTGCCTGGCGTTGCTTGGGTGTTTAGGTGGTGTAGTAAGGAACTCCGGGGGTGGGGTAGATAAAAAAAAAACAGTAGCGGGGTGCCCGTTGCCTGGGTGTGTGTAGGTGGCATAGTAAGGAACCCCAGGGGGCGGGGTATAAAAAAAAGTGGTAGTAACGAGGTGGGGCATCAAAATAACAGTAGGCAGAGGTGTTAAAAAAGAAAAAAAAAAAGTGGTAGTAGGCAGGCAAGCTTGAACCCGTAACGCGAAGGGGAAAAAGTTTTAAAAAATATGACGCCTTAACCGATGTCTCCATCGCTCAACCGGAAGTTCCAAACATTGAAAGAAAGCGTAGTCAACCCAACCGATATGGTGACTTGTGAAAATGGTGACGCAAAAAACGATCACTCCTTGTAGAAAACTGGCCAGTTGAAAATGAAGGAATTAATGTTTTTGGCCAATTTTTCAATATTTGTTGTCCGAGACGTCGAGCTTCAAAATGATGCCAATCTTGTCAGGATCCGTTGCGTCTGTTTAAATTTTTTAGCAGACATACATACATACAGGCACATATTCACACAAACCGACGATTCAGATTTATATTATAAACTAGTGGGGGTACCCGGCGTTGCTCGGGGGTTTGGAGGTGTGTTTGTAGAGGAGGGGGGGTTAAAGAACTTCTTAAAAAATCGGAAAGACCCAAACTTTTGCCACCGAACGTAAAACTTCTTTAAAACAATCAGATAAACAAAAACCCCAAAAAGGGGGGAAAAAAACAAAAAAAAACAAAAACAAAAATAAAACACAGCGAAAAGCGAAAAAAATGGTGTAAATAACCTCGTTTCAATATTAAATATTTAAAAATCGAGAAAAAAAGTATATCTGATAACTGGGATTGAACCTGAAATCTTTAGATAACGGAACTGTCACTTAACCCATCGCGCTATAGACGCATGGATGAAAGTAGGTTGGTTTTTATAACATTTAAAACGAATTCAATGTACAACGTCTTTTGCGCGTATTGACGTATGCGTAAAGCCATCTTGTCATGAAGATACCATGTTTTTTCACCCCTCCTTGTAAAAAAGAGAGCCGTTAAGGAAGAAGGAATGAATGTTTTTGCCCAATTTTTCGATATTTGTCGACCGGAGGTTTGAGCTTTAGAATGATACCTGTCTGGCAAAAATCCGTGGCCTCTGTCGAAAGTTTTTGCGAGACATACAAACACACACACATTTTGCCTTTTATATATAAAAGTGAGAGTACCTGGCATTGCGGTGGTGTAGTAAGGGTGGGAATAAAAAGCAGCCCGGTGGGGGTGGGGAAGAATGGTGTTAAAAAAAATAAAAATGGTAGTAAGCTTGAACCCATATTGCAAAGGAGGGAAAGAAAGTGAAAAAAATGTACACTTTAGCCGATGTCGCCATCGTGCAAGCGGGAGTTGCGTGCATCGAATTTAAGCATAGTCAATCAAAACGTACAATGGTTTAAATGCTTTGCCACTTTTTTGAACAGTTTCGTTTCATACGAAAACGTCAAACAAACACCCGAGACGACGCCACAGTGGGAATTTTGTTTAACTTGATAAAAAAAAAAAGGGAACGAAAGGATGTCCGTTTGCAAATGCGAGATATTATAATCTGGGAAGTATGCAAGAACTTTTCACGGCATCTAACTAACGCGATAACCCCTCACCCCCCACTCCAAAAGCCTTTCGCGGACATACACAAACGCTTGTGCCCATTTTGCCTTTTATATATTAGAAGATTATTAAAGAATAGTAAAATCAGTAAAACTACAATCTGACAAGACATTGAAACAGAAGCAAATTACCAAATAATTGTGAATCAAATTATCTCTAGCTAAATCTTATTTCTAATACAATGTTTTAGAGGTAAAGATTCATATATGAATAGTTGAATCATCACATTATCTACAATGATAATAAGAGCATTTATCATTTATATGATAGACTAGCCTGGGTGCCCGGCGTTGCCCGGGTGTTTGGAGGTGTGTGTTGAGAAAATAAAAAGTGGTAGTAAGCAGGCAGGTTCGAACCCGTACCGCGAAGGAGGAAAAGAACATGAAAAAATAAGTGACGTCTTTGCTGTTGCGTCCATCATCAAACTGGAAGTGGCAAAAGTTTAAATTAAGACGTGTCAATCAGAAAGAAGGGATGACTTTCGAAAATATTGGCGAAAAAAGCAACCCTCCCCTTGTAGAAAAGTGCCCCGTAGAGGGTGAAGGAATTAATGTTTCAGCATATTTTTCGATATTTGTCATGTGAGGAGTCGAGCTTCAAAACGATATTGATCTTGTGAAAATCCGTCGCCTCTGTCGAAAGTTTTAGGCAGCCATGCATACATACATACATACATACATTTAAACAGACAGGTGAGATTTATATTATAGATTTCAATACATCAACAAAATATATTTTCACTGAAACACTAGATACTCAGCCCTATTGAATGTAACCTGTTTTTCAGTGCATCATACGAATGTATAGTCTCAATTAAATATATATGAGATGCCTTCAATAAGTTTCCAGACTTTTTGTACAGACATTTAAAATTATCATAGACTCTTGAAAAATCAATATGTTATTGCTATACATGCTATGTTATGAGATGACTTACCAATTTTTCTGATTTCAGATTCAAATGAACAGTTACAGCAGGAATTGGAATACAGCTAAATGTAAGGACACTTTAGAAGGACGATATGCAATAAGATTCTGTTTTAAACTTCGAAAAAACATGCCAAAAAACTATGGAATGCTTCAGACTGCTTTTAAACCATCTTGCAGAAATTGAACATAAGTTTTTGAGTGGCATGAGAGATTTAAGAAAGGCAGGGGGTCTGTGAGGGATGATGAGATGTGTGGGAGGAGTAAGGAAGTCAAAACACCAGAGTTGATTGGCCAAATAAAGAATTTCATAGATGAGGACCGTTGTGTGTCTATAGAGACAAAAAGTGCACAGTTTGATGTCAGTGTGGGAACTGTACACACAATTATTCATGAGGAACTGAAGACGCAAAAGATTTGTGTGAATGCACCAGTTCACAACTCCATCCTTGTCACAGAGTATTTGTTCAAGATGGGCATCAATACAGTTCCTCACCCTCACTATAGTCCAGACATTGCTCCCTGTGACTTTTAGTTATCCCTAAGGGTCAAGAAAAACCTTAAAGGCTGTTGTTATTAGATAACTGAGATGAAAGAAGCTATGACAAGAGTCATTGATACGCTCACATAAGAGAACTTCTATTGGCCTTCCAGAAGTTGTTGAACCAGTGCAAGTGCATTGCAGTTGGAGAAGATTACTTTGAAGGGGACTAGAGTTCCATGTATGCGTGTATTTATTGAAGACACCTCGTATTTATATATACATCATGTTTTGATAAACTTCTGGGCCTGACCTTTACTCCCGATCTGAAATGGAACATGTATATCGAATCTGTTGCCACGGTCGCTGGGAAAATGGTAAGATCCTTCTACCGCTCCAGTAGATATCTCACTCCTGATGCAATTCTCTACCTATATAAAAGCCAGGTACAGCCAATGATGGAGTACTGTTGCCACATCTAGGCAGGAGCTGCTAGAAGCTGCTTATCCTGCCTTGACAGTGTTCAAAATAGACTTCATAGCTTAGTGGGGGATGCCCTTTCTCTTTCCTGCAACCTCTCTCCCATATAAGAGACATTGCGAGCTTGTCTTTGTTTTATCGTTATTTCCATAGCAAGTGCTCGAGTGGCCTCTGGGCCTTGATAAGTGTTGATTCCTTTGTCAAATATATATATATATAACAGACATTGTTAAAGACAACAGAAAGCTTCTGTTTTGTAATACTTTTTTTATATTTTTCCAATTTTTTGTATTAACTTTTTTGTATATACGTCAAACGTATGGATGTAGGATCCAAGCATTTTTTTCTTCTCGAAGTATCAATGGTTTTTTAACTTTTAACTTTGTGTGTACTCATGTAGACATCTTCAGAAATTGTGCGAGAGGCTCAGTGGGAATTATGGATAGATTTATTTAAATAGTAGTTAGGTTGCAAGCAAAAGTGCAAGTGATGGCCAGTGGGTCTGCTGACGGGGGTTGGGGGTTAGTACCATGGGGACCGTGCCAGTTTTAGGGTCAGTGGCAGTGGGTGTAAGGGTGGAGTTATCTGAGGCATTTAAGTGTGTTGGTGCTATTTTGGAATGTGACCTGATTAAAGCTAGGCTTTTGCGTTTTTACATAAATAGCTTCAAAGATTTTTAGCTTCTTAACATTTGTTTCATGGTGTAGTATTTTTGTGTCGTTGATTATATATATACTACAAAGAAAATCCGACGTTGTCTGGGATTGAATGATCAATGAATGTTTCACAATCCTATATTTTTCTTGTCATCAAAATCAGTGAAATTACCCATTTTTCAATCAAATCAATCGACTACCTCATCTAGTTGATGACCCATCGCGGTGCACCGGAAGCAAGCTTGACATGCCTCTACGCAGCGACTTAGTCCACAACATATTGTAATGTAAACTGCACAGTATAGAACCTTCTGTTGATTTTATAAAATTATTTTTTATATATAATGGCTTGAATTAAAGTTTAAAATGTAAAAGTCAAGTATCATGGTTCAATTGTGGTCGAAATAGAAACATTAATTTTGAATGAACCACTGTCATATAAAAGATTCTGTTGTTGAATTTATATGTTGAGCCTTTTTACTTGTGTAGTAATAAAACTTCCCAAATGATATTAGGCTGTGTAAGGCGTTAACTTTGGTCAAAATTGCCTTTCATTGGATTTTTTTCAATTATTGATATTTATCAAAGACATTCTGATACAAAAATACTATTTAAGAACACTTCCAGATACATCAATTACATTTGTGTGAAATTTCATAAAAGTTGACCCAACCATTCTGGATTCCATACGGAACAAATTCTTTCACTCTCCCCTCCAACACACACACAAAGTTTCTTTTATATAATATATTTCAAATATTGTATTTATATATATATATATATATAATTCTTACTATAATTATTTTTTTTTAATACCTTCAGGCACTAGTGTTTCATCTTTTCGAGAATCATCAGTGCAGGGTGTCACGATTACCGCTGGTCAGGAGATTCAAACCTTGCAACGAAGCCATCTCTGACTCCATTAGAAAGGAACAAATCCACACGGCCACCGTTAACCACGAGAAATACAATTGAAATTCAAACATTTATTTTTTTAAATGTCAAAACGGTGATAGTGATCTAATGATTATAGCATCATGATCTACATTTGTAAGACCGACTTTTCAACTTAGCGTGCTCAACAATAAGAACTGAGTTCTTTACGCATGTGGTGTCACAGAGCTTGGGAGCTGCTGAAGATTGCATACTGAACCCTCATTCATCGTCTTCGATGAGAGAATCCACCATATATACCAGTACAATATTTGAAAATATATTTGTTGTAATGAAAAGTATGACTTTTTTTTTTTTTTTACCCCTTTTTGACCCTTAAAAACTATTTGAACTAGCTAAAGACTCATAAAAGAATGGCCTGTAAAAAATCCAATCATTTGAGGCCCCTAGTTTTTGAAGGAAGTAGAGTTTGAAAATATGAAGACAGACAGACAAACAGACAGACAAACATCTAGCAGTTTATATAATAAATTTCACTGGGGGGGGGGCGGTTGTGATGGGTCCAGATTTCGTATATATTATAGAGTCGTGATTTCAAAAGTAAAAAAAAGTATTTGGGTAATATCAGCTAAAATCGAAACCGAAAGCAAAACTGTAGCATTCAAAGCTGGTGACGTTACCACTGTACCAATGTGACACGCATATGAACTGATTAAAAATAAACTAAGATGAATGTACAAAATGTATAACGATTTTTTAAAACTTTTACCCATTTGTGACCCTTTAAAAACTATTTTAACTGGCTAAAGACCCATAAAAGAACAGTCCATAAAAAAAAATCCAACTATTTGAGGCTGCTCAGAGTTAGAGTTTGAAAATACGGAGACAGATAGAAAGAGGCACCGACAGATAGACATATAGCCTTTTATATATTAGATTATAGAATCAATCCTCTATTGATTATTATATATTATGACGAATAATTTGCCCGGTGAACTAATTCACAAAAAAAAATAAAAATATTAAAAAAATAATAATGATAATGTTGTTCATCAAATTCCGTCTGTGTTTGTTGATATTTTGGCTTGACGATCTTAAACATTGTCTTTCTTTTGTAATAGATAAAAAAAAAGAAGAATTTTTACAGGGAAATATTTTATGTTACACCGGCCAGTGTAGCATAAAATATTTCTTTTTATCAATAAGAGAAAGATCGGATTTTTTTCGATTTTCGATACTTATCAGATGAATTTCTCTACAAAACATATCTAAGACCATTGCTAGACATATCAATTACCTTTGTGTGAAATTTGCAAAAGATGGGCTCAGTCGTTTCGCAACCTATGAGGAAGGAACTCGCATACACACACACAAACAAAAAGTGAATTTTATATCATAGTAGAGATATCTATAACTTGAAGATTATATAAATTAAAAGATAAGAATAGAAATATTAATACAGGGTTCAGGGCTTGGAGTAGGAGTGTTCAGAGTGTCTTTATTGATTCCTTGAGAAATTCAGGATGTATTTGAGGAAGTTAAAGACTATAAAATCACTGGAATTTATTTCAATAAATATCACTATTCTCCTCCCACATAATCGATGCTGAATGCTTGCTCGATTCCCATCCTAAAAGTCAGAAAAGTAATAATAATAAAAAAAAGATAATATGCTGTTATGAGGTGGCGTAAAAGGACATAAATGTGCAGTTTCAATCCTGGCCAACAGCATATGAATACATATACACACACAGGCATATATATATGTGTGTGTGTGCGCGCGCGTGTGTGTGTGTATGTATGTCTGCACGCGTGGATGTTTGTCGAAAATAATATGTGAAAAAGTCATCTGATTATTATCAATTTCATTTGCCAAAACGTATTTCCTAAAATAAATAAATAAATAAATAAATAAATATTTCGTTCAAAATAATGAAATGCAATAAAATTATGAAAATCTGGCATTTTGAAACTTTCCTTTTTTGCATGAAACTATAAAATGGCATTTAATGAATCAATGAATAAATGAATGAATGAATAATAATGTTTTGAATTTTGACCTGGGAACAGAAGATCATCTAGCTGTGTATTGGTTATTTTTCTGCATTGTAAGAATTAGTTGCAACACTATTGAAATGTTGCATTTTCTTGCAATGATATGGGGAAGGGGAGAAATTTACGAATTTTTGTGCGAGACTTATGCTAAGAGAAAAAAAAACGAATATCTTTTGGTTAGCCAATTGCATTTACTATGGTTCTATCTATCTTTGATTGAAATGTTGAATATGTGTGTTGACAAATTAAATCTTCATATACTTTGTAAAATGTATGTTACATTTTTTTTCTCAGTTTCTTCACAGGTTATTTAAGTAAAGCGATATAATTTCATTTTAAACCAACAAATTTCTCAGATTCTCAGGTTTCAGTGCAAAAATTCCAGCAAGCTATAAGGATTCACTTTTGCCTTTTCTTTTTTTTTTTAACCAAGTTGAGTTTTGTTTAAAAAGGAAACTCTTATTTGTTAAAATAACTGTTTTACTTTCTGCCACATCTATTTAAACTTAATATTTTAGAAGCACATTTATCAGAAAGAATATCAAATCAGTGTGGGAGTATATTTTTATTTATTATTTTCAGTTTGTGAGTGAAAAGAAGATAAATAATTTTAAGTGAGTAAAGATACACATTCCTTCTTATGTTGCGTTATTGTTGCACTTTTTAATGATGAGCATCCAGGCTATATAATTCTTTCAGTTCAAGGGCAAAGTGTGTGCAGATATATATATCGTCTATTAACCTGCTTACAAAAATAAACTGACAAGTTATTTATACAAAAACTTTTTTTTTTTTTTTTTTTTACATGGAGGTCACCACTTATCAAGACCGAGAAACCACTCGGGGATAAGAGTTATTGCATGCACAGTAATCAATGAGATAGTATCGTAGTAATTGTTAGTATTGGAGATTTGATAAACTGTCTTAAGGGGGCGGTTCATCAGGGATTTGTTTATGTTGGACTTGAAGACATCCAAGTTGTAGTTAGGTGGGAAACAGGCAAACGGAAGAAAGTTCCACAGGCGTGCAGTTCTCAGAAAGAAGCTTTGTTCATGGAATCTACGTTTGGATTTAGGCACAAATAAAAAGTGGGTAAAATTACTGACAGTGGTTTCAGTAAGACGGATGTTTTTTTGTGAAAGATTGGAGCTCACACGAGCACTTGCCATGGAAATAACGATAAAACAAAGACAAGCTTGCAACGCCTCTTCTCTTTATTTCACACAACGACTTGGTGCATGTAGAGAGAGAAGTTTTGGGGGTGGAAGTGGCTTGGTGACGACAAATGACAACTCGGTCATCTCCCTACCTTTGTTCTGATCTCTTTGCCCGGATTTGGCATTTGTTTATATTGACAATTTCTCGTCAGGAATTTGTTTGATTTTCCCAGCCGACACCAAAACCTTGTGATTGTTGATCTTTTTGAATATCAGTCAGTGTCAAGAATGTTGATTTTACAATGTCTGCACATTCTTCTTGCATTTGAACTCCCGCTTAGAATCCAGCAATAATTCTGACATTGACTAGCTCAATATGCAACACTTATAATCCTCCCCTCAGGTCACTCTATTACGTATATTGTCACGAACCCTGATTGTTGCATTTTTTTATTAGGGAGTCACTGCTTATCAAAGCCTAAGGACCACTCAAGGATAAGGGTTAATGAGTGTCGTTGATGATGATCGGTAATAGCAGAACTTGAGTAGGGCTTGATTATTTAAGAGGACGACTCAAAAAGAACTTATTTATATTAGATTTGAAAATGATCATATTATAGTCAGCTGGGAAGCAGCCTCATGGTATTGCGTTCTTTACCCCAGCGAGTATGGTCAACATACTCATTGAACTTAGCTTAGCTCTTACATATAATATTGACTGCTATGGCAGTTTCTATCATCAGTTATAGGGAAGAGGACATTGGTTTATAGGAAGTTGTGTTTACAACAGATTTTTGGAAGTTATATTTTCAGGTGTTTTGTGAGGAGGGACATATTTTTGGGATGAGCTGGATTCATAGAAATATGTTCAATGAATCAAACTAGCATGGATACCCGGTATTACCTGGGTGGCCATGAAGTTCAGTTTGGACACAGCTGCTATACTTAGGATATTGAGCACCCCCCCCCAGAAAAGTATGGAAGAATTAAGTGACAAGCTGCCTCCCCCTAAAAAAAATAAATGAATAAAAACAACCTTTCTTTCAATCAAAATAGCAGCGAGTGCTCGTGCGGCCGCCAAAACAAAAATAAAAAAATAGCTGCAGCAGACAGGCTCGACCCTGAAATGCAAAAAAGGAAAGAAGGGAAAAACGGTACTGGTAAACTCTTTTGTCCATCGAACCACAACGACTTATGACGTCATAACCCTGCAAAATAGCATTTTTAAACATGCCTACAGTTTGCTACGCATGTGTGACTTGCAAAAATGGCATCGTGAAAAGTGACCCCCCCCCCTTACAAGAAATGGTTCAGTTGACCACCACAGAATTAATCTGTTTTTCTAATTTTCAGATATTATGCGTCCAACGGATCGCCCTTTCAGATGGTACCAATTTCGACCCAGTGCGATGCGGCTGACAAAAGTTTTTAGCAGATATACGAACACACAAACATAAACAAACAGACGTTTGAAATTTATATAACAGTTGTGAGAAAACGAGAGACATTGTCACATGGTAAACAAAACAAAATAATATATTTCCAAAACAGATACGTTTCAAATGGAAGATTTTATATAACAGCGATAGGAAAACGTAGAATGTTCATGAATTTTTTAGAGTCCTTGTAAAAACAAAGGGGTTTATTAGCTGAGACATTAGAAGTTTGGATCGATTAATTAAGAGCCGTGAGTTTCAGAGGTCAGGAAAATCGAATTAAAAACTTCTCTGCTCAATTAAATAAATTATGATTCATTAAAAGTTGTTCCGCGATAATAGTTTGGAAATATTTCAATTGATGAGTCGTTTTAAATGAGCAGACAACATCAAGGGATTTTAAAGTGTGAGTATGCGAGTGACAGTATATGATTACGTGATTTGAAGAGTGTGGCGATTATGGTAACGTATGAGGGGCATGCAATAAGTAATGCCCCTGACCCACTTTTTTTTTTTTTTTTTTTTTTTTTTTTTACACAGTGATCACCACTTATCAAGGCCCGGAAGCCACTCAGGGATAAGGGTTATTGTAAGTACATCACGTTAGTGAGGAGATTTTATGAAGTGTTTAATTAGGGGGGCGGTTCATTAGGAATTTGTTAACATTAGACTTGAAGACATCCAAGTTGTAGTCCGGAGGGAAGCAGGCAGACGGAACAGAGTTCCACAGGCGTGCAGTTCTAAGAAAGAAGCTTTGCTCATGAAATCCGCGTTTTGATTTAGGCACAGATACAGAGTGGGGGAAATTTTTCACAGTGGATTCAGCTAGACGGGTGTTTTTCGTGAAAGATTGGCGAGGGGGGACCAGGGATTGGAGTTCAGACGAGCACCTGCCATGAAAATAACGATAAATCAAGGATAGGCTCGCAACGTCTCTTCTGTGGGAGAGGGGTTGCAGGGTAGAGAAAAGGGCATCCCCCACTAAACCACGAAGTCTATTTTGTACTCTGTCAAGGCATGATAGGCTGTTTTTTGCAGCTCCTGCCCAGATATGGCAACAGTATTCCATCCTTGGCCGTACTTGGCTTTTATATAGATAGAGAATTGCATCAGTAGTGAGATATCTTCTGGAGCGGTAGAAGGATCCCACCATCTTTCCTGCGACCTTGGCCACAGACTTGATGTACGTGTTCCATTTCAGATCAGGAGTAAAGGTCAAACCCAGAAGCTTGTCAAAACACGGGGCCTCACCCAGACGAGAGCCATCCATCACAATTGATGCCAGCTGGGGATCAGAGCGTTGATGATGTAAGGATAGGAGTTTGGTTTTGGATGCATTAAAGGTAACTAACCACATCTTCCCCCACTGAACCACGCGCTCGAGATCAGAGGAGAGAGAATCCGAGAGAACTTTGTCATTTACAGCCTTTGATGTGTTGCCGTAGATGGTCGTGTCATCAGCATAGATGTCAACGAATGATTTAAGTATGTGTTTAGGGAGGTCATTGATGTAGATCAGGAAGAGAGTTGGGCCCAGGATTGACCCCTGAGGGACTCCAGCATTTATATTGCAGGCCTCCGATTTTTGTCCATCTACCACTACTCTTATGAGCCTATCAGAGAGAAATGATTTAATGATTGAGAAAACATTTCCAGTTATACCGTAGCTGGAAATCTTGTGAAGTAGACCCTTATGCCATACTTTGTCAAAGGCCTTTGATATGTCGAGAGCAATTGCCCTAGAAAGGAAGCCTCCGTCAAGAGATTCACTAATCCTGTGGGATATAACTGTCAGCACATCTGCGGTAGATCTTGCAGAGCGGAAACCATATTGTGTGTCACTAAGAAGATTATACCTGCTGAGGTGGTTTACTATTTCTCTATTTAATATTGATTCAAGTAACTTACTCATAACACAGAGAAGACTTATTGGTCTGTATTGAGAGGGAGATGACTTATCACCTGAATTCTTAAATACAGGGCAAACTGAGGAGGTCTTCCAGGGGGTCGGAAAGCACTTCTCCTTAAGGCAGCGCTTAAATAGTTTCGTAAGTATGGGAGCAAGTTCTGGTTGAAGCTTTTTTAACACTATAATTGGGATGCCATCAGGGCCAGTTGCTTTACTGGAATCTAGGTTTTTTATTAGCTTGGCGACCTCATGCACGGATATTTGTATGTTACCTAGCTTGTTCTGTGTTATAGGAGGAAATATGGGGAGTTGATGGCCTTCGTCGCATAGGGTAGAATTAGCTGCAAAGTTCTTTGCAAATAGTTTGGCCTTGTCTGATGCTGACGAGATAACCTCTGGTCCATTGATAATGGTTGGGATAGAACGCACACGTCTGTTCAAGATCCTATTTGTTATTTGCCAAAACTGGTGGGAACCAAGCCGCTGATCAGCTACCTTGGATTTAACAGACTGGGCATATAGCTCTCTTGCATTTTTTATTACTCTTTTACAGTGGTTGCTGGCAGTCCTGAAAGCAGCTTTAGTCTCAGTGCATCTATTACGTTGGTAGTTATGGAAAAAGTGATTTCTGTGCGCGATAGCAGCAGCACATTCTGGGGAGAACCATGGCTGGCTGTTAGGTTTTTGTTGGAATTTTTTAGATGGTATGAATTGGTCTATGCCTAGAATTAACCATTCGGTCAGATCTGATACTATAGAGGACACTTCCTTTTTAAACATGGAGTGCAGAGGTAAATCAGATATGAATGTACAAAGCAACAAAACTTGGCACAGTTATTAGTCTTTCTCTACATAGGAATCACCCAGAGTTATGCATTTCTCCCATCGTTTGATGCTGCTCTGGAGACCGTTTTTGTAGAACACGCCAGGTTAGTCCTCCAACCACGACGTGACTTCAGAAATCAAGGCTGCATCATCTGGGAAACGCTTTCTTTTCAAAAACAACTTCATAGCTGGGAAGAGGTGAAAGTCAAAGAGTGCAAGGTTAGGAGAGTAGGGAGGATGGAGATGGATTTCATAATCACATGCCCGTGCTTCTGATCTGGCGACATGCGAGTTGTCGACCGGAGCATTGTCCTGCAGGAGGAGGGTACCTTTGCTGATCTTGCCCTGCCTGTTGATTTTGATAGCTTCCGTTGATTTCCTCAAAAGTGAAGCATAATAGGCTCCTGTAATTGTGGTACCCTTTGCTAGGAAATCTGTCATCACTACTCCGTCCTGGTCCCAGAAGACTGTGAGCATAACCTTGCCAGTGGAGGGCTGCACCCTTGCCTTCTTTGGAGATAGTGAGTGCTTCCACCGCATTTAATGGGCTTTGGTTTCTGGATCATAGTGATGGACCCAGGTTTCATCCTGTGTAATCAGTCTTTTGAAAAACTTTGACTCATCTTCTTGGCACATCTCCAAATTCATCCTCGAGCACTCGACACGTTCTTGCTTCTGGAATGATGTGAGCAACCTGGGAATCCATCTGGCAGACACCTTATGCATATGCAAATGGTCATGAATGATAGTTTCCACAGACCCTGTACTAATCTTGACATGTTGGGCTATTTGGCGAATAGTAATGTGCCGATCTTCCAAAATGGCAGCCTCAACTTGACGGACAGATGCCTCATCAATGGCAGAAGGTGGGCGACCAGATCTGGGAGCTGTTGCCACAGACTTCCGGCCATGTTTGAATTCATGATGCCAGCGTTTTACAAGGTCATATGATAGGGCATTATCACCATAAGTTTCTTTCATTTCATCAAAAGTCTCCTGTGGTGTGCGTCCTTTCAAATACAAAAACTGCTCGACATTCAACAGGGTCCATTTCACACCTGACTCAGTTCAAACACCTGTAAAACAGAAACCACAATTAGTTCAGAGTTGTAATTAGCCACATAACCTGTAGAGATATAAATCATAGCACATGCAAAATTTCAGCTAGATCAGACAACTGGAAGTGGGTCAGGGGAATTACTTATTGCACGCCCCTTGTAGCAATGTCTGAATTTTTTGTCTCAACTGTTTATTGAAAGAAAAGCTGGCCTCCTTTTTAAGGGTTAAGTTAGCTCCGACAAAAACAAATCCGAATAAATTCAGAAAGTTTTCTGATTGGTCCAAATATAATATAATTTTTTTACATTAATTCAAGCCTGCGCGAATCCCGTACATAAAAACGAGTTTATGCCCTTTGATTTTGGATGCTGAAGAGTAAACTTCAGTGCTACACTGCCAACTAACATCTGTGCAGAAACACCTATGCTTCTAGTCATGTGACCGACATCTATAGTTTCCTATTTCTCACCAGACAACATCTATGAAGAAGAAAAGGAAAAAGCGAAGATGAAGAAAAAAACCAAAAAAAAACAGAAAAAGCATCTATTATCGTATAGAAAAAATTGTGCTAAGAGACACATATTCAAGTTAAAGAAAAACCAACATGAACTGTTTTAATATTCCAACTTTTTACCATTGTGAATGAAAAGTCGAATTTGAAATATCAAAACGATTTCAAACTTAACTAGTAGTAGTAGTCCTGTTCGTATATCACACTTATGCATAGTTTTATTGTAGTAAAATGTTGCTTTTTAAATATTTCATAAATAATTTGTATAAACCAATTAGGTATCTATTATTGGAAATTCTTGTTTTAATAATACTATTCATAAATAATTTCAATTTAAAATAAAATTAAAATTGTAGTTAATTTTATTGGTTTCAGAGTTCTTTAGAGATTTGTTTTAAGAACTATAAAAAGTCTTTATTGAATTTTTGTTAAATAAGGCTATTATTTTGGATATAAATTAATGATTTCTATTATGATATAGTAACGATTTGTTTGTACTCAGATTATAGTTTCTTACTTCAAATTATAGCACACGAATATGAATAGAAATTATGTGGAATTCAAATATATATATATATATATATATATATATATATATATATTAATTATTCAAACTACATTATGGCTATAATGATGTGTAGTAGAAAAATGAAGAATTTACAAACAAATTTTTACACATTTTATTTTATTATCCAGCAATACAGCTGTTGGAAAGAGTAAGATTTATAAAGTAGCGGGGATGCTTAGCATTGCCCGGGTGTGTGAAGGTAGTGTGGTAAGGAACCCTAGGGAGGGGGAATCAAAACAACAGTAGGCAGTTTGAGTGGAAAGAGGTATTAAAAAAAAGTGGTAGTAGGCAAGCAGGCTGGAACCCATAAAGCGAAGGAGGAAAAGAAGGCTCAAACAAAGCTGATGTGTCCATCATGCGACCAGAAGTCCTGAGTATTGAAAATAAGCATAGTCAATCCAATTCAGACGATGACTTGGTGAAAATGCTGACACAAAAAACGACCCCTCCTTGTAGAAAACTGCCCAGGTGAGGGTGAAGGAATTAATGCTTTTAGCCAATTTTTCAATATTTGTCGTCCGAGCCATCAAGCTTCAAAATGATACTGATCTCGTCAGAATCCGTCACATGTGTCGAAAGTTTTTGGCAGACATACAAACATACATACATACATTCACACAAACCGACGATTGTCCAGCGTTTCCTGGGTGTTTTGGAGGTGTAAAAGAAAAAAAAAATGTTAGGAAGGTAGGCTCGAACCCAAAGCCCTCACGTGAAGGTGGAAAAGAAAGGGAAAAAACCTGACATCTTACCCGCTCGGCCAAAAAGTGAGAGTGACTGAAAAGCGTTTGAATTTAATGATAAAAAAGTTTTGTGACAGGTGCGAGAATTTAATGAGGTCAAACATCACGCCATAGAGGGAATGAAATCCTGCACTTAATTTTTGCTGCGAGGCAGTTTTTTTGGTTTTGTTTCCCCAAGCTGTTGGGGAAAGGACCAGCTCCTCATAAAAAGGGGAGTCTCCAAATAGATAGCAATTGTCTGATATAAGGGTTTCCCCAGCATTGATCAAACCTTATTGCTTTTCTGGACATCTCTGTTAGGAGTGTCAGAGAGCTGCATTATGCTATGGGTTCAGTTTCGCTTTTATACTGAAAAGCCAAACAAACATGTGCAGACCAAAAAATATCACAAAAATAGTGTGTAAAAGTTGCCAAAATTAAAGATACATGCAAGCTCGTTTCCTAAATCATAGATATTATAATCTAGATACAAAAGGTTCTAAGAAACAGTAACCGCTCCAAGTGCCCACCTGAAAAAAACCAAGTACATCCAAGGATGGAGTACTACTGCCACATCTGGACAGGAGCTGCTAAAAACAGCCTATCCTACCTTGATAGAGTACAAAATAGACTTTGTGGCTTAGTGGGGAATGCTCTTTTCTCTTCCCTGCAACCTCTCTCCCACAGAAGAGACGTTGCGAGCTTGTCTTTGTTTTATTGTTATTTCCAATCTTTGGTCCTCTCTCGCCAATAAACACCCGTCTAGCTGAAACCACTGTCAATAATTTTCCCCACTCTTTATCTGTGCTTAAATCAAAACGTAGATTCCATGAATAAAGCTTCTTTCTTAGAAGTGCACGCCTGTGGAACTCTCTTCCGTTTGTTTGTTTCCCACCTAACTACAACTTGGATGTCTTCAAGTCCAACATAAACCAGTTTCTGATGAACTGCCCCCTTAAGTAATGACACTTTATCAAATCTCCAATACTAACGATTACTACGATACTATCCCATTGATTACTGTACATGCAATAACCCTTATCCCCGAGTGGCTTTCGGGCCTTGATAAGTGGTGACCACTATGTAAAAAAAAAGCCTTTGCCGGACATACACAAAAAATGCACACACACTAACACACATTTTGCCTTATATATATATATATATATATATATATATATATATATATATATATATATATATATATATATATAGAGAGAGAGAGAGAGAGAGAGAGAGAGAGATTATGGGTTGGTTTATCTTTTTTGTTAAGCGTTATGTCAGTTTTTTCTTTTTTTCTAATACAAATGATTTCTTTTTCTTTTCCATTCCAATATAATTTATTGTACACAGTTCATCGGTGGTCACCGTTCTAGCCGGTTTTATGTAGACACACTTTTGCTGCCATTCTACAAAACATAACATTAAGCATGGAATAGTGCTTTCATAAACTGATAAACAAAAAAAATAGAATAAGATTTTTTTGTTTAGAAAAAATTGTGCAGCTTGTTAAAGAAAGACAGTGGACAACATATATTTAGCCAGCTCAAAAGAGACAGAGCAAAAAAAAATAATGAACAATTTACAGATAATTTTTTTCTCCTGTGGACTTCAAAGTGAGGTGGAGGTTAGCTAAATTCCAATTTTTCATGCTATGGACTTGCCGTGGACTACACCTCATTCTGATTAATGCCTCATCTCTTAAATTTGATTATATTCTATATAACGTAGGATGGATTATAGCAACATTTTACTCCAATAAAATTGTGGATAAATGTGACAGACATATTCGACGTACGCTTCTAGAATACTAATTTCAAGCTTATGATATATGAAGCATAAAACAATGTTGTTTTTATATTTAATATTTTATTTGCATGCTCTAGTTGTGGTCCAAAATACATTGTAGTCTACATTGCACTGTAGAGAACCTACTGTTGATTTTATCAAATTTATTTTTATATATAACTAGCCTGGGTGCCTGGCATTGCCCGTGTATTTGGAGGTGTGTGTTGAGCAAAAAATTTGTTAAAAGTTGTAGTAGGCTCGCAGGCTCGATCCCATGACGTGGAGGCAGGAAAGAAAGTGAAGGTGTGTGTAAGGGTGTTGGTTGGACGAAGGAGGAAAAGAAAATGAAAAAAAAAAAACATAACATGTTTGCTGTTTATTAATTTTATTTTTATTTCGGACTATTAGTCTCATCTTTATTAGTTGTTGTTTTTCATCTTTTATTGGTTTGTTTATTCACAAACAAACCAATAAAAGATGAAAAATTAATATATATATATAATGCTCATCTCAAAAAACGAATTCCAATTAAGGAATAATATATATGTTTGCTGTTGCAACCATCGACAAACCGGAAGTAACGTAGGTTTAAATTAAGGCTAGACAATCTAAAAGAGGGGATGACTTTCAAAAATATCGGCGAAACAAGCGACCTCCTACCTATAGAAAAGGTGCCAAGTTGAGGATGAAGGAATTAATGTTTTTGACCAATTTTTTTATATTTGTCGTCTGAAGGGTCGAGCTTCAAAATGATACATATCTCGTGAAAATCCGTCGCCTCTGTCAAAAGTTTTAGACAGACATACAAACATACATACATTTAAACAGGCAGGTGATATTTATATTATAGACTAGTGGGGGTACCCGGCATTGCTCGGGCGTTTGGAAGTACAAAAGAAAAAAAAAGTGTTAGTAGGCAGGCAGGTTCGAACCCGTGACGCGGTGACGCAAAGGCGGAAAAGAAAGAAAATGCAACATCTTACCGCTACGCGTTCAAATTTAACGAAGTCAATCAAAAACTTGACTTGCTTGCAGCTGCAGAAATGAATGTTGGCTGAAGGCCAGTTCAGCTTTTCCACCGTTTCATTTATTTATTTCACCACGATGTTGGGGAAACTAAGCTCCCCCCAGAAAAGGGGGAACTCCTAAATGAATAGCAATTGTCTGATATGAAGGGTTTTCCTCACATTGATTAAAGCTAATTGCTTTCTGGACATCTCAGCAGAAAAGACCAGGAAGCTGCCTTCGCTTTCAATTAGTTTTGCTTTTATACGAAAAAGCCGAACAAACACGCGAGAGGAAGGAATAGCGTGAATTTTATAAAAGTCAATCAAAATGAATCTAGATATGATGTCCATCCGCAAATCGTAGATATTATAATCTAGGGAGTATATAAAAAGTTCTAAAACATAGTAAACCCCTCCCCACTTGAGAACCGCGGGCGAAAAAAGCCTTTGCTGAACATACAAAAACGTGCGTGGCCGTTTTGTCTTTTATATATATAGATGGCTTGATTAAAGTTTAAAATGCAAATATCAAGTATCATGGTTTAGTTGTGCTCTAAACAGAAACATGCATTTCGAATGGGTCCCTTTCATATCACAGAACCTACTGTTGATTTTATATTCCTGGCCTTACTGCATGTGTGGTGATAATGACTTTAATTAAAGTTAAAAATGAAAAAAAATCAAGTATCATGGTGCAATTGTGCTTTAAATGGAAACATTCATTTTGGACACTCTCCTTTCATATCAAAGACTGTTGATTTTATATGTCAGGCCTTTTGGCTTGTGTGGTAATAAAACTTTTCAAATTCACTTGTGATGTTAGGTTGTATAAGGTGTTAACCTTAGTCAGAATTGCCTGTTCTTTCTTACATCAGATTATTTTGATTATCGATTTTTATTGAAGACATTCTAAAACAAAACCTATCTAAGGACACTGACAGGCACATAAATGTGTGAAATTTCATAAAAATCAGCCCAGCCGTTTTCGAGTCCATAGGGAACTCACTCTCACACACACACAAAGTTCCTTTTACATAATAGTAGAGGAGATATGATAGTTTCTATTCGATGGCAGAATCTTCTCAAAGTCAATTATTTTATTCTATTTCTAAATATTCTAAATACTTGTACAATATATTCTGAATATAGTCACAATCACTATATATATAAACTATCATGCATATCTATCTATCTATCTATATATATACACACATACAAACATACACACACACACATCTATAATATAGAGCTGTGTGTGTGTGTGTGTGTCTGGTCACGAATAGGCTCCTATATGATTGACTATTTTAAAAAACTGATTACACATAATGATAGAAGATGTATCGAGACACAGGAATGGGTATGTTTGATCTGACAGAACGGTGGTTCATTAAAATTGTGGGGTCTGCATTCGCGCCTGGTCCACAAAGTAGGGACATAAAAAATTTAAAAAAATCATTTACAAGTGTTTTTGATATAGATGTACATAAGAATACTTTGATAAGTATGTTTTAACTTAAATAAGGATGATATAATAAAATTATGGGTCAGCGTTCGCGCCTACCCTCCATAGAATGGAAATAGGCACAAACTTAATTATGACTTTTCATATCTATCTGCGTAAATATACTTTGACCTCCATAGAATGGAAATATGTCACAAAGTTTAACAAGATTTTTTTTTTATATAGATCCACAGAATATTGTGATAAGTGTTTCAGTGTGAACAGGTATGGTATAATAAATTATGGGGTTAATCTATTTTATTTTTACTTTCATCTAGATACCCCATAATTCGAAGCTATCTATTTACAACTCTTCCTTGATATAAATTCAACTGAGATTGAAACCAAAACCTAAAGATAATACATCAAGTACGATAACTGGCTTGACATGATCTTCAAGAAATGTTTTCAACCTACTTATTCTTAACATTATGTAAATGATTCACGCATGTGCAGTCATGAAACGGTTAGTAAAAGATAAAAATTTGATGACTCCTACATACCAATTTTTTAATTTTAACCCCTTTTTTCCGGATGAAACTCGATTGAAAAACTTTTCACATGTCTGAATACCCTGTATACCAAATTATAAGTGTCCTTTCACATACACACATTCCAACTTTTATATATATATTTCGTACATTTATAAGCTACAGTCAACATCCAAATGAATGCTTTGACGATAATTACGGTTTTCAAAAGGTGAAAAATTAGAAGATACATCTGCCTTACTTAAAAATTGCTAGGTTTATTTATGGTGTCTTTTACATATATAAAAAAAAACCCACCAAATACTTTTGCTGATGAGGAGACTTTGTTTAAAAAACTGTATGTCAAAATTATTGTCCGTGGCTTAATGTCTATCACAATAAAAACATCGTTTCCGAAACGATCGTACAAATTATTGACTTTGTTGTTGTTCCTTCTTATGAAACAGATTTTTAATTTTTAATTCTAATTTGAATTTTAAATTATCAATCACATTACTAAGTTTATATATATATATATATATATATATATATATATATATAATTATTTATATCTATGTATTGATTTATGGGAACTAGTAGTGGGTCATTAATGAATACTGAAATATTTTCCTTCCTTTCAGAATACAAACCCACAAATTAGAATGAGAATACCACCAGATTATCTCAGACAGATTTTGGAAAGTGAAAATATACAGATGTACACCGTCCATCAAAAATGATGGAAAAAGAATTTTCCTTTGTAGTAAGTTGTGCGCAAAATAATATTACACCGGAAATTAAGCAAATTCCAGTACTTAGACAAAAAACAATAAATCTCCTTAAAAAATGCATTTATATTAAATCAATTTTTTATTATTCTTTTACGTCTTAAATTTCAATGTTATTTCATACTTACAGTTTGTATGTTTTCTTTTCAAGTAAAAAAAAAAAAATATTATTCCATTACAGTCGTCTGACTTCAGTTTGCTATTCTTGATTTTCAGTCATTCTATTATTTGATAATTGATCGCTTCACACAAATCAGCCTGTCCAAATATTCTTTGAAAGACAGGATTACAAAATCTTTTACGATACTAACATCCATTACATATTAAACTAGCAGGGATATATCCGACGTTGCCCGAGATCGAATCACACTCCCGTAGTTTTATTGCAATCAAAATTGGTGAACTCGTCTATTTTTCAATCAATTATATCGATTGCCTGCTCTAGTTGAAAAACCCATCGCAGTGCAATGGGAGGAAGATTCACATGTCTCTCCCATTGACTTAGTCCACAACACATTGTAGTCTACATTGCACTGTAGAGAATCTACTGTTGATTTTATAAAATTATTTTTTATATATAATGGCGTGAATTAAAATGCAAAAGTCAAATATTATGTTTTGATTGTGCTCTAAACAGAAACATTCATTACGAAGTGCTTCTGTCATATCAAAGTATCGACTGTTGATTTTATATACTTAGCCTTACTGCTTGTCTGGTAATAATGGGTTGAATTTATGTTTAAAACGCAAAAGTCAAGTAACATGGTGGTTCAATTGGGCTTTAAAGAAAAACATAAATTTTGAATGTGACCCTGTTATATCAAAGAACCTACCGTTGATTTTATATGTTGGACATTTTGGCATGTGTGATAATAAAACCTCTCAAATGCACTTGTGATGTTAGGCTGTGTAAGGTGTTAACTTTGGTCAGAATCGCTTGTTCCTTCTTTCATCGGATTATTTTGATAATCATTTCATTGATTATTGATTATCGATACTTATCAAAGACATTCCGATACAAAACCTATCTAAGAACACTTCCAGGCACATGAAGTACTTTCATGTGAAATTTCAACAGTCGTTTTCGAGTCCATAGGGAACGAATTCACACACACAGTTTCTTTTATATAATAACTGGAAGATGTACTCGGCGTTGCACAGTATTAAATGTAATTTTAAATTCTTTAAAAAAAAATGAAGTAATAAAAACGGAAACTGAGATATGTGCATGCAAGTATTATATTTTTTCTAAACAGTTCACTTATTTTAGGTTAAAAAAAAATACTCAAGCTGAGATCGAAATCAAAACCTAAAAACAGTGAGTTAAGCATGATAACCACATGCCACTCCCTAAACACATACTTAAATTAAACCACATAACCACTCCCTAAACACATACTTAAATCATTCGTTGACATCTATGCTGATGACACGACCATCTACGGCAACACATCAAAGGCTGTAAATGACGAAGTTCTCTCTGATTCTCTCTCCTCTGATCTCGAGCGCGTGGTTCAGTGGGGGAAGATGTGGCTAGTTACCTTTAATGCATCTAAAACCAAACTCCTATCCTTACATCATCAACGCTCTGATCCCCAGCTGGCATCAATTGTGATGGATGGCTCTCGTCTGGGTGAGGCCCCGTGTTTTGACAAGCTTCTGGGTTTGACCTTTACTCCTGATCTGAAATGGAACACGTACATCAAGTCTGTTGCCAAGGTCGCAGGAAAGATGGTGGGATCCTTCTACCGCTCCAGAAGATATCTCACTACTGATGCAATTCTCTATCTATATAAAAGCCAAGTACGGCCAAGGATGGAATACTGTTGCCATATCTGGGCAGGAGCTGCCAAAAACAGCCTATCATGCCTTGACAGAGTACAAAATAGACTTCGTGGTTTAGTGGGAGATGCCCTTTTCTCTACCCTGCAACCCCTCTCCCACAGAAGAGACGTTGCGAGCCTATCCTTGTTTTATCGTTATTTTCATGGCAGGTGCTCGTCTGAACTCCAATCTCTGGTCCCCCCTCGCCAAACTTTCACGAAAATCACCCGTCTAGCTGAATCCACTGTGAAAAATTTCCCCCACTCTATATCTGTGTCTAAATCAAAACGCGGATTTCATGAGCAAAGCTTCTTTCTTAGAACTGCACGCCTGTGGAACTCTGTTCCGTCTGCCTGCTTCCCTCCGGACTACAACTTGGATGTCTTTAAGTCTAATGTTAACAAATTCCTTATGAACCGCCCCCCCTAATTAAACACTTCATAAAATCTCCTCACTAACGTGATGTACTTGCAATAACCCTTATCCCTGAGTGGCTTCCGGGCCTTGATAAGTGGTGATCACTGTGTAAAAAAAAAAAAAAAAAAAAAAAACCATTAGACCAGCTTGCCAAGATCTTTAAAAAGTGTTTTCAAATCTTGTAAAACAGTTAACAAATAGATAAAAATTGAATGACCCCCCCCCCCAAGTACCGATTCTTCAATTTTGACTCCTTAGCAGCCTTTTTTTCAGATTTAACTGATTAAAAAGCTTTTCACATGTCTGAATATCGTATATACAAAATTTCAACTCTGTAGATAAAAAATTCGTTGAGTATATAGGTTGAGAAATGTCCTTTCACAGATATACTAGCAGGCCACCCGGCCTTACCCGGTCGTAAAATATGCAAAAATATTATATTATAATAAATGCAGAATTTTTATTTATTATAAACACAAATACTATGCGTATTGCTCATAACGTTAATTCCTTTAAAAAATGAAAAAAAAAAACCCGGCAGAAACTGAAACACGTGTTTGCGAGTATTGTGTTTTTTCTAAGCAGTTCACTTCTTGAAAGTAAAAAAAAATACTCAAGCTGAAATCGATACCAAAATCTAAAGACTATAAGTCCAGTATGATAACCATTCCACCAGCTTGACATGACCTTCAAAGAGTGTTTTCAAACCAACTTATACTAAACATAAGAAAGCTGTCATATTTCACGGCTGCGCATATGCACTCGTGAAACAGTTGAAAACAGATAAAAAATCTGGAGGCCTTCCATGAACCAGTTTTTCAATTTTGACCCTTTAGGAGCTCTTTGTTCCGGATGAAAACCGATTAAAAAGTTTTCCACGTGTTTGAATATCCTGTATACCAAATTTCAAGTCTGTAGATTAAAAATTTGTTGAGTATATAGGTTGAGAAATGTCCTTGCACACACACATTCTCACGTTTATAGAATATAAAATAGATAAAGATTATATAGTGATTTTTAACGATATCCAATGGGCCACATAAGTCACATAATATATTAGACATGTAAAAAGTCTGCAATTTTGCACTAAACTTAAAGTTGTTATTCTATACCAGCCATTCCCTTATTCTGTAATTCTATGGAACGAATTCTATTTGCACGAATAAAAATTGTTTGAAATCCTTTTGAAGACAGCATTACATTATATTATTAATTAAATATTTTATACCATACTGTTTTTAGTGATATTTAGCAGCTTGCCTTCTGAAGACAGATTGAAACATTAATATATCTAATTTATAAAACTGATTATGTCTGTCTGTCTGTTTGTCTCAATATTTTCAAACTCTATCTTTCCCGAAACTATGAGTTGCAGAGCAGCGCTAGGGGCCTCAAATGATTGGATTTTTTATGGCTCGTTCTTTTATAGATCTTTAGCTGGTTAAAATAGTTTTTAAAGGCTCAAAAAACAAAAAAAAAAAAAAAAAAAAGGGGGGGTCAAAATTGAAAAAAAATCGTTATACATTTTGTACATTCATTTTAGTTTATTTTTAATCAGTTTATATGCGTGTCACCTGGGTACGATGGTAACATCACCAGCTTTGAATGCTATAGTTTTGCTTTCAGTTTCGATTCTAACTGATGGCGCCCAAATACTTTTTTTTTTTTTTTTACTTTTGAAATCACGTCTCTATAATAATATATACGAAATTTGGACAAATTAAAATTCCATATTTACGTGTATTTTATGACCGGGCAAAGCCAGGCGCCTCTCATCCCACCTACTCGCCTCGTGATAACTAATTTTCTAATGTAAGTTCCTATTTTCGTCTTTCATACTCCTAATAAACAGATATCTGCATAGAAGATTTTTTCACTGTATTATTTACGAAAATAAACTCACAATTTATATAGTGAAGCTGTTGAAACTTGTTTTGTTTATTTATATTCAGCACCTGCATGTGATAGTCATGCCAAATTTAAACACTATTTTCTTTCTGTGCTACTAATGAAAACAATATATTTTACAAAATAATATTATTTAACGGAACAAAGTTCAGGAAAAAATACATTACAATGTAAAATATATTACGCTTACATTTTAGTTTCATAAATTTGGATGACTTAAAAGGGATTTAACTCAAATTACTTAGAATTTTAATCAACCATGGCGTCATACATGGATTTTAATCAACCATAGCATCATACATGAATTTTAATCAACCATGGCATCATAAATGAATTTTAATCAACCATGGCGTCATACATGAATTTTAATCAACCATGGCGTCATACATGAATTTTAATCAACCATGGCGTCATACATGAATTTTAATCAACCATGGCGTCATACATGAATTTTAATCAACCATGGCGTCATACATGAATTTTAATCAACCATGGCGTCATACATGAATTTTAATCAACCATGGCGTCATACATGAATTTTAATCAACCATGGCGTCATACATGAATTTTAATCAACCATGGCGTCATACATGAATTTTAATCAACCATGGCGTCATACATGAATTTTGATCAACCATGGCGTCATACATGAATTTTAATCAACCATGGCGTCATACATTAATTTTAATCAACCATGGCGTCATACATGAATTTTAATCAATCATGGCGTCATACATGAATTTTAATCAACCATGGTGTCATACATATATGAAGATTGTGTGATTATGTCGTAAAATCATGAAAAATTATTGTCCAGATTAGTAACATATCACAGAATTATGAAAAATGATGAAATGCGAGTTATTTGTTGGTGTGTTTATAATGAAATAACATGCCAAAGAATGTCACAAATAATTATTTTTGCAAAGGAAAGGATATTATGTGGGCTAAATTATGAAAAACGATTGTCGAAATTAGTAACATATCCAAGAATTATGAAAAGTGATTAAATGTAAGTTATTGGATTGGGGTTTTATAATGAAATGAACAGCCCAGATATAGTCTTAAAGTTAATATTTGTTAAAAGTGGGTCGATTATGTGGGTTACATCATTAAAAATGATTGTAGAAATTAGTAACATATCCAAGAAAAGTGAAAAAGTATGAAATGTGACTTATGTGATTGGTGTGTTTGTAATGAAATTACCAGCATAGACAATGTCTCAAATGTATTAATTTAGTAAGAGGAAGGGGATTATGTGAGTTAACTCATGAAACATAATTGTCGAAATTAGTAACATCCCAGAATTATGAAAAATTATGAAATGTTAGTTATTGATGTGCATATTTGTAATGATTAATATACAATCATTGTTATATTATATAAGTGACCTCCCTTGGGGATAGCTTCATTGTCAAATACCATTAGAATAATATACAATCATTGTTATAATATGCGAGTGAGCTCCCCTGCATGTAACTTCATTGTCAACTACCATTAGATTATGCAAGTGACCTCCCTTGGATGTAGCTTCATTGTCGAATACCATTAGAATAATATACAATCATTGTTATAATATGCAAGTGACCTCCATTGGATGTAGCTTTATTGTCGAATACCATTAGATTAATATGCAATCATTGTAATATTATGCCAGTGAACTCTCTTTTATGTGGCTTCATGGCTGGATATTTGTACTAGCAGAATACCAAGCATTGCCAGTGATTGGATAAGACAGGTGGATATATGGACTAGAAAAATACCCGACATTGCCTGGGATTGGATGAGATAGGTGGTTTGTTTCCTAGGAGAATACCTGGGATCGGATAAGATAGGTGGATATTTGTGATAACAGAATACCCTATATAGGAAGATGGGGCGATTATGTCGTAAAATCATGAAAAATTATTGTCCAAATAAGTAAGATATCCAAGAATTAGGAAAATGATGAACTGTGAATTATTTGATTGGTGTGTTTGTAATGAAATAAACAGCCCAGATATTGTCTGAAAATTAGTATTTTAGTAATGGAAAAAAAAACCAAGCCAGACAATGTCTCAAAGTTATTATTTTAGTAAGAGGAAGGGGATTATGTGGGTTAAATCATGAAAAAATGATTGTCGAAATTAGCAACATATCCAAGAAATATGAAAAGTGATTAAATGTAAGCTATATGTGTTTATAATGAAATAAACAGCCCATATATAATCTGAAAGTTATTATTTTAGTAAGAGTGGGTTAATTAAGTGGGTTACATGATGAATGATCGTAAAAATTAGTAACATATCCAAGAATTATTAAAAATGAGTAAATTTGAGTTATTTGTTTGGTGTGTTCTTAATAAAATAGAAAGCCAAGATGATGCATTAAAGTTATAATTTTAGTAAGAACGGGGCTATAATTAGTGTTAAATCAAGAAAAATGATTATCGAAATTAGTAAAATATCCAAGAATTATGAAAAATGATGACATGTGAGTAATTTTATTAGTATGTTTGTAATTAAATAGACAGCCCAGACCATTTCTCAAATGTATTATTTTAGTAAGAGGTGGGCGATAATGTTGGGTAACTCATGAAACATGATTGTCGAAATAAGTAACATATCCAAGAATTATGAAAAGTTATGAAATGTAAGTTATATTATTTCTGTTTTTATAATGAAATAAACAGCCGAGGAAAAGCCTCTGAGTTATTTCTTTAGGAGGTCGGGGTAAATTATGTGGGGTTAATCATGAAAAATGACTGTTGAAATTAGTAACATATCCAGGAATTATGAAAAATGATAAAATGTGAGTTATTTGATTGGTGTGTTTGTAATAAAATAACTAGCCAGATAATATCTAAGTTATTATTTTAGTAAGAGGAAAAGGAATTATGTGGGTTAAATCATGAAAAATGATTGTCAAAATGGGTTAATCATGAAAAATGACTGTTGAAATTAGTAACATATCCAGGAATTATGAAAAATGATAAAATGTGAGTTATTTGATTGGTGTGTTTGTAATAACATAACTAGCCAGATAATATCTAAGTTATTATTTTAGTAAGAGGAAAAGGAATTATGTGGGTTAAATCATGAAAAATGATTGTCAAAATTAGTAACATATCCAAGAATTATGAAATATGATAAAATGTGAGGTATTTGATTAATGTGTTTGTAATGAAATAACCAGTCAGACAATCTCACAAAGTAATTATTTTAGCAAAAGGAAATGATATTATGTGGGTTACATTATAAAAAACGATTGTCGAAATTAGAAACATATCCAAGAATTATGAAAAGTGATTAAATGTAAGTTATTGGATTGATGTGTTTATAATGAAATAAATAGGCCAGATATAGTCTTAAAGTTAATATTTTAGTAAGAGTGGGTCGATTATATGGGTTACATGATTAAAAATGATTGTTGAAATAAGTAACATATCCAACAATTATGAAAAATTATAAAATGTGAGTTATTTGATTGATGTATTTATAATAAAATAACCAGCAAGACAATGTATCAAAGTTATTGTTTAGAAAGAGGTGAGGGGATTATGTGGGTTATATAAAATAAAACGATTGTCAAAATTTGTAACATATCTAAGAATTATGAAAAATGATAAAATATGAGTTATTTGATTGGTGTGTTTATCATGAAATAACCAGAGACAATGTCTCAAAGTTATTATTTTAGCTAGAGGAAAGGGAATTATGTGGGTTAAATCATGAAAAACGATTGCCGAAATTAGTATTATATCCAAGAATTATGAAAAGTTATTAAATGTAAGTTATTTGATTGGTGTGTTTATAATGAAATAAACAGCCCAGATATTGTCTGAAAGTTTTTATTTTAGTAAGAGGTCGATTATGTGGATTAAATCTTAAACAATGATTGTCGAAATTAGTAACATATCATAGAATTATAAACAATGATTAAATGTGAGTTATGTGATTGGTGTGTTCGTAATGAAATAGACAGGCTAGAAGATGTATCAAAGTTGTTATTTTTGTAAGAGGAACGGGATCATGTCGGTTAATGAGGGGGCGATTATTTGGGTTACTTTATTGAAAATAATTTTCGAAATTAGTAACATATCCAAGAATTATGAAAAATGGTAAAATGTGAGTAACTTGATAGGTGTGTTTGTAATGAAAAAAAAAACAGCCATACAATGTCTGAAAGTTATTATTTTAGTAATAGGAGGTGGCGATAATGTGGATTAACTCTTGAAAAATTATTGTCGAAATTAGTAACATATCCAAGAATTATGAAAAATGAAGTTTTAGTTATTTGATTGGTGTGTTTATAATGAAATAAACAGCCCAGTCAATGTAGTAAATTTATGATTTTAATAAGTATTGGGCGATTAGATGTTCGCAATCATTAAATTTGATTGTCGAAATTCATAAGATATCCAAGAATTATGAAAAATGATGAAATGTGAGGTATTTTATTGATGTGTTTGTAATGAAATAAACAGCTTAGAAATGTCTCAAAGGTACTATTTTAGTAAGAAGACTAAGAAGATTATGTGATTGAACTCAGAAAAAATGACGGTTGAAATTAGCAACATATCCAAAAATTATGAAAAATGATGAAATGTGAGTTATTTGATTGGTATAATCATACTGAAGTAGATATACCAGACAGTTTATGAAAATTATTATTTTAGCAAGAGGTGGCGATTATTTGGGTTACTTCATTAAAAATAATCGTCGAAATTAGTAACATATCCAAGAATTATGAAAAATGATATAATGTGAGTTACTTTGTTGGTGGGTTTGTAATGAAATAACCAGCCATACAATGTCTAAAAGTTATTATGTTAGTGATAGAAGGGGGCGATAACGTGGATTTACTCATGAAAAATGATAGCAGAAATTAGTAACATACCATAGCCTATGTATCAATGTTTTTATTTTAGTAAGAGTGGAGGCAATAATGTAAGTTAAATCATGTGACATGGTTGTGTAAATTAGTAACATATCAAAAAATTATGAAAAATGATTAAATGTGAGTTATTTGGATGATGCGTTTGTAATGAAAAATTAGCCAAGACAATGTCTTAAAGTTATTATTTTAGACAGGTGAGCGATAATGTGGGTTAAATTGTTGAAATGTGTAACAATCCAAGAATTATGGGATTCAACGAGATACGTCAACATATATACTTACAGATTACCAGGAGTCAGCCTGGATTCAATGAGATACATGACAATGTATGCAAGCAGAATACATGGTCACCTGGGATGTAATGAGATAGATGCAAATATATACTAGCAGAATACTTGGCGTTGCCTTGGATTGAATTAGATTGATTGAAATATATACTAACAGAACACCTTGCGTCGCCCAGGATTTCATTAGATTTATTGAGATATATACTAGCAAAACACCCAGCGTTGCCCGGGATTGAATGAATTAGGTGAGAATATATATTGGCAAAATACCTGGCATCGCTTGGAATTTGATGAGATAAATGTGTTGCATATTACCTGTCCTTGCATATACATGCTGTAAATTACCTACCCTAGGAAAGATACAATTAAAATATTCTTTTGCTCGAAATAGCAAATGATACATAAACATACAAAATTCCTCTCTCATAAGAATAATAAATATATTACAAAACAAAATTCAATTTTTTCATTGTGTATACGGTCCCAAGCAACGCCGGGTAGCTCCGCTAGTATATATATAAAAGTGAAAATGTATGTATGTTTGTGTGTCTACTAAAAACTTTCGACAGCCACGACGAAAATTCACAAACTCGGTATCATATCGAAGCCCCATCCTTCGCTCGAAAAATATCAAAGAATTGGCCAAAAACGTTCATTTTTTCACCCTGATATCGACAATTTTCGACAGGGGGGCGGTCAAGAAAAATGGTCTTCCCATGACAACGAGCGGTTCTACGCATGCGCCAGATAACGTCATGACCTGATTTACTTTAAATAGTTGAAAAACTGAACAAATTTCATGTACGTCGTGTTAGGTCAGTCGATTAGTGCATTGGTTCATTATCTAAATGTTTTGCGTTCGAATCGTGGTGAGATGTCTTCTTGTTTTTTTCGATTTTTTAAATTTAAATATTGAACCAATGTTATTTAAGACATTTTTCACGTAACGTTTGTTTTTCTGTTTTTTTTTTTACTTCGCTTATCCACCCCCGACCACACACCCAAAAACACCCGGGTACCCACCGATTTTTTAAATTTTAATATCGAAAAAGGCTTATTTAAACCATTTTTCATGTGTTCGTTTTTCTGTTTTCATCATTCGTTTGCCTTACGTTAGTTTTTTTTTTTCTGTTTTTTTTTTATGTTTTCATTCCCCCCCCCGCTTAATTAAACATTGTTTTCTTTTTTTTACTTCGCTTATAACAAACAAACCTGGTCATTGACGTCGTCGTAACGCTCGACGACTTCTAGGCACGCACCTGTCAATTTGGTTCTTACTTAAATAAATTCAGACATCTTTCACTAACTCATTCTGGCTGGCTGATTTTATTTTCAAACTTCGCCTCAGGGCTTCGGGTTCGATCCTATCCCCGCCTGGTTTCTTTTTTATTTTACACCATACACACCTACAAACACCCGGGCAACGCCAGGTACCCTCGCTAGTATATATATATATATATATATAAGGGAAAATGTGTGTATGTTTGTTTGTATGTATGTGTGCTTGTATATCTCGCAAAAACTTTCAACACGGGTTGCGGATTTTCATGAGATCGATATCATTTTAAAGTTCCAACCTTCTCCTGACAAATATCGAAAAATTGGCCAAAAACATTAATTTCTTCACCCTTAAATAATCAGTTTTCTACAGGGAGGGGTCAGCAAAAACTGTCCTTCCATGACAAGTTTGCTTCTACGCATGCGCAAATGACGTCGAAAGTTGCTTAGAGCGTGGTCTCATTATCTAAAAGTTTTGGGTTCGAATCGTGGTGTGAGATGTCTTCTTTTTTTTCAATTTTTTAAATTTTAATATTGAAACACGGTTATTTAAGCCATTTTTCACATGTTTTTTTTTTTAAAGAAGTTTTAACTTTTATTTTTGTGTTTTCTTTTTCACATTTTCTTTTCTTGTTTTCCCATTTTTACATTTAACATCGTTCGTTTGCCTTACGTTAGTTTTTTTTTATGTGTTTTTTCGATTTTTTAAAGTTTTAAAATTTTAATATTTAAAAATATTTACTTCGCTTATTCTTATGTTTTGATTACCTCCCCCCCCCCCGCCCGAGCACACACACCTCTAAACACCCTGGCAACGCCGGGTACCCCCCGCTAGTGTATTTATAAAATATTTCCATCCAAATAAAATAATATGAGGATGATGATTACAATGCTAGTAATGATGGTGACTGAAAGTTTTGAGCGAATAGATCAAGGTTTTTGATATAAGAGATGCTATTGATTTTTTTTTATACGACTCTTATGTGCACCAAGTAAACCGCACGGTTGAGTGTTTACAAAATGTCAGATTTTCTTCTGTTGTGGAACCTGGTAGAATTCTGAAAAGATTTAATCTGCACATAACCCTCTGCCCCCGCCCCACTTCCGCTATACACACACAGATGTACCAACAATAGATTCTTTTTTTTTTTTTTAAAGCGATCACAATGATAAAAATATCTGACATCCTTAACCTGGCTAAATTTACTACTTTTTTTTTTTTTTTATCAAAATGAGAGTTTTACTGCTTGATGCACAACGTACCAAAATACATATCAATCTGATTATGATGGAGATTTAGTATATGCCTGTCGTCAAAACTCGGTAAAATTTCTGAAAGATATTACATTATATCATAAAGACTTTATCTTTAAACTAGCTAAGATACCTGTGCTTTGCACAGGATTTTGCTATGTGTGCAGGTACCCGCAAAGCATACAGCAAAGTCATGACCTTTGACTTTGAAAAATGGTGTGGAGGACCATCAATATGTCAGGTTTGATCATGAGCGGTCCAATGGTGTTGGCTGGAAAAGAGTATAGATACATAGGCTCGGACCTTGACTTTTTTTTTTTTTTTTTTTTTTTTTTTTTTTTTTTTTTTTTTTTTACACAGTGATCACCACTTATCAAGGCCCGGAAACCACTCAGGGATAAGGGTTATTGCAAGTACATTACGTTAGTGTGGAGATTTGATGAAGTGTTTACTTAAGGGGGCGGTTTATTAGGAATTTGTTAACATTGGACTTGAACACATCCAAGTTGTAGTCCGGTGGGAAGCAGGCAGACGGAACAGAGTTCCACAGGCGTGCAGTTCTAAGAAAGAAGCTTTGTTCATGGAATCCGCAGCACAGATATAGAGTGGGGGAAATTTTTCACAGTGGATTCAGCTAGACATGTGTTTTTCGTGAAAGATTGGCGAGGGGGGACCAGAGATTGGAGTTCAGACGAGCACCTGCCATGGAAATAACGATAAAACAAGGATAGGCTCGTAACGTCTCTTCTGTGGGAGAGAGGTTGCAGGGTAGAGAAAAGGGCATCCCCCACTAAGCCACAAAGTCTATTTTGTACTCTGTCAAGGCAGGATAGGCTGTTTTTAGCAGCTCCTGCCCAGATATGGCAACAGTATTCCATCCTTGGACGTACTTGGCTTTTATACCTTTTTATGACCTTTGACTTTAACCTTGAAAAATAGTGTGCAACATCTCTAGGTGGGGGATCATCATTATGCAGGTTTGGTCATGATCAGCTGAGTGGTTTGTGCAGTAGAAGAGTTGTACAGACACACACGAACACTACTACTTTATATATACACAGATCTAAGACATTAGGATTATTGTCCTAGTTTTATATTAATATTACTTGTTGACTACGGATTCTGATGATGGACTATTCCTAACGACCATTTCCGGTCGGCAGGTTTTGTTTCCAATCAGTTTGCACCCAAGACTCAGAGGGAGAGAGTCAAAATAACTTGTCCTTCAGTTGAACGGAGTTCTCACTCAACTAACAAACTTGTGTTTCTGTTAATATATTATACATTTCACTGTTTCGAGTCTTCTCATTCCTTTTAACATTTACACAACAACAATACTGCAATGTATTACTATGTAATCTTTATGTTGAATGTAATTAAAAACATTCATTTACATGTTTTTTCATAACAAATGACGCAACATGAATTGTATAGAGTGGCCTGGCATTCGTGGGCTATCAGTGCTTCAGTCTCCTTTAAATTTTCTTATAATGAGGGTAATTTTTTTATGGAAATCGCTTTAGACAAGGCATTAAGCCACTTGATGTAAGGAGTGAAACACCACTTCAAGGTCAAAAATTAGCTAAAAATATGTGTTAAACTGATATAGTCCAACCCAGAAAGCAGCAATTCTTCTTTTGTCAGAAACACTGCTCATGGAATGTGAGGTTTAAAGAAAAAACAAAAAAGCGAGAATTATGAGGCCGTCAAAAGTAAACTCAAGATCCACTTTCTATTTTTTTTTCATAAATTTATTTTTTAAATTCAATTTTCACCCCAAACGTAGGAGGCTACTATCAGGGAAATAGATTGCAGGGGTATTATGAAGGGTGATGAGTAGCAAGATGTCTGTTCATATTACACTTGAACTTCTGCATGTCAGTACAGTTTGGAAAGCAGAATCCCCGAAGGGAGTTCCAAAGTCTAGCAGTTCTAGGGAAGAAACTATTTGAGTAGAAGGCTTTTTTACACCTAGTGATCTCTACTGTAAAGGGATGGGATTTAGCTGCTTCTCAGGTTTGTTGGGGGTATTCACGTCGGGGGGTACAAGTGCTTGTAGTTCGTCAGAGCAATCACCATTAATGTACTTGTAGAATAGACAGAGGGATACAACATTTTGTCGATGGGACAGAGGCTGAAGCCTAGATGACAGTTCAGTACCTATCAGGTTGATGACTCTCCTTTGAACCCTGTCCAGGAGTGAGAGACAAGTAGTAGATGCACCAGCCCAAATGTGACAAAAGTCATCCGTACATGGGCGAATGGTGGCCTTATAGAGGTACAGGATACTTTCAGGCATAAGTAGTTTTCTAGTACAGTAGAGAGAGCCCACCTTCTTAGCAGCAACCTTGGCAATGCTCTCTAGCCCTTTAGCCCTCCTTATTTTGTGCAGTGATGTAGATACTGTCTGAGATGAAAGCCTCCAGGAGCTGCATGAAGGTTTTTGTAATGTAACTATAAGAAAATGTTGTGGCATGTTTTTGTATGCTTGGGCAGCATATAACCAGGGTCTATATAACTGATATTTTTTAAGCTTGTGATATAAACAGTGTGACGTCTAGTGGTTAAAATGTTCTTCTATTGTTGTTAGTATGTGTGAGTGTTTCACATATAATAAAACAGTTCATTAACATTCAGAGTGTGTAGCGCACAGACCAAGAACATACCTCTCTCCATTGTCTTCGTCTCTTCTCATTATTCAAGTTCATCTTCCTCCAAAGGAAACCAAACAACAATAGATTATATATTTCATACAAGTTTATTCTTGACTTCCTATCAGAACTGCAAGACGTTTTAATTTTCCACATCATGCTAAAGTGGCGTTTCACCCAGCTTCCAAAACGTGGAGACGATATCTTTTCTGTTAACTTGTCCGACTTTTCCCGTCTACAAACTCTTTTCTTTATTTTTTTTTTTTTTTACATGTAGGTTACCACTTATCAAGGCTCGGAGGCCACTCAGGGATAAGGGTTATTGCGTGTACAGTAATCAATGAGATAGTATTGTAGTAATCATTAGTATTAGAGATTTAATAGAGTGTCTTACTTAAGGGGGCGGTTTGTCAGGAATTTGTTTATGTTGGACTTGAAGACATCCAAGTTGTAATCAGGTGGGAAACTAGCGAACGGAAGAGAGTTCCACAGTCGTGCACTTCTAAGAAAGAAGCTCTGCTCATGGAATCTACGTTTGGATTTAGGCACAGATAAAGAGTGGGGAAAATTATTGACAGTAGTTTCAGTCAGATGGGTGTTTCTCATGAAAGATTGGTGAGGGGGAACGAGAGATTGGAGTTCAGACGAGCATTTGTCATGGAAGTAACGATAAAACAAAGACAGGCTCGCAACATCTCTTCTATGGGAGAGAGGGTGCAGGGAAGAGAAAAGGGCATCCCCCAATAAGCCACAAAGTCTATTTTGTACTCTGTCAAGGCAGGATAGGCTGTTTTTAGTTGCTCCTGCCCAGATGCCCAGATGTGGCAGCAGTATTCCATCCTTGGACGTACTTGGCTTTTATATAGATAGAGAATTGCATCAGTAGTGAGATATCTTCTGGAGCGGCAGAAGGATCCCACCATTTTCTCAGCGTCCTTGGCAACAAACCTGATGTACGTGTCACATTTCAGATCTGAAGTAAAGGTCAAACCCAAAAGCTTGTCAAAACATGGAGCCTCCCCAAGACGAGAGCCATCCATTTTGAATTGATGCCAGATGGGGATCAGAGCGTTGATGATGTTAAGATAGAAGCTTCGTTTTGGATGCATTAAAAGTAACCAGCCACCTCTTCCCCCACTGAACCACGTGCTCAAGATCAGGAGAGAGAGAATTAGAACCTTGTCATTTACGGCTTTTGATGTGTTGCCATAGATGGTTATATCATCAGCATAGATATCAACGAATGATTTAAGTATGTGTTTTGGGAGATCATTGATGTAGATCAGGAAGAGAGTTGGGCCCAGGATGGACCCCTTAGGGACTACAGCATTAATACTGTGGGCCTCTGATTTCTGCCCATCAACCACTACTCTTATGAACCTATCAGAGAGAAATGATTTAACTGTAAACTCTGATTATGTGTATTACCAAACTATCTCGTTACGTCATCAGCTTCACGTGACCAAAGACACAAACTGGATGATTTGCCTTTCTCAAGTATTTTGATTATCAAGCTAACATTTTTTTTTTTTTTTAACTATTTTAACATATATAATTTTTGGGGAACTATTTTAACATATATAATTTTTGGGGAACTATTTTAACATATATAATTTTTGGGGAACTATTTTAACATAAATAATTTTGGGGAACTATTTTAACATAAATAATTTTGGGGAACTATTTTAACATAAATAATTTTGGGGAACTATTTTAACATAAATAATTTTGGGGAACTATTTTAACATAAATAATTTTCAGGAACTATTTTAACATAAATAATTTTCAGGAACTATTTTAACATAAATAATTTTTGGGAACTATTTTAACATAAATAATTTTGGGGAACTATTTTAACATAAATAATTTTGGGGAACTATTTTAACATAAATAATTTTGGGGAACTATTTTAACAAACAATTTAATCTGTAAATAATTACGGCGCTTTGACTTTCTATATTTACATTGTTAGTTCTACTACTTAATCAAGTTACCTGAATTGATTTTTTTAAATAAAAGTTTGGAAAATAATGATGCAATGTTGTTTTCTTTAAGGGCGAAAAATTTATCGTTCCATCCTGTAGTTTCACATAAATTTTTTATCTGTAAATATTTATTTCGCTTTGATAATATTCTGTCTGACATTCTATGTTTACAAATATCAATAACGTTCGGATTACTTGCCATTTCCTGGCAGGTCTCTATATAACCATACTATCAATAACATGAATTATTCATGTTCGTTATATATATATATATATATATATATATATATATATATATATATATATATATAGTCGAAAGAAGCTTTGAATAAAAAAAATGCAAAAATAAAAATAAAGAATGCAGTTTAAGTTCCCAGAAGGAAAAAAAATATTAACTTTAACCTATCGCAGACTTAGCACCTACATAATCCGACTTCTAAAAAGTTTATAGTGACAAGAGAGAATTAATTTATATAAGGATGAAAAAAAAAAGAAAAGGCCTCAACTAAAATTGTTAAACCGAAATAGACTTAGCATTTGCATAAGCCGATTTCGCAAAAGTCTTCAATTTTAAAACAGAATTTAACTACATAAGGATAAAAAGAGAAAACCTTAACTAAAATTTTGTAAATCAGCTGCTTACCATGAAGCTGTTTGTTTATATATATATATATATATATATATATATATATATATATATATATATATATACTAGCAGGGGTGCCCGGCGTTGCTCGGGTGTTTGGAGGTGTATGCTGTGCAAAAAAAGAAAAACAAAACAATGGTTAATTTTTTAAAACTTTGACCCCTATTATGACCCCTTAAAATTTATAGTTTCGGGCTCAAATCACTTTATTAAGTTAGATCCAGGTTCAAGGAACCTATATCTAAAATTTCAAGTGTCTAGACCCAAAATTGTCGGAGGAGTTTGGTAGAGTTCTTAAAGGTCAAATCGTTGAAATTTGACCCCTTAACAGCAAAATTTCTGGCTGACACCCGTCACATCGATTTTCCCAAATCTCAGTACCCGGTATTTCAAATTTCGAGTATATAGACTAAAAATTGACAGAGTTATTGCGTAGGGAAATGTACACAGACACACAGACAGACAGACAGACACGTTCACTTATATATATTATATATATATATATATAATGCTTACCTGAATAAATAGGATGGTCGGCATGATGATAAAAAAAAAAAACATGTTTTAATGTTTAGATTTTTCTTTTTACCCAAAGCGGGTTGAACTGGCATCCTCCGGAGGAAGTATCTAAGCAATATCAAATTCACAAGCCGTCCCTAATGGCATATATGTTTAGAATTTTGTTTAGAAACGTTTTGTTAATATATTAAAAGTTAAAAACTGAAGTTGATATCTAAGTTACGTGTTACCAAATGCAATATGAGGAACTTATTTCCGATCTCATCTTACAGTATTCTGGTCAAATGGCAAGAACTGAAGATCAAAACTGAATTTAGTGTTGTGAAATTGATAAAATGCACATATTGACATGTGAGAACCACTTGGCCGTCGATCAGTGTCATCGTCCAGTATCAAGGCTTTCCTTTCATGCATAATAGCTTTGTGTATACATTATGTGAGATATCATTAAGAAGAGGGGGTAGGAATAAAAATTATCTTTTTCTGTGCATTCATAACATTAAATATTAACCGGCGTAGCCCAGGAGTACTTTTACTATCATTTACTTTTTTATAACCAAATTAATCTAATATATAAACGGTTATATGTCTGTCTGTCTGTCTCCATATTTTCAAATCCGAAACTGAAAGTCGCAGAGTGATGCTAGCGGCCTCAAATGATTGGATTTTTTTATAGGCCGTCCTTTTATGGATCTTTAGCCGATAAAAATAGTTTTTAATGGGTCAAAAATGGGTCAAAATTGAAAAAAAAAAAATCATTAAACATTTTGTACATTCATCTTAGTATCATTTTTAATTTTTAATCGGTTTATATGTGTGCCGCGTTGCTACAGTTGAAACGTCACCGGCTTTGAATGCTACAGTTTCGGTATCGATTCTAGCTGATGGCACCAAAATACTTTTTTTTTACTTTTGAAATCACGACTTTATAATAATACATACGAAATCTGGACAAATTAAAATATCATATTTAAGTGTATTTTACGACCGGGTAAAGCCCCCCCCCCCGTCCCGCTGCTAGTACATCTTAAGTAGGATTTTAAAATTCATTTTAGTTATTACGATACCACTTGGCCATTAAATTATCACTTAAACCAAATTGTTATAAAACTATAGATAATTTTGTTTTAACTTTTATCTATAAAATTATCTATAATATAAAGCTGAATGTGCATGTGTGTGTGTGTGTGTGTGTGTGTGTGTGTGTGTCTGGTCACAAATAGGCTCCTATATGGTTGACTATTTTAAAAACTGATTAGATATAATGATAGAAGATGGAAACACAGGAATGGGTATGTTTGATCTGGCAGAACGGTGGATCATTAAAATTGTGGGGTCTGCGTTCACGCCTGGTCCACAAAGTATGGAATTAAAAAATTAAAAAAGTGTTTTTGATATAGATGTACAAATGTAAAATCTTCCATATTTTTTTTTAAATTTCAATGAGTCATAATGTAATTCAATCTTTTTATTTTCTTACAATTAACACAAACTTAAATGGTCGAGCTGTGAAGAAACAGAAATGCACTCTGGTGGATTTAATGTTTTTAATTAACTTAGTCTTGAAGAATACAAGTTTGCAGAAATATTAACATAATTTTGTTAGAAATTTGTGCCAGGAGAGGAGCACATACATTTGTCTTCATGCATTTGAAGATTTCAGAAGAAAAATAAAATAAAATGTCAACTGAAGGAAATTACTTATCTTTTGATCATCCAAACGAACATCTTGCTCAGTATTTCACATTAAAAAAAAATTGCTTACATGAGAGAAAAAGAGTAGAAGAAAAAAATATACGACATTGACTTATGTATGATTTAGTTTGATTAGAATACAAATTTCTAATAAAAATACAAGTTTCTAAACTTCTAAAACAAAAATAAATTAACTCTTGTGTAATCTTGTAGTAAAACCATACCTATGCATTTTTTTTTTGTATTATCGATATCTCAATATTCTAGATGTATTTCATTATGACCCGGATGTTAATCTAGTAATATATACCGTATTTAATGAATCCTGCATTTTCTGGTTAAGATGACTTTTTATTATTTCGATTTATATAAAGTTCGATATGTATACAAGTTTGTATACTCTTACACTGATCAACCGGTAATTATGACTTTTGAAACCACCACCACCACCACCACCATCACCATCATCATCATCATCATGACGGGCTCCTCGCCCGGACCAATGTGACTCTTCCTCTCCAGAGTTTCCTGTCTTCCATTAGCTGCCTCAGATCTTCAGGTTCACAGTTGGCGTCGTGTGCTATTTACTGGATGTGGATATAGGTCGTCCTTTGCTTGTGCGTCCGTGTCGTGGGGTCCATAGCAATATATCACTCACCAATTCATGCTTGTTCCTCAGACAGTGACCGGCAAATCGTAGGCATCTTTCCATGATGGTATTAGATATGGCAGGTAGGTTGCCATAAAGTTGCTGCTTCATGGGGTGATTTTGCATATGGGTGTATGAAACACAGCTGTTATTTGTAAAGATGGATAATATGGGCTATATGTAGTTTAATTAATTTTTGTGCAATTAGGGGTAAAGAAAGAGTAGAAACTATTTTGGTAGGCTTGTGCATTCATTGCCATAAATTAATGAAAATATGTACCAAATTTATATATATATATACAAAACTGTAAATTTTATTTAAACAAGAAAGAACATTTAAGCATTTTTTTACAGACAATAGATTTCGGTAAAAAAAATGCATAAGATATATGTGTGCATGCGTGTTATTGATCTTTGCCGATCAAGTATGGACTTTAAGTAATTTGTTTAAAGGTGTTTCATGATTGTAGAATTTGGTCATGATTTGCAATGTTTGGGTTTACCGCGATAAGGTTGAATAGTGCATAAAAGTTCATCTCATAACAGAATCGGTTGCATGTGTAAAACCACGGCCACCGAGATATAGAAAGCCTGTTAACTAAAAAATGCCTGCAGGCAATGTAGGTAAGATTTGTCAAACTGTCACTGTCGATACTATATGAGGGCATTTTTAAAAAGAGCATAAATACGTGTTAAAATAGAAAAGAAAGAAACAGAATTCGATTAATGGTGAAACTCAACTTTATTTAATATAAAATATAAATATTATCTATGTAAAATTACGTAATTTTAAAGCAATATACAATCTAATACTGATAAAACTGAATTATGAATTTAGACAACAAACAATTAAAGAAACATATTAAACACAAACAATTCTTGACCTTTGGGAAAAGATCACAATGTAGTATATGTTTTGATGCTACACTTTACCTTTTCTGTCCTCGGTTAATAGAGGAGAAATTCTTCATGACTGAGGCAATTTTAATGTTTGTTCCTATCCAGAGTGCCCCTTATTGGGGAGCTAGATTTTCCCCACAAGATTATATGTTGAAATATTTAAATAACTATTACTTTTAATACAAAAATTATATTTAAAGTTTTAGTTTTCTATTCTTCTATGTTCATTTTTTCCCATGTTTTCCATCAAAATGTGTAGAGTATTTTCATCAGTTTCATGCATGGTTAGGAGTCCTATACTCCGCTATAGTGTTCATTTTCATATCAGTGCAGGGGTTTGTATTACTGTACACAGATTCGAAAAAGTTGTCAAAAAAACAAATATATAACAAATAAATGTTATCAAAGGCAAGATAAGTTACTTTTCTACCAAACTGGATATATTTTTTGTGTTTTTATTCAATGTAACATATTTATTCAGCTCGAAAAACATGCAGTGTTTACCGATGTATTGGACAATTCAAAATGGCGGCCGACTATCTCTTAAACACGCTAAGTTCGGGAAAAGGTGTTATAAATAATAAACTAGACAAAATACTGTTAGAAATTCGCTCAATATATATTACCGTGACATAGGTTGACATATATTCGGTGTTTTTTTAATAGTATTTTGTCTATTTTATTATTTATAGCACCTTTTCTCGAACTTACCGTGTTCAAAAGATAGTCGGCCGCCATTTTGAATTGTCCAATACATCGGTAAACACTGCATGTTTTTCGAGCTGAATGAATATGTTACATTGAATAAAAACACAAAAAAATATATCCAGTTTGGTAGAAAAGTAACTTATCTTGCCTTTGATAACATTTATTTGTTATATATTTGTTTTTTTGACAACTTTTTCGAATCTATGTGTACAGTAATACAAACCCCAGTGCAGAATACACGAATACGAAAATGAAATTCCCATAACTAAAGAAATAATCTAAAAGACAATCATACTATGATGTGAACATTGGTTAAAAACGAAGAAAATATAGTAAACATCTATGATATTAAATCAGGGTGGTGGTGGTGAATTTGGGAGGGGACATATTATTATTATTTCACTCACTAGGAGTTGTCTCACAGGCCATCATCAGTGATCGCTTACTGGCAGTAACCTGTGATGTTCCCTGGAGACCGAGTGACAATAAGTCTCCCTAGATTTCTAGTTTTCTCCACCTCTTGACTATTCGTGCAGATGATTGCACATTATCGCAACAGCCGTTTGCCATTGATTTCACATTGGCATCGGCCATTGGTGTTTTCTGGGGATTGAGAGACAAAATGCCCCCCTAAGGTACCAATTTTGAACTGCACACTTCCAGTGGAGTGTGCTGGTTAGAACTCTATCATCTCAATCTTTCCATTCTCCCTGACCCTTCACAACTAGTTGGTGTGGCGTCAGTTGATGTCATCTACACCATTTTTTAATTATTATTATTGTTGTTATAATAATAATAATAATAATAATAATAATAATGGTGCTTGTGCAGTGTATACACCGTGTTATATTTTAGATAGTATTTCCAAGTTAAATTAAATTTTTCTGGTTTCTTTTTTTATTATTAAATTGTAAGGTGAAAACGCAGAATAGTTAAAAAAAACAAAAAAAAACTCCCCCATGTTAAGAATGGCTTTCTGAATGATAATGTTATTATTTTAATACGGTGCATACACTGACCAAGTTCCAAAATAAGAACAATAACATTTATTTATAAGATAAAACACAGGAAAATATGTTAACTAAAATTTAATGTACTCTTTATTTTTAGTTCATATAAAAACTTTAATTAAAACTGATTCGTTAATGAATTTTTAGGGTGAATTTGTGTTCGTGTGTCTCGGGAGAGAAGAGATGATTTTCCTATTTCATTTCCCATTTCAGTCACGTAAATTATTTACTGTTAAAGTGTTGTAAAACAAACAAAAAACTTTAACAGTTTTAAATATATTTCAAAGAAATAAATTACACCCGGTGCTAAAATATTAAATTCATTGATCGCTTTAGTTTAAAAAAAAATAAAATAAAAAAATTGTTGTAGAAAATGCTTTAAAATATTTGGAAATACTCAATGAATTTTATTTATTATTTAAAAGAACAAACTGAAAAATATTTTCATATCAAAATTGTTTTGCAGTTTAAACAAATAAAATGAAATATTCGACTTTCTTCGATAAACATCTGAGAAAAGTTCAAAAACAACTTACTGCTATATTTTGTTAGATTAAGATTATCCCTGCCAATGTGCAATTATGGTAATTATTCAAATCGAGAATTATCCTTTCTCCACGGCCATTCTCTAAGACAATGAAAAATATTTTTTATGCCTGTTAGCATGGCCACGTGATTGAACACAGCTAACTGTAGCCAGCTTTTACCTACATGTTGCTTTGGAAATGACGTCTCTCATTCATGTACACCCACCTCCTTCTATATCTCGGTAACCGTGGTAAAACACACTTGAAGCACATGGCGCACGTTTCTTACTCAAGAAAAAGAGGAAGGAAAAAAGAGAAGGAAAAAGAGAAAAATTGATATTGCCGTCTATCTGCTGAAATATGCAACAGGGTTGATAATCGTATGTGTCTTGAAACTGAAAGTGTTGTGCATTGTGTTCGTGTGTTCGCTATGCACGAGACTCAGACGAGTTTTCAAAAATTCATGTATCTCCGAATTTTGTGAAATTTCAACAATCGTTATTAATAAATAAATATTTCTCAAAATCCAGTCTCTTTAGAGTATTTAAACAGTTTTTAGAAACATAAAATTTGAACAATTTCCCATTTGAAAATTGAAATATTTTAGATTTGCATTAAATTAGAAATCAATTAAGCAAGATTCCTTGAATTTCAAGTTCTTATAAACACCCCTTAAATTTTAGACTTTTTCTAGAATCAAAATGATGTAATAAATTTTGATGAAAATTAGTAAAAGAATTCTAGACATAAACCTTAGTATCCTTATATTTTTATTTTAAGGTGACATTTTTTTTTTTTTTTTTACATAGGCATCACCACATTATCAAGGCCCAGAGGCCACTCAAGGATAAGGGTTAAAGAGTGTACAGTAGAAATTGGACAATATAGTAATCAGTAGTAATGAAAATTTGGTAAATTTGATAACTTATATGGAATGGCTCATCAAGAACTTATTTACTTTAGACTTGAACACAACCATATTGTAGTCAGCCGGAAAGCAGGAAAACGGAAGACAATTCCACAGGCGTGCAGTTCTAAGAAAGAAGCTTTGTTCATGGAATCTACGTTTAGGTTTAGACACAGATAAAGAGTGGGGGGAATTATTGATAGTGTTTACAGCTAGACGAGTGTTTCTTGTGAAAGTTTGGCGAGGGGGGACCATAGATTGAAGCTCATTCGAACACTGTCCATGAAAATAACGATACATCAGAGACAAACTTGCAACATCTCTTCTGTGAGATAGAGGTTGCAAGGAGGAGAAAAGGACATCTCCTACGAGGCTACGAAGTCTATTTTGAACTCTATCAAGGCAGGACAAGTCCTTTCTAGCAGCTCCTGCCCAGATGTGGCAACAGTATTCCATCCTTGGACGTACCTGGCTCTTATATAGATAGAGAATAGCATGGATCCAAACTTTTCTGATCAGCGAATAAATTCCACATATCCTAGGATGGCCATTCATCAAGTTTCTCTATATTAATAAAGTATGAACATAAGAAAAAAAGTTTCATAAACAAAGAAAGACCAAAAATGAAAAATCATTAGCATCTGAGAAAAAGATACTTTAACTTTAAACACTTTTTACGTTAAAATTCATCAGAATCACCAAATAATTTCAGTCATTCTACTGTGAATTCCTTTTGCTAATTTTTAAGCATCAATAATGTTTTTTTGTTTTTTTTGTAAACTGTTATCTACGTTTGTCTATTTATTACATTGCCACTTTGTAGGGAGTTACTATCGAGGACATAAGTTGCAGAGGTAGTATGTAGGAAATTGGGCAGCAAGATGTCGGTTCACGTTACACTTGAACTTCTGCATATCAGTACAGTTGGGGAAGCAGGGACCCTGAAGGGAATTCCAAAGTCTAACCGTTCTGGGGGAAAAAACTACTCAAGTAGAAGGCTCTCTTAAATCTAGGGATCTCTACTGTGAAGTGGTGGGATTTAGCTGCTTGTCAGATTTGTTGGGGGTATTTACGTCGAGGGGTACAAGTGCTTGCAGTTCGTTGGAGTATTCACCGTTAAAGTACTTGTGGAACAGGCAGAGGGATGCAACATTTCATCGATGGGACAGAGGCTGAAGTTTAGATGCCAGTTCAGGACCTATCAGGTTGGCGACTCTCTTTTGAACCTTGTCTAGGAGCGAGAGACTAGTAGCAGATGCACCAGCCCAAATATGACAACAATACTCCATACATGGGCGAATGGTGGCCTTATAGATGTACAGGATACTTTTGGGCGTTAGTAGCTTTCTAGCACGGTAGAGAGAACCTACCTTCTTTTTTTTTTTTTTTAATTACATTTTTATTACATTTCTTCGCAGCGGTTCTGGCAATGCTCTCAATGTAATTGTTCCAACTCATGTTTTGTTATCCATTGTGATAAGTATATTATATTTGTAATCTTAAGAGGTTTTTCAAATTAAGTAAATATTTCTGAATATGTAGACTTAAGACATCCTCATTTTTGCAATAAGTTTTTAACTTTGTTCTAAAATTTCTAATTATTATACACAAGGTAAAATACAAGCATTCATTAGAACTAACAAGCTTCTTTTTTTTTTACAAAGGAGTTACTACTTATCGAGGCCCAGATGACACTCGAGGATAAGGGATATCGGTAATGGTAGTAATCGTTAGTAGTGGAAATTTGGTCAATTGGATTATTTAAGAGGAAGGCTCATCAAGAATTTGTTCATGTTGGACTTGAAGATTAACGTATTGTAGTCAGTTGAAAAGCAAGAAAACACGACAGAGTTCCACAGGCGTGCAGTTCTAAGAAAGAAGCTTTGTTCATGGAATCTACGTTTAGGTTTAGGCACAGATAAAGAGTGGGGGAAATTATTATTAGCCTACCGCCAAAAATAAGAATATACTTTTTTAAGGTGATTACTTTGAAAAAATTATTGTGACTGGTTTTCTTTTTTGCTATGATACTATCACTTCCCCGGGAGTGTTACTTGGTTGAGGAACGTCTTAGGAACGCAACCAGCTCCCCGGGGAATAAACGATATCTAACGATAGGCATATGCTGGAAACATCAACAAAAACGGGTCGATATGTCATCGGCTGAAACTGTTTAGCATGGGTCGCTTCTTGTGTGTTCAATGCGTCATCACAGGCAGCTTTTTGTCGTCACAATAATGGGAGGAACTGCAGACTGAAATCGGACACTTGTACAAAAGTAGCGAACAAATGCATTTTTATAAAAAATATATAATTTATTTAACAGTTAACAAGTAGGAAGCATATTTAGTCGGCTCATTGCGTGCAAACCAAACTACTATATCCTCATATATATACAATCATATTTCAATTCTCTCTTTCTTCAACGAAAGAGAGAGAAAGGGAGTGAATGAGAGAAATAGAGAAAGAAAGAGAGAGAACGAGAGAGGGACATAAAAAGAGAGAAGATATATTCAGACAGGTTAAACTTTGTTTTGTTTTCGAATGCCTCATTGCTGAGTTCTCCTGGTTTGACCTTTCCAATTCTAAAGTCTTATATCGTTTTGCCTTGATTCAATATTATAAACAAACTGTCATTCTTGGCTTGAGTCATCGCAGAACATTTTCAAAATCACAAACACCTGTTTTACACAATTGCACTGCGCAAGTGCAGATCAAGTTAGGCACAAGGTTTATTAATGTAGAAGTCCCCAGATCCTTCAAAAGAGGCTACGTCATTGTGCCACATCGCCAATTCACAATTATAATATTCTGTTGTGAAAGAAATAAAGATCTCATTAGAATTCTGCAACCTATGCTAATCTCATATGCTAATCTCATATGCTAATCTCATATGCTAATCTCATATGCTAATCTACCAGAAAATAAAAATGTGATTCTTTGTTTTACAAAACAGCCTGAAAAAAAAATAAATAAATAAATAAAAAAAATAAAGAAAACAACAAAAAGTCGGTTTTGCATATAAAATTAATGGAAAATGCTTGCTCTTTCGGGCCAGACAGCGTTTTAAGATGCAGTCAATTTTGTTTGTTTTAAAATCTTAGTCATGTTAATGTTCCTGATCAAAACTTAGTATAAAATATGACATTGTGAATAATCATACAAAACCTGCTTTTTGTTACTACTTATCAAGGCCCAGATGACACTCGAGGATGAGGGATGTCGGTAATGACGATAATGGAAGTCCATAGAAAAATATGGTAGTAATCGTTAGTAGTGGAAATTTGGTCAATTAGATTATTTAAGAGGAAGGCTGATCAAGAATTTGTTCATGTTGGACTTGAAGATGAACGTATTGTAGTCAGTTGAAAAGCAAGAATACAGAACAGTCCTAAGTCTGGGTGGTAATGTGAAAAAGAAAGTGATTATGACTGGTTTTATGACATAGTCGGTCAGACTTAAGATTAGTGGTAAACAATTTGGTTAACTGCCCTAAAAGTTAGAATGGCCAGGAAAAAGAAGGTCATTTTACACTTAATTTATATGTGCAACTAAACCCACTCTGAATTCTACAATAATTATTTGTTTTCTTTTTCAGTGTATTCACATATAATCGCCTAAAAAGTAGAATCTTATTGAGGGGGTGATTTTAAATGTACATATAATTTCTTTTTTATAATTTGATAAATTTCTAAACATCCATTTTATATCCCCAGTTTTGATTAACTCATTATGAGATTTTTATATGTGATTTTTATATGAGATTTTTATATGTGATTTTTATATGAGATTTTTATGAGATTTTTATATGTGATTTTTATGAGATTTTTATGAGATTTTTATATGTGATTTTTATATGTGATTTTTATATGAGATTTTTATGTGATTTTTATATGAGATTTTTATATGAGATTTTTATATGTGATTTTTATATGAGATTTTTATATGTGATTTTTATATGTGATTTATATGTGATTTTTATGTGATTTTTATATGTGATTTTTATATGTGATTTTTATATGAGATTTTCACTTGTGGCAAAAAAAATGTAATAAAACAGGATTGTTTCAAAGATGACTATTCCAAATAACATGAGACCAGGTAGGGATCAGAAAAATTAAAAATAGAACTTGTCAGGAGCGGCTTAACTCTCAGGAGTAACAGTATTCTTTTATCACCTAGGTGCTAAAATAAGTGTGAGCATTTCAAACTGGTTTCCTAAGGCAATAAAATTAAGTGAACTCTTAATTATTTACTTTGTTTTCCATAATTTACCAATAAAATAATTAAATTGGATTCAGAAATCCTGGTTCCATGTCCCTTATTTTCATGTTTTAAATAAATATTCTTCTGATAAATAAATGTGTTTATTTCTTTATAATTTCTAGGGAAAAAATAAATAAATAAAAGAATCGTTTTGGAATCGAAAACAAGCCCCACCCCCTATTCCGAAATTCCAAAAATTCTGAATTTTTCCAATTCGATTCCAATTAATCGTCCCAACACTTATATATATATATATATATATATATACTAGCAGGACGCCCGGTCGTAAAATATGCATAAATATTATATTTTAATTCATACAGAAACATGTGCATGCAAATATGTATTTTCCCAAACAGTTCACGTCTTGCAAGTAAAGAAAAATAAAAATACTCGAGCTGAGATCGAAACCAAAACCTAAAGACAGTGAGTCAGGTACGATAACGATTAAGTTAGCTTGACACGATCTTTAAAAAGTGTTTTCAAGCCTACTCATGTTTAACAATGAATCTGTCATGTGAACAATTCACGTATGCGCATTCATGAAACAGTTAGCAAACAGATAAAAATCTGACGACACCCATGTACCAATTTTTTTTTAATTTTGACACCTTAGCAGCCCATTTTCCAGATTAAAACCTATTAAAAAGTTTTCTGCACGTCTGAGTATCCTATATATGAAATTTCAAGCCTGTAGATCAAAAATCTATTGAGTATATAGGTTGATAAGCGTCCTCTCTCACGCAAACACACACACACACACACACATTCTCACTTTTATAGATATACCAGTGAATGGCTGAAGTATTCTGAATAGTTAGCAGCGAACAGACCTGGATGGACTGGCTTGACTCGTGATGCAGCAAATTAACTTGGAGTTGGCTCAATCCACCCTGGATAAATGCCATCACAAGTTCAAATACATACACCATAATTTTCATGTGGTTTTTACTTTTTATTTCTGATGGTTTCATTTTTTTTTTTTTTTTTTTATTTCAATCATAAAATTTATTTTTTTTACAGAATTGAGATCTACAATTTTGATCCCGAGATAATGCTAAATACTTCAACTAATTATTATGGAAATAAAAATGGTAAAATTTAGAGTGGAATTAGAATAAAAGTGTAATAACAGACTTTCATTAGCTGTGGCTGAAGATGAAAAAGTAAATTTTTTTTGTTATCCAATTAACTTGTGGTTTTAAATCATTTGAAACTTTTTTTTCAAGTTATGAGTTCTACACCCAATTTACGAATTAAATACTAGGAACTCTGCTCACATTCCAAGGACTTTACAGCTGAGCTGCATACAACGTTGATATTTTTCAGCCTTACAAGAGAGCAAGAATGGTATAAGGCTTTATGTAAAGTTAGGTTCATTATACAAATATATGCTGATGGCAAGGACAAAACTTATTTTGTTATTGACTTTTATTTAAGTATTTTTTTCTTTTCCTGTGAGAAGAAACAACTCAGCAAGAAACATTGATTAAAAAAAAAAAAAAGCAGAAAAGAAAGAGAAAATGTTTAAGGCAATTAAAAAAAAAGCTTCAAGAAACTTTCTAAAGGTATAATCACATTTCTTTTCAGATAATTCTTTGTGTTCCCAAAATAAAACTTTTTATAATTGCTTAAATATCAAATACTGCAACAAAAGAACGCAATCTTTATATGAAATGCAAACCAGATGTGGAGGGAAGCCCACAGGGGAAACAGAAAAAAAAATTGATTTCTATTTTTTAACAAAAGCAATTCACAGTGTATTCAATGTTAAGTGACTGTTTAAAAGGTGTGCCTCCCAGCAAAAATCATGTCTAATGGATTAATTATCAAATGCATATTTGTCTGCTTGATTCGCTCCGGTTATATTGTATGGTATTCAAGTAACATTTCTAGGACAATAACCGTTTCAGACAATCGACGATAGTTCAGTAGAACTATCTGCAAAAGTATTATTCATGACTATGATAAGCATTTAACAGGAGATTTTATATTATATATATATGTTACATTTACACAAGTTGAATATAAGTGTTTTCAAAAGAAAAACTAGAAATAATTTTCTGAAAAGTAGATTTTCTTTGATGTTATCTTTTATAAAATATGTATTGTACATACCTTTATTTATATATTTTGTTTGTAACACGCCATTAAATGATACAAAAAAAATTTCTGAAGAATTCTAAGATGAAATATTGTTGCTACATTCTTACATTTTTCAGATTGCTAACACCAGAATTAAAAATGTTAATAGTAATACTAACACTAACTATTAAATTGCAGTATATACGTAAAAAAATTCAATATAGGTAAATAAATCATAAGAAACAATAGTCTTATAAATCCCAGAAAATCGGTCCTGGATATGACCTTAAACTATATCCAATGGTAAGGCCCCAGCTTGTGGGCCTTAATTGCGATTGCTCCCAGGTCCACTCTGACTCGGAGTGATAGTACCTGTTAGGGTCTCAACTATGGGTTAAATAGAAACAGACTTGAATATATATATATATATATATATATATATATATATATATATATATATATTCTATTAAAATATTTTTTGTTTGAAATCACTGGAATTCGGCATTAAATAACCTGAAAAGGGTTGATATGCCGTAAAACAAAAACAACCAAACCAAACCACACCCAGAAAACCAATCTACATTATCATACAAAACACATAACTAGCAATATGACAATCATGTTTACTGACAGATTCTCATTCGATCACCAAAGTTAAGCAAGGTTGAGTCTGGTTAGTACTAAAATGGATGATCATTTGGTAATAAAAACAGGCTCCTTCAGTCTTTGACAGACTATGGATACCCACGTAGGGGTGCCTGTGTGTGAAATTTTTGTGGCAGGAGGTGCGCAATCTCCAACCACACCTATCCTGGGTTGACATTGTTAAATACCAGTGGCAAGTGAAGTGTATGTACGGGACGACTGGAAACAAATGCCGAGATAAGCAGAGAGCACATACAGCGCCTAGAATTCCCAAATGGTCACCCATTTGGTACTAACCAGGCTCAATGTTGCTTAACTTCCGTGATCTGATGAGAACTGGTGTGTCAACGCGATTATGCCGTATATAAGTAATAAGCATTTGGTAATATCAACCGCTGTATTTAGAAGAATGTCAGCACTTCCGGCAGCTTCGACATCCCACTTAGCCTCCAGCTGTTTCAACTCTGTCTTGCCGCTGGATCAGGCTGGTTGGGACGAGAGAGTAAGAATGGCTCTGCACAAACCAACTCCACTTTAAACAAACACCCAGTGCGAGTCATACATCATTTGTAGGATGATTAGATGGTCTTCATCTTTTTGATGGAAAAATGGTTTTTATCTCAGACACATAACTAAAACTAAGATTTCCATCTGCAGAAGAAAAGTAAATAGTCTCTATTATAAAGGTCAATTTTTCCCTGATTTCACCACCCATTATATATTCTTAACCCAAATCTTCATATTCCAAACAGTTCTAGCAGCCACTAAGACCCATTCTTCATTCAATTTCCAGAAAATATGTATTCATTTTGTTCTTGTTCAAATTATTTTTACATTTTTCCCCCCCAGGTCAATTGCAGAGAAGATTGTAGGCTTTTAACTCTCATGCAAATATCTACTCCTACAAACCTCATAATCAACACAGAATGTTGTTCATTACTGTTACAATATTTTTTACTTTTATGGGGTGTGATCTCGCACAGTCGGGAGATTCTACTTGTAAACGATGCTGCTAGGAACTGACAAATCGAATTAATTCATGTCCTGCTACCAACCAATCAGAAACCAGAATTGCTCCATAAATATTAAACCTTTCTGTAGCAATTTTGCATATGGTTTCTCCTTCGTGTCAACACGGGAAGAATCTTTTGCTTTGTAGATTCCAACTCGAGAACTGTCTACTGCAAACCAGTAACCTCCCAGGACTTGTGTAGAACAACGAACCATCAAAAACTGTTCTGAAACTAAACATGGCTTACACTTCTAGAATTATGTTGTCAATTACAGAGAAGGCATGCAGAGAAGGCTTTTTACTCTCATGCAAATATCTACTCCCACAAACTCCATAATCAGCAGAGAATGTTGTTCTTGCATAAACACAGCTTGTGTTACCCTATTCACACTACTATTTTCTCTATAATCTATAGTTTCCACTTAAATAATGAATGCTCCCTAGAAACATTTTCATTTATTCAAGCATCATGACTATATTTGATGAATAAAATATCAGAGTTCATGTCAAATACGTTTATATTCCATACAACAATTTTCTGACAAGAGAAAAAAAATATAAGACCAAACATATCTTTTTCTAACGCCATCTTTGACAATGGGATTTTAATTCTAAAAATTCGGATTCTACGCTAACAACACCCTGTACACTCAACAGGTAATAAAGAAAATTATTGAAAAAAACTTTGTAATTCAATATTTTCAAATACTTGTAAAAGCGTACAAGTGGTGGAGAAATTACATTGTATTGCCTTAAAAAGTATATATCTTTTTTACACTACACACAATGTTTCAAGTAAACTACAACATTCTCCTAGATTTTTCTGAATTTTTATGCACTTTTAATTCATCTTCCTAAGACTTTTTTTTTTTGTTTTTACAAAGGAATCACCGCTTATCAAGGCCTGGAGGCCACTAAAGGATAAGGGTTAATAAGTGTACAGCGGTCAAAGGGAACATGTCATAGTAATCATTAGTAGTGAGAATTTGTTAAATAGGATTACTTAAGAATTTGTTCACATTGGACTTGGAAATGACCATATTGTAGTCAGTTGGAAAGCAGAAAAATGGAACAGAGTTTGACAGGCGTGTAGTTCTAAGAAAGAAGCTTTGTTCATGGAATCGACGTTTAAGCACAGATAAAGAGTGGGAGAAATTATTGATAGTGGTTTCAGCTAGACGAGTGTTTTTCATGAAAGTCAGGACAGTGGGGACCATAGATTGAGGCTCAGACGAGCACTTGCCATGAAAATAACGATAAAGCAGACACAGGCTCGCAACGTCTCTTCTGTGGGAAAGAGAAAAGGGCCCCCACCTCCCACTAGGTTGCGAAGTCTATTTTGAACTCTGTTAAGGTAGGATAAGCTGCTTCTAGCAGTTTATCCTGCCCAGATGTGGCAACAGTACTCCATTCTTGGATGTACTGGGCTTTTATACTTTCTTCTAATCAATACATTCCTGTGACACCAATAAGATTTACTATAAATTCAGATTTATAGTTTTCAACTTACCTTTGCACTTTTTGTTCACAGTATAACATGTTAAGTTATCCAAATAAGTATTAACAAACATATTGACGATTATGTCAATACCTTAAGAAATGGCAACTCCATTCAATTAGATTTTTTCTGCTTGTAATAAATAAATTTCATATTCATGCATAAGTACTACTTAGTATGACCTTAGTCTATCCTCCTAGATCTTACCTTCTCCTTTAGGAAGGGAAACGTTATTGTTTGACGCCTGAGATGCTATCTTACTTTATTTCTAGACTTCATGTAAGTAGTTACTGATGTCTAAAAAGACGAATTATTCCAAGAACATTTATCTTTATCAAATTGTGCTTTGAAATTCTTTGACGTCGTATTATTTGGATTCATAAGATTACTGTTCTCATCTTGACTGTGATTTTCACAACGTTTTGGTCGATGTAACCTCCAACCTTCTTCAGGTATATCTTGTTGAACTCGGCATAGTTTCTGTCAAACTCAGAAAGGTGGACAGAATTTAGAGAATTCCCGAGTTCGACAGAAACATTCCCAAGTTCGACAAGATACACCTGAAGAAGGTCGGAGGTTACCTCGACCGAAACGTTGTGAAAATCACACTCAAGATGAGAACAGTAGTCCGATAAATCCAAATAATATGAATAACCAATACTCATCTAAAAAAATTCAGAAACGTAATTGTTTGATGTCCATTGATAAATTCTTAAGTTTGGCTTTGTAAAGTTGCCATAATGTCGCAAATGGACAAAAAAAATAAAACAGGAATAGAAATAAAAGTCCGCGTCGGCATTTTTACTTTCACAATAAAATTTTTTTTATTAACTTTATAATTCTTTCGGGGGGGGGGGGCACTTAAAAATCTCCCGCCATCGTCCATCTCACCAGTGTACACTTTTCTTCTCCAACCTCACGCCGGCTGCAGTCAGCCATGTTTCTGCCTTAGTTTTACACGTCCATTTTCCTAGACACCACTTTCATTTCTGTCTCGAGCACTTGCTGTCCTTTTTCTCTTATTTTTCCTTTTTCTTTTTGTACACATTTCCTAATTTGCATATGTGCATTTTTCAACTACTTCGCTGCTGCTGCTATTTTCTCATGTGCTCATATGCACTGTGTTACAACTCAAGAACAACCCCAAAACATGGTGACCCCCCCTCCCCCCCCAAAAAAAACTACGACTTTACAGTGGGGTATCTGTTTTGTGTATAAATTTAGTGTAAAATGATCCTCCAGTTCCAGGACACTAACTTTTTTTTTAAGTCAAAGACTTGCTTTATTTTATATATATTTTTTTTTTTACATGGAGGTCACCTCTTATAAAGGCCCAGAAGCCACTCAGGGATAAGGGTTATTGCGTGTACAGTAATCAATGGGATAGTATCGTAGTAATCGTTAGTATTGATAAAGTGTCTTACTTAAGGGGGCGATTCATCAGGAATTTGTTTATGTTGGACTTGAAGACATCCAAGTTGTAGTCAGGTGGGAAACAGGCAAACGGAACAGAGTTCCACAGGCATGCAGTTTTAAGAAAGAAGCTTTGTTCATGGAATCTACGTTTTGATTTAGGCACAGATAAAGAGTGGGGAAAATTACTGACAGTGGTTTCAGCTAGACGGGTTGATTAATTCTAATTAATACACATGACTAAACATTTTTTTTAAATTTGCAGGAAAGTTAAATTAAAAACTAATCACCCACTGTTCTACTTTTTGCCAGGTTTTTCATGAAAAAAGAACAAAATAAATAAATAAATAAAAGAAAGTAGAATCCAATTTTTGGAGACCCGGTTATTAAAAGTATTTTGGCGACGGTGCAGGTGCTAAAACAAGGCAAACAGTTTATTTATAGTATAGCTTACTCTTTATGTTTTTCTTTCTTCTTTTTTGTTTTTTTTTCATTAAAACATGGTTCTAGCAAACATCTTCAAATAATTTAGGCAACAAGAACTACTACTACTACTACTACTAAGAAGAAGAAGAAGAAGAAGAAGAAGAAGAAGAAGAAGAAGAAGAAGTTTTATGGCAAGTGTCCCCCCTATTGCCAATCTTTCACAAAAAAAAAAAAAAATACTCATCTAGCCAAAATCAATATAAAAAATTTTCCTCCACTCTCTATCAGTGCCTGAACCTAAATGTGGAGTCTATAAGCAAAACTTCTTTCCTACAACTGCCCGCCTGTGGAAGTTTGTTCCGCTTGTTCGTTTTTCCTGCTGACTACAATATTGTCGTTTTCAAGTCCAATGTAAACAAGTTCTTGTTGAACCGTCCTCTTAAATAATCTAATTATACCAAATTTCCACAACTAACGATTACTATACTATTGTCCCAATGACTACCGTACACACAATAACCCTTATCCTCGAGTCGCCTCTGATCCTTGGTATATGATGACACCTTTTATAAAATAATTATAATAATAATAAGTATATTCATTATTATTATTATTATTATTATTATAGCAGTAATAATAATGATAGTAGTGATATTACTTTCGCAGCACTGATGACAATGTTTTATTATTATTAGTAGTAGTAGTAGTAGTAAATTCTAAAACAATTTCTTTTCAACCAACGTTTTCCAGAGAGTTCACACACACATACACATAAAAAAAGAAAACATTTTCTTTGATGAAAGGTTATTTAACTAAGAGTTCTTATAATACTTGGCCTTTTGGCCAAGATCAAAGTGTAGTATCTGTTCTTCAGATACTGCAAGCTATGACTAGCTATGACTAGCAAAGACCAGATGTGGGGGCAACCCCACATGTCTGACCTTTAACCAGCTCCCATTTCCCACCTCTCGGGAGCTGGTCCCCTTTTTCCCTTCCCCCTCCCATCACTCCTCACATTAAAAATTGGCCTTGTGCCTAATTTGCTCGGTGGGGGAGCAAATAAATACCATCTGTTCTTCAGATGCGGCACATCCATTTCTCGTTCTCTTTCAGTGGAGGAGAAATCCTTCACGACTGAGAAAATTGTTATTTTTGTACCTTTTCTCCGCGTTAAAAAAACGACCCTGGTGTCTAACTCTGTCTCGTGGGGAGGCATAGTAAATGGATACAATAATGCTAAGGCTTTTTTATTCACCATTCAATGTGACACACTAATTTTTATTTTATTTCTTATTGGAAATTACTAATTTATGATTTAACAAATTTTCTTACAAAAGATAATTTCCGGTAATTCTATATTCAATACAGCATTGTGATGTGTACAAGCCTTTTTCAAGCCTCACACAAAAACACACATTCACATTTCAAGCTATGTCATACATACACGCACACAAACATACGCGCCCACGTCCACACACGTACATTTATTCACGTTCGCGTACATACACTCACATTCACGTGTATATACACACGCGCTAACGCACACATATGTACGCGCACACGAACGCACACATGGACGACGTCACTTCCGCTTTCTAAGGAAATATACACATGCGCAAATGACCACCGGAAACAAGTATAAAACAAAGAGCAACAACCGGCTTCTTCCTTTTCGAGACTAGCCTCCTAGGTGGCTGGTCGGCACGCTAGCCGCCGCCGTTTCGGCGTGCACACACGCCTACCTCACGCCCACTTACTACTATGTATGGGGCACGAGCTAACAGACTGTATGTACACATTCCCACTCTTTCTCTCTCTATCTACTACTGGTCCCTGAGAACACCTTCGCGTAGCTGACTACTAATGGATGTCAACTCTCATATCCTCTTCTTTGTCTACACGCTGGACTATCATTATCATTTCCACTACAACACTCACTTCAATTCCCACGCGCGAACAAACGATAGTGACCCAAACTTGAGATGAACACATATTTCCTATTCCTTCTACAATACCAGTCCCGCAACGAACATTGGTTACACTCGCGCGGACATGAACACGTGTTATATCTAAAACGTTCTTTCAACAGTAATTTAATTATTTGCCATTTATTTATTACTAGCGAGGGGTACCCGGCGTTGCTCGGGTGTTTGTAGGGGTGTGTGGTGTTAAATAAAAAAGAAGCCGGGCGGGGGGGTTAGGATCGAAGCCGAACCCCTGAGCTGAAGTTTAAAAATAAAATCGGCCAGCCAGAAGTGAAAGATGTTTGAAAGTCATCGAGCGTTACGACGACGACGATGAAAGCATTGTTATAAGCAAAGTAAGAAAAGAAAACAACGTTTTAATTAAGCGGGGGGGGGGGGGTTAAAACACCAAAAAAATAACGTAAGGCAAACGAACGATTAAAACAGAAAAACGAACGTTACGTGAAAAATGGCTTAAATAATACAGGGTTCAATATTTAAATTTAAAAAATCGAAAAAAAACAAAAAAAACATCTCACACCACGATTCGAACCCAAAACGTTTAGATAATAAACCAAGGCCTTAACTAACTGCGCTAAAGCGGTGTATATAAAGTTTGTTGTAAATCAGGTCACGACGTCATGACGTCATCTGACGCATGCGTTGTTGACCCTCCCCCCTGTCCATTTTGGATCTCTCTCTCTCTCTCTCTCTGTTTGCATCTCTCTCACTCTCTCTCTCTCTGTTTGCGTCTCTCTCTCTCTCTCTCACTTTGTCTTCCTTACTCTAAAGACTGGAAAATGGCGTCTGGCTGTTTTTATATCTAAAAACTTCGTTCGTTAATATTTTTTGTAAGCATATTTTTTTTTTACTTCACATGTTTGGCTTATTATTTTTCGTTTAACTATCGTATCTACCTATTTTGAATGTGGTAATAACTTTGGTAACGTTGCCATAGCGTAGAAGTTCATAGTTTAGCTTTAATTAATTTTTTTTTACCGATAACAACATTTTTTAAATTGTAAATTCAGACCGCCATTAGAGGTTGCTGACGTCAAGATCACGTGACATGACTCAGCAGGTTTTAAATACAAGTTGACCCAAAATAAACGGCCGCATGTATACTTTATGTAGAAGAGTTGGTGGCCGTATTTTTTGGGGCAGTTATAAATCGATTTAAAAATATGTAATGTTTAACATTAAAATGTCACTCCCCCCCCCATCCCCCCGCAGAAAATCGATCAGTTGACGCACTTCTGATGGTCACTTTGGGCCAATTTTTCGATATTTGTCGTCCAGAAGGTGGAGCTTTCATATGAGACCAAGTTTGTGAATTTTTGTTGTGTCTGTCGAAAGATTTTAGCAGACATACAAACATACATGCATACACACAAACATACATACACACATTTTCGCTTTTATATATATAGATGAATTTTTAAATTGCTGATTTAAGACATTTATATATAAATCTTGTGTTAGTTTTTAAATGATTAGCATTTTTTGATTTTCATCTACTTTTTTTGTTTTCATAATATGGTTCAGTATCCAAAGTAGAATTTTATATGTTGCAAGGGTTATTGATCCAGCCTTTACGTTGGAGATTGTGGTTCCCACACATTTTATTTTTTAAATTTTCTAGCAAGTTTTGAAAGTAATGTGTCAGTTTTTCTTTTAATCCGATGTTTTAAATGTCTCTCATAATTCCATGCATTTTTCACATCAAAGAAAATTACAATCATATGTTTTTATTTTTTTATTTTCCATATGAAAGGTGGTAAAATGGTTGATTCTTTTGTTCCTAGAAGCGGATTACATTTATTTTATTTGAATTCGTTTAACTCAAGGTAGCATGTCAACCTGCCGTTTTGCATCCTTTCTCATATTTGAAAAAAATTTATCGATCTATAATTGGTTGGATCATTGCAATCTTTTTGAAAGGCTTGTGCATAGATATTACCTTGCTTCAAGAGATTTCAAATTTTATAGCTGGACTGTGGAAAAAGAGATGATGATCCTGACAACAAGAGATGGCCGACGATGTCAGAGGCAATGTGTTGGTGAGGATTTTTTGTTTGTTTGTGTGCGTGTGTGTGTGTGTGTGTGTGTGTGTGTGTGTGTGTGTGTTTTAGCAAGTCATCAGTAGGGCTATGACAAGAGCATATTCTTTTTATTTTTTTTTTTACTCGCGAGTATATATCCGCTACAGTTAGACACAGTTAATCAATCGAGAACCACATCATTCTATCTGTGGAAAAAGAGACAAATTCCTGATAAACCACCCCCTTAAGTAATCAAATCTCCATTACTAATGTCAAAAAAAAAAAAAAAAAAAAAAAAAAAAAAGGGATGGCCGGCGATGTCAGAGGCAATGCTTGGTGAGGATTTTTTTTTTTTTTTTTTTTTTTGTTTTTTAGCAAGTCATCAGTAGGGCAATGACAAGAGAATATTCTTTTCATTGTTTTAACTCTCGAGTATATATACGACACAGTTAATCAATCGAGAACCACATCACCCTATCTAAAACATATAAGATATTAACCGATATATACTCGAGAGTCAAAGTAATGAAAAGAATATTCTCTAGTCATCGGGGTGAGCAGACGATGTATTTTCGGTTGGAGAAACTTGGAAAGAATTCCCGTATTATCATGTTCCTTTTATTGTGATTTTAATCTCCTGCCCAGCACACAGCTTCTTCCAAAGGATTAATTATTTACTTGAAAACCACTGCTAACCTGTTCCTAGTATAATCACTGTATTCTCCTCCCCGACCCTCTTAACTCTGCGTTAGCCCCATGGAGTTCTGTGTCACCCTAATTTTGCTTAAGTGCTTATAATTCCTAGGCAACTTATTTCTTTTTCCTCCTTCCCAGTACTCTCCTGACTCAGTAAGGGTATAGCACACATGGTATGGTGCAGTTCTATCTCAGTTTTCCTCGGAAATAAACGTCACTTTGTAGGCGTAATGTTATAATTAATATAGTTTTATATTTTTTGAGTGGAAATGAAAATGTGTAGATATAAGCGCATATTATGTATCATTAAGCTACTCTGTATTATTTAATATGTAATTAATATGTTTTGATATTTTCTTTATCATAAGTTTTGATGGAATTATTATTTTATTTACAATTTGTTACTCTTTCAGTCTTGTAATTATGAATTTAGTTTATGTAATATCTTAATTTTACCCAAGTTTTATTATTTATTTCACTGCATTATTTCATATTGATATCAACAAGATACAAGTGATTCAATAGGGTGTGTATAAATATATCCTGAACCAGCAGGATAACTATGTTTTACAAAATAATAACACTATAAACATTTTCGTATGGGATGTATAAACACCTCATGGGAGTAACCATGTTTGGAACACCCAGATGATTAATGCAGGGTTAAAAGTTAAAATAGTTTTCTTTTTTATTTTCTGAAAGAGCAAACTCCAAAGGGAAATGGTCCTGGATATGACCTTAAACTATGTCCGATGGTGAGGCCCCAGCATGCGGGCTCTGGGGAATGTGGAGCCACCCTTTAATTGTCATTTCTCCCAGGTCCACTCTGACCCGTAGTGGTAGTACCTGTTAGGGTCCCAACTATGGGTTAAATAGAAACTGTGACTTGCAAAAAATAAATATATTCTATTAAAAAAATTTTCTTCAAAATCACCGGATTCGGCATTAAATAACCTGAAAAGGGTTGATATGCCGTAAAACAAAAACAACCAACCAAAGGGAAAGTTCTGGGTTAGGGTTAGAGTATTTCATTTATTTTTGCTAAAAAGAATCTGAATACAAGTACACCAGACCTTAGATACTTTGCTTTAACCATGTTCGGAACAGCCAGGTGACTAATGCAGGGTTAAGGATAATTCATTTACTTGTAAACCCTTGTTAATCTGTTCCTGTTATTGTGATTTATTCTGCCGAGCACATAGTTACCTCCATGGAATATTCTTCTACTCAGAAATCTGTTTCTCCTTTTACTCAAACAACTACCTCCAAGAACAACAACAAAAAGGAAAAAAAGGTTTTTCCTCTATTCGCTCCTTTTCCTTTCTAACAGGCCAAGGAAATTGAATCTCAGACAACGGTTTCTCGTACATTTAAGATAAATTCGGTTGGATGTTTATTTGTCACGATTGGTATCTGAATAGTACAGTTAGGACTAAACATATAGGTGTTAGGGCTTAACACATTAGGCTGAGTGATTGAAATAGGCCTCTCCGACCACCTGCTTTACACAAATAACAGCCAAAAGTAACCATTTAAGCAAGTGATACACAGACTGCTCAACCACAAAAATTCAGCCAGAGAATGTTATCCACGACCAGTAAGTGGTTTCATATAATGAGAATACTTGTCAGCAGAGATGTAGTTGTCATATTCTAGTCAAATCTGACTAATAATAGTTATGATGAATTTCATAGTAATGAAAAACAAAAAGTCATATCCATTCTAAACTGAACTTGACTGAAATTATGTGCAATTAAAATTTAAAGATAAATGATTAAACTTCATTTTCCTTTTGAATTTTTTATTTAAACTACACATGGAGTAATTATAAAAGTATGTTTCAAGACATTTTTAAATGGATTTATCATTTATTCAAATCCAGATCATAGCCTTATTCTTTCTTATCATGTATCACACATTCTTTCTTAGTGTGCAGTACCCATTTTTTCTTAGCATGTATTACACATTTTTTCTTAGCATGCATTACCCATTTTCCTAAGCATGTATTACCAAGTTTTTCTTAGTATGCAGTACCCATTTTATCTTAGCGTGCAGTACACATTTTTTCTTAGCCTGCAGTACACATTTTTTCTTAGCCTGCAGTACACATTTTTTCTTGGCATGTATTACACAATTTTTCTTAGCAGGTATTACCCATTTTTTCTTAGCGTGCAATACCTATTTTTTCTTAGCCTGCATTACACATTTTTCTTAACGTGCATTACCGATTTTTTCTTAGCATGAATTACACATTTTTTCTTAGCATGTATTACACATTTTTTCTTAGCATGTATTACACATTTTTTCTTAGCGTGCATTACCCATTTTTTCTTAGCATGCATTACACTTATTCTTAGCATGTATTACACATTTTTTCTTAGCATGTATTACACATTTTTCTTAGTGTGCATTACACATTTTTTTAGCATACATTACACATTTTTTCTGAGCATGCTGTACCCATTTTTTCTTACCATGCATTACATATTTTTTCTTAGCATGCAGTAACCATTTTTTCCTAGTGTGCAGTACCCATTTTTTCTTAGCATGCATTACACATTTTTTCTTAACGTGCAGTACCCCTTTTTTCTTAGCATGTATTACATATTTTTTCTGAGCATGCTGTACCCATTTTTTCTTACCATGCATTACATATTTTTTCTTAGCATGCAGTAACCATTTTTTCCTAGTGTGCAGTACCCATTTTTTCTTAGTATGCATTACACATTTTTTCTTAACGTGCAGTACCCCTTTTTTCTTAGCATGTATTACATATTTTTTCTTAGCATGCTGTACCCATTTTTTCTTAGCATGCATTACACATTTTTTCTTAACGTGCAGTACCCTTTTTTCTTAGCATGTATTACATATTTTTTCTTAGCATGCTGTACCCATTTTTTCTTAGCATGCATTACACATTTTTTCTTAACGTGCAGTACCCTTTTTTCTTAGCATGTATTACATATTTTTTCTTAGCATGCTGTACCCATTTTTTCTTAGCATGCATTACACATTTTTTCTTAACGTGCAGTACCCTTTTTTCTTAGCATGTATTACATATTTTTTCTTAGCATGCTGTACCCATTTTTTCTTAGCATGTATTACACATTTTTTCTTAGCATGTATTACACATTTTTTCTTACCATACATTATCGATTTTTTATTAGTGTACAGTACCCATTTTTTCTTAGTATGTATTACACATTTTTTCTTAGTATGTATTACACATTTTTTCTTAGCGTGCATTACCCATTTTTTCTTAGCATGCATTAGACATTTTTTCTTAGCGTTCACTACCCATTTTTTCTTAGCATGCAGTACACATTTTTTCTTATCATGTATTATCAATTTTTTCTTAGCATGCAGTACCCATTTTTTCTTAGCGTGCAGTACCCATTTTTTCTTAGCATGTATTACACATTTTTTCTTGGCATGTATTACACATTTTTTCTTACCATACATTATCGATTTTTTATTAGTGTACAGTACCCATTTTTTCTTAGCGTGCAGTACCCATTTTTTCTTAGCATGTATTACACATTTTTTCTTGGCATGTATTACACATTTTTTCTTACCATACATTATCGATTTTTTATTAGTGTACAGTACCCATTTTTTCTTAGTATGTATTACACATTTTTTCTTAGCGTGCATTACACATTTTTTCTTAGCATGTATTACACATTTTTTCTTAGCGTTCACTACCCATTTTTTCTTAGCATGCAGTACACATTTTTTCTTCGCATGAATTACACATTTTTTCTTAGCGTGCAGTACCCATTTTTTCTTAGCATGTATTAACCATTTTTTTTCATTATTGTGTAGGGAAATATACACACACACAGACACCTTCACTTTTATATATATATACTAGCATGGGGTCCGGCGTTGCCCGAGTCTTAAGAGATGTATGCTGAGCAAAAAAAACAAAAACAACAAAAAAACAGTCAATTTTTTTAACTTTGACCCCTATTATGACCCCTTAACATTTGTTTTTGGCTCAAATCGAGTTATTAAGTTAGATCCATGTCCAAGGAACCTATATCTAAAATTTCAAGTGTTTAGACCCAAAATTGGCGGAGGAGTTTGGTAGAGTTTGACAGAGTTATTGCGTAGGGAAATGTACACAGACACACAGACAGACACTTTCACTTTTATAGATATATATATAGATTGCTACTCTATTATTCTTATACCTATTTATCCGATACTCCTTTGTATTTTTATCCATTTATTCTACCATCTGTTTTTCCTCTATCTTATTCACTAAAAAAAATCTTTCTATATTATATCCCTTATAATTGATCTCCTCACATTTGTTATCTTACTATTATTCCTAATAATTTATATTTCTTTTAAGTACTGTTATAATTTCACATACCGCTTCTAAAATATGCGACAGCATAAACCTCCTATTTCATGTAAACTGTTTCCATAGCTATAACCCTTTAATACATATGATTAAATAAGCAACTTACTTCAATTGACTTAACCTATATTCTCCCTGAGTGTTTAATCACACATATTGCCCACACATATTGTCCACATATATTAAACCCAATATGCTATACACCTACCTGTATTATATAATAAAAGCTATACTCCTCCTATATCACAGAGATCAATTTTGTTTCTCCAAACAGCCTCAATATTTTATTTTGCTCCTAATGTAACTATCGCTACATGTCGCATCCCTATTATCTTACCTAGCATCTTCTCTCCTCTTCTGATGAGAAGTATTGGGTTTTGAAATACCAGGGTATAAAGAGTACTAACTTACTCTACATCCCTAATTGTCGTATACCCTTATTGAATAAATGAATTAATCTATATATGTTGATATATAGTTTTATATCATCATTTTCTTTCTTTATTAATTTCTTTCTCTCTCTGTCACTCTCTCTCTCTCTATCTATATATATATATATACACACACACACAAATATTTATTTAAAAACTATACATACATATTCCAAAGACGAACCAGAAATTTGTTTTTCTCTTTTCACCTGTATTGAATTCATATCAGCTGGTTCAATACAATGACACCGCTGGTTAGTCTTTGGAATATGTATAGTTTTTAAATAAATATTTGTATTTTAGTTCTCACATTCATGATCGAGCACTTTGATTTCATTTCATCGCATTCTGACACACTATATATATATATATATATATATATAGTCATCCACATACAGTACTGTTTTGCTGTTTCACAGCACATCAGTGTGAGTAGACAGGCAACTCTCAAGCCAGGATCGAAACCTGACCGCCCAAATGACAGTTAAGGAGGCTTCTCACCATTGCGCTATATGGCTGCTGCTTTGTGGGTAATGAATTAACGATGTTTTGACATCGTCCGAATGCCTCTGCTCGATTTGTTTACACAAAGAGCGCCGCTTAATATGCTAATGGTAATTTGTATATCACTTCTCAATATGCTCAACCTAGGATAGAGAGCATTATAATATTATATATATATATATATATATATATATATATATATATATATATATATACTTACATGCATAAGTTTTAGATACATGGATTCAACCATCAATTTTTAATTTTGTGCCAAAGATCAGACAAAATGGTGACCATAAACCAGAATTAAAACAGTAAATAGTATGTATCTAGTACTTGTGCATGTCACTGTATATTTGATGTAGGTTTAGTGCACATGAATACTTCATCAGTGATGTTAATCTTGCCATCACTGAACGTTTTATGTCTTTAAAATATCGGAACTTCTGAACCATTGGAAACAATCACATCCCAGCTTCCCATTTTGCAAAAATATTGCTTTAAAATATGTACGATTGCTTGCGCAAGTAGGAAACTTTATTATATTTTCTGGTGTGGATTTTAACCAATCATGATTGTCTTAATAATCTTCTCTTGAGAATAATTATAATAATTGTACGTGTAAGTGCTAATCAATTCATGACCGTTATTTTTCACATAAAGTTGAATTCACGGTTATTTTTTTCCAGCGAATACGTTCCTTGGATTTTATTAAACTTCAAACTGTTATTTGTTAACTATTATCATTCTTCCATTTTCAAATATATTTATGTCAGGGATGTGAGTGACTGATGATGAAACAAATATAATAAATAAAGTTTCCTTAACTGATGGATATATCCTCCTACAGATCTCTGATGATGGGAGTATTAAAGAAAATTAAAAATATACAAACAATAATAAACATCCTGTACAGATGGTTCGTTTGGTATAGTTGTTAGTGATGAATAACAAAAATAAATGTTGTACAAATAATAATAATAATAATAATAATAATAATAATAATAACAATTCTGATTTCGTTTATCAACGTCTCTCTGGAAAGGGATGGGATTCATTTCCAAAGGATTTCCCTCAATTCCGGCTCCAAACCAAGAGTTTCAAAGATCAAGGGTTTTTCTAAGGATGTTGGTGGTACATACAACTGCAGAGGTCTGAAGATTTGTAGTTTTTTCAATTGTCCTTCCAGATGATGATGATAATAATAATAATAATAATAATAATAATAATAATAATAACAACAACAACCCCAAAGTCCATATTAAACAACTGAACTCCGTGGGAATCTAATACAACATCACTGTACTCCAGAAGTCAGTTCTGCTTGGCTCAGCAAACATCCTACGCCAGGTGCTTTCCATCTAATTGACTCTTTGACTATCGTCACTAGCTTTGGTGTAAGAGCTCGCTCTTGAAGTAAAAATAAAAACAAAAAAAAAAAAAATGTGTAAAACATCACAACACTGTGAAATTAATGGAATAATAATAATAATAATAATAATAATAATAATAATAATAATAATAGTACAGACCAATAGGTCTCCTGTGTGTCATGAGTAAGTTGCTGGAATCCATACTAAATAGAGAAATAGTCAACCACCTCAGCAGAAATAACCTTTTTAGTGACACGCAATATGGTTTCCGTTCTGCAAGATCTACCGCGGATGTGCTAACGGTTATATCTCATAGGATTAGTGAATCTCTTGACAAAGGCTTCCTTTCTAGGGCAATTGCTCTTGACATATCAAAGGCCTTCGACAAGGTATGACATAAAGGCCTACTTCACAAGATTTCCAGCTACGGTATAACTGGAAATGTTTTCTCTATCATTAAATCATTTCTCTCTGATAGGCTCATAAGAGTAGTGGTCGATGGACAAAAATCAGAAGCCTGTAGTATTAATGCTGGAGTCCCTCAGAGGTCCATCCTCGGCCCAACTCTCTTCCTGATCTACATCAATGATCTCCCTAAACACATAAATCATTCGTTGACATCTATGCTGATGACACAACCATCTATGGCAACACATCAAAGGCTGTAAATGACAAATTTCTCTCCGATTCTCTCTCCTCTGGTCTCGAGTGTGTGGTTCAGTGGGGGAAGACGTGGCTGGTTACCTTTAATACATCTAAAACCAAGCTCCTATCTTTACATCATCAACGCTCTGATCCCCATCTGGCATCAATTGAAATTGATGGCTCTCGTCTAGGAGAAGCCCCATGTTTGATAAGCTTCTGGGCTTGACCTTTACTCATGATCTGAAATGGAACACGTACATCAAGTCTGTTGCCAAGGTCGCTAGAAAGATGGTGGGATCCTTCTACCGCTCCAGAAGATACCCCACTACTGATGCAATTCTTTATCTATATAAAAGCCAAGTACGCCCAAGGATGGAATACTGCTGCCATATCTGGGCAGGAACTGCTAAAAACAGCCTATCCTGCCTTGACAGAGTACAAAATAGACTTTGTGGCTTAGTGGGGAATGCCCTTTTCTCTTCCCTGCAACCTCTCTCCCACAGAAGAGACGTTGCAAGCCTATCCTTGTTTTATCCTTATTTCCATGGCAGGTGCTTGCCTGAGCTCCAATCTCTAGTCCCCCCTCACCAATCTTTTACGAAAAACACCCATCTAGCTGAAACCACAGTAAAAACTTTTCCCCACTCTTTATCTGTGCCTAAATCAAAATGTAGATTCCATGAACAAAGCTTCTTTCTTAGAACTGCACGCTTGTGGAACTCTGTTTCGTCTGCCTGCTTCCTACCTAACTACAACCTGGATGTCTTCAAGTCCAACGTAAACAAATTCCTGTTAATTAATTGTAACGTAAACAAACGCCCCCTTAAGTAGACACTTTTATTAAATCCCCACACTAACGTACTGTACATGCAATAACCCTTATCCCTGAGTGGCTTCCTTAGTTTAATTTTCTAAAATAACTAGTTTAGTTTCCTATGAAGTATGCACACAGTGATGAGTATACTTTTAGGATCTGTTTAAAAATGATATGATACTATATATATATATATATATATATATATATATATATATATCATAAGTTATAAAATAGCAATTAAGCTACACAGAATACTCTGCATTTCAGCATAAGCCAGATGAATCCTAGCATGGATTAAATGTGGAATATTCTTTGTAGCTTAACTGCCATATATATTTTATAACTTACTACTTAGCTCTACCTATGTATTGAGCACTGTTAACGTAAATACTTAAAGTTTACACATAAATTTATACTTTCGTATATTAATGTATGATTAAATGAAGTATATATATATATATATATATATATATATATATAGAGAGAGAGAGAGAGAGAGAGAGCGAGAGAGAGAGAGAAAGAGAGAGAGATTTTGAAATATGAGGTAAATCATAAATCGATGATATCCCGTCATAGCTATAATTATTTTGTTAAGGTTATATTTTAAGATCTATTGATAAGAAAATCTGAAAAGCTCGGTTCCAAGAACATTAAACTGAATAATTCAAAAAAGATTTTTTATTTTTCTTTATTTTTGATCATGGCATCCGTTTTATTTGTTGGGAATTTATAATTTAGTATTAATGCAACATTTTTCATTTCGAAAAGAAGATAAGATATTTCAATAATAAAATGAGACAAATTCCGAACTGTAGCTGACAGAGAGACAGACACAAACACACAGAGAAAATGGCCCTTATGTTATGAATGGGTTATTGGTAAAGATCAATTATTGTTTCTATTAAACATTGAGTTTTTACTTGGAAACAGATTTAAATAATAATGATACCTAATTTTTCATTGGACAGGAAGGCGAACAGGTTACAGAGAGGTAGACAGTGATGGATAGATTAAAAAAATGTGTAACAGGAAAAACAAGGAAGAAAATCACTAACACTAAAAAGAACCGTATAACAAACAGCATTAATCACCACCAAATAGTGCTAACACCCGGCAGAAGCTTTGAGGCATTGTGAACAGGTGAAAGAGAACATATGATACTCTGCTCTTCAGGATGTCTACTCTTGTAAAGCCTAAGACTCTATCTGATTAGGTGCAGCAGAGTGTGATGAGCGAACAATTTGTGTATGTGTTACCGAAAGAAATATTTCCCTTTTAGCAATAACACCTGACAAGCATACACATATGCAATTTGTTGCCATCTTTGATCTCTGTAATAGAGAATAAAGCAACCCAGTTTTATAAAAAAAAAAAAAAAGATCTTTTTTCTCAGTCTCTATTTCTGCCTATCAAGATTTAATACGTCTGTCTAAAGTCGACTCCATACTATTACTTCTAGTAATTGCATTCTTGTACGAGCTTTTATAGTGCTTAAGATTACTATACTATTTCAAATTAATGCACTAGCTTTCAATGCACAATTCAAGAGTGTGTAGTGTAGTATCTGTTTGGTTGTCATGACACTATCTTCCAAAGCTTTTCCTCATCCTTTTAAGTAGACAATGTAGTATTTGTTGTCATGAGCCCATCCTTTCAATCATTACCTTCCCATTTTGAGGGGCAGTGTAATATATATTCATTCATCATAATACCATCCTCCGAGGCTAGCAAAAATATGTGGGTGCAGGGAGCATATATTTGCAAGCACAAATTCTTTCATATCAATTATTAACGATTTCAACCGCAGATGTTTTCATATTCAAGGAGAATATTGGCATGGCTTAATAAAGACGTTTGTAAACTATGCTAAAATCATAATTTGATTCCAGCGACTTGGCTTGCTGCTTTGTTGTTGGGTTTCCTGACATATCATACATTGTTGAGTTATTTCCCACCAAAACTATACATATATTTTGTATGCAATTGGTTTATAGATTAATTTGTTGTGTAAATTTATCATCTGTAAACGATAATTCCTATTTAACTTATAGGTTGCACCAGATTAGAATGAAGCTGGGAAGTAGGAAGTGGACCTTGGGTTTACTTTCGACAGCCTCCTAACTGTTTATCCCTTAGTCCTCATATTCCATAAGAGATGTTTCAGACAAAGGAGGAATAATCTCTATTTACCGAGACGAATGTTGTCTTTAGTTGATGATATGTGCCGTTTTTCAATCATTTCATAATATTCATCATCATTCAAATTTCAATGGGTGGAATGATAAATTTGTCGCCCTAAAGAAAACAATACTACAGCTTTATTTTAAAACTTTAATTGAAAAAATAAATTCAGGTAACTTCATTATATAGTAGAGCTAATATCTATTCATGTAGCCGCCTTCAGCCTTAATTACCACCTCAATACGGGCCCAGAACTGGAAGCATGCCTTTTCCACAGGTGCTGGTGGGAGCTCGGTGAATACTCAGAGGATGGCAGCGATCATGCTGGTTTTGGTATCGTGGGAGGTTATGTTGGTGATGTTCTTGATGTATGACCAAATGAAGTAGTCCAGCGGGTTCATGTCAGGGGAGGGGGAAGGGCCAGTGAGAGAAGGGTACTAAGTCGTAGCACTTCTTCTGAAGCCAAGCCTAGGTCTCTTTGGACTTGTGGGTTGGCGCCAAATCCTGGTGCCACACCCAGGGTCTGCCAGCAGCCACTTGATTGCACCAAGGGATCACCACACTCTTCAGCACATCCAAGTACACTTTTGTGTTGACTTTGAAGCCAATTTCAAAGATGTGAGGTGGCATAATGTGGTCCTCACTTAAAACCACATCAAAGACCATAGCCGTGGCTAGAAAATTTGTTGACCTGTGCCCTCACGTGTTGAACCGTCCCGATTTGCATTTTGAGGGTGCTGGTCATGGTCCTGATGTCATAACTTGGATCTGTAGAGAGCATGAGTTGTACAACGATGCGTTTCCAATCTCGCTTGTTGAACATTATGTCACTTTCAGACATGATAGAGGGTTCCTATCACTCTTGGGATTTGTACACAATTGGCTAACTAGTAGATGGCCCACAACAAAAAAAGAAAACTGGTTTTCATCAAATGGAAATGGAATCATATCGTCTTTTCTAGAGTAACAATTTTATCATTGCAACCCCTAGGTTTTGGTCTTGATAAAACAAAAACTAATGGAAGATTTCAAACTCATCAAGACTCAAAAACTTATAGGTTTATATTACTTACAGGTTGGTTCATACCCAGAATCAGAATGCCTTCATTTCTTATATTTATACACAAGACATACCCATGATGAGCATGTCTCCTAGTTTGTTACTCATCTAAAAATCAGTTGTTTTTTTCCTCATTTTGTTAGAGAATGGATAGAGAGAGAGAGAGAGATGTGTGAGTTATAGTGTAGACACGTTGACCGGAAGTCAAGATCAGCTGATTGGATTGTGTGTGAGTCATTTGATCAGGTTAGCTGAATCGAGAGATTTGGTTGCAACTTGGACGAGAGCGGAGGGCTTCGCCGTTGTCTCCTCCCCTTCGCTAGGGGTGGGGAACGAACGCTGACGTGGTAGAAATAAGACCTAGAAGAAAAAAACAACACAGGCCAAATTCACTTTCCACCTTCTGCAAGACATCTGGGAAAGTGAAATAAACTATAGAACCAATTTCTTGTCTTAATGTGAAATAAATCTTCGGCCCCAAAAACAGGTATCAAGTCTCCCTCCCAGACGAGAATTTCCAGATGGACCAACGAAATGGCAGAAGGTATGTTCAAATGACATGTCACATACATATTCACAGTAAACAGCATATGATATTCACACTAAACAGCATATGAACATATGTAATAGAAAGACCACTAGACGAACACACACGACATTAACTCTGATAAGATAATTAAACACACAATCTTTTATAAATAGACACGTTTTAATATATCATCTCCATTCCAATTTCAACCAATATACAACAAACGCTCATTTTATGATACGACAACGTAACAATTTTATATAAAAATATGATAGAAATGAAGACCCCAGTAATTAAATAGATAAGTTTAAAAATGATATTTGGAAAAGGATAGAATCGAACCCAGTAAGCAATGAGTTAAAAAGAGAATAAATATTCAATTTAGGAATGCAGTCGATTGTTCATTCTTTTTTTTTTTTTTTTTTTTTGATTTAATTTTCACCCCAAACAAGGCAAAGTGCCACTTTGAAGTAGGGAGCTACTATCGGGGCCATAATTTGCAGAGGCATTGTGAAGGGAGATGAGTATAAAGATGTTTGTTCACATTACACTTGAACTTCTGCATATCAGTACAGTTGGGAAAGCAGAATCCCAGATGGAAGTTCCAAAGACTTGCAGTTCTGGGGAAGAAACTATTGGAGTAAAAGGTTTCTTGCACCTAGGGATCTCTACTGTAAAGGGGTGGGACTTAGTTGCTTATCAGGTTTGTCGGGGGTGGTCACGTCGAGGAGGTACAAGTGCTTGCAGTTCGTCAGAGCATTCACCATTAACGTATTTATAGAACAGGCAAAGAGATGCCACATTTCATCGATGGGACAGAGGCTGAAGCCTAGATGACAGTTCAGGACCTATCAGGTTAACGACTCTCTTTTGAACCCTGTCCAGGAGTGAAGACAAGCAGCAGATGCACCAGCCCAAATGTGACAACAGTACTCCATACATGGGCGAATGGCGGCCTTATAGAGGCACAGGATACTTTCAGGCATAAGTAATTTTCTAGCACGGTAGAGAGAGCCCACGTTCTTTGCAGCAGCCTTGGCAATGCTCTCAATGTATATATTCCAGTTCATGTTCCCTGTAAACGTTAGACCGAAGAGTTTAAAAGAAGTACTCTTTTTTTTAGAAATAACTGGATATTAAATATATCAATTAAAAGAATGGACAATACAAGTTAGACAATGATGAAATAAATAGGTTATAAATGAAACAATTCATTTAGGAATTTCTGTTGCCAAACGTGATTAGGCGCATGTGTAATTTGAACACGTGAAGGAATCACATTGTTGGCCATGCCTTTGACGTCATAAAGCAAAGGGAATTCCTAATACATTGAGATGGGTTCGAGTCAGTTAGTCAGACAGGGCCAGAGAGAGTAGTAAAGACCGAGAGCAGGAAAGACTAACACCCATTGGAGGCGAAGGGGAGAAGATGAGTCCATGTATTCATAAAAGCTTGAGTTCCTGATTCATCAATCATTCCGGATGATAGAATAAAGAATCATCATTTATATTTGTAACCTTGTCTTTGTTGTCGTCTTTGGAAAATGAAAGGTAATATGGTTTACCTATCATATCTGTAAATGAACATTGTGCAACACCCTTCAAATGTTAACTGTCTCTTTTACCATCATAAAGAAGTATCTCCCCTTTGATGTGTTAAAAGAACTGCACATGTCATATCTCTCAGCCTCCATTATAAATGTCTCTCCCAGAATAAAAATGTTTCCCTCCATGTTAAACTGTATACCCCTCAGCAGCAATATACACTCTTCAATATATGTACACACGAGATATACACACTGAAATACGGTCACGATATATAGGTCCCCCACTACACAATACTCATGTCATCAAATTTTTAATCCATCTAATATTTGGACCAACCAAGTTTGGCACAAGGTAATTTAATATTTTAAAGAAAAAAAGATTTTTTAAAAATTGCAACTTCTGCTGTTATTATCCAAAAGCATTATAGACTAATTTTAATTAAAACAAACTAGTGGGACCTGTGGATATTCCACAGTGAACTCCTTCATATGTAGTATATTGATGTTGGCATTCTATGGATGTTCAGCGTAAATATAGACGCTCTCATAATATTGTAGCTCTTTTGTTAAAACTGCAAAAGTATATATCTAAGTTAATAGGGATGCCCAGCATAGTTTGGCGCTAAAATACACTTAACTATGATATTTTAATTTATACAGATTTCGTATGTATTATTATAGTCAATTTTCTATGGATTCTTATATATTATAAAGTTGTGATTTCAAAAATAACAAAAATATATCCATATGACTTGGATACATCAGCTTGAACCGAA
>NC_136485.1:156790740-157015740 GCF_053919585.1 Euprymna scolopes | reverse complement strand
TTATTATCATCAGTATTATTATCATTATTATCATCAGTATTATTATTATTATTATTATCATCAGTATTATTAGTATTATTATCATCAGTATTATTATCATTATTATCATCAGTATTATTAGTATTATTATTATCATTATTATCATCAGTATTATTATTATTATTATTATCAGTATTATTAGTATTATTATTATCATTATTATCATCAGTATTATTATTATTATTATTATCATTATTATCATCAGTATTATTAGTATTATTATTATCATTATTATCATCAGTATTATTATCATTATTATCATCAGTACTATTAGTATTATTATTATCATTATCATCAGTGTTATTATCATTATTATTATCAGTATTATTAGTATTATTATTATCATTATTATCATCAGTATTATTATTATTATCATCAGTATTATCATTATTAGCATCAGTATTATTATCATTATTATCATCAGTATTATTATTATTATCATTATTATCATCAGTATTATCATTATTATTATTATTATTATTATCAGTATTATTATTATTATTATCAGTATTATTATCATTATTATTATTATTATCATCATCAGTATTATTATTATTATTATCATCAGTATTATTATTATTAGTAGTAGTATTAGTATTATTATCATCAGTATTATTATTATTATTATTATTATTATTATTATTATTATTAGGAGTAGTATCAAGTCGTCTGGAAGGACAATTGAAAAAAAACTACAAATCCCCGATGTTTTAGGCGGCCTTCAGACTTCTGCAATTATAGGTACCACCAACATCCTTAGGAAAACCCTTGATTTTTGAAGCTCCTGGTTTGAAGCCGGGATTAAGGGAAATCCTCTGGAAATGAATCCCATCCCTTTCCAGAGAGACGTTAGTAAACGAAATCAGAATTATTATTGTTATTATTATTATTACTATTATTATTGTTATTATTGTTATTATCATTATTATTATTGCAGGATTATAAATAAAACTTTTCTGTCAGAAAAAGAAAGAAAACATAACTAAGCAAAGTAGCATACAGGAATAAATAGTGAATAATATCATTTTAAAGACAGACCAGGCTTAACATAATTGGGCATGCCTTAAAATTGGAGCTCAAGTTTAACTTGGCTGCAGAGAGATAATTTCTCATGGAGACAGATTATTGTCTTGCTAGAAAGCTATGCGGTGGCCGTAATGGAATCGCAACTGAGAGGGAGGCCTCATGTATCAGCTTAGCATACAAATCCTACAGGGAATACATCAGGCGTGGATCTGATTTCCAAAAGATTGCACACATTAATCACACATCATTTCTCATTTGGAGTTGTCTTACATGGATATACTTGTGTGAAACTTGCATATGATCAAAATATACAGAGTTTCTCTTACTGTCACTGAATGCAGATTTAGGCAACAAGATGAATCGGCTGAAACTTTGTAAATGTTTACACGTGTGGTGACATAGGTAGTTAGACAATGCTGCTGCTTCATTAACGAACAGAAGAGTGATACATTTATTTCAAGCTCATGAAAAAAAAGAAATATTCTATACAACTACAGTCCATCCATCGAACCTGTATATATTTTAGTCTCTGTACCCATCTAGATTTAACACTTGTCTGCCTGAAGTCGACTTTATGCTATTAATTCCACTAATTGCACTCTTGTACGATTTTTTTATTAAAAATATTTTACAAGTATATATTCCTGATAATATCGTACAAATTGTTTCAAATACAAGCTCAAAGAAGTTATCTTTTAAGCATATTCCTTTTTTTATTCTTTTCAAGGGAATCACTATTTATCAAAACCCAAAAGCCACTTGAGGATAAGGGGAAATAAGTGTACAGTAGTCACTGAGACAACAATAGTTAATGGTGGAAATGGAGTAGAAATTGATTATTTAGGAGGGGGGAGGTCAACAAGAATTTGTTTACATTGGATTTGAAGATGACCATATTGCAGGCAGCTGGAAAGCAGGCCAGCAGAACAGAGTTCCGCGGGCAGGCAGTTCTAGGAAAGAAGCTCTGTTCATAGAATTTACGTTTAGATTTAGGCACAAATAGAGAGTAGAGGTAACTGTTGATGATTGTTGTCGCCAGACAAGCGTTTTTTGTCAAAATTTTAACAAGGAGACGACCATATATTGAAGCTCAGATAAGCACTTGCCATAAGAATAATGACAGAGTAGAGAGAGGCTCGCAATATCTCTTTTGTGGTAAAGAGATTGCAGGGAAGAGAAAAGGCAATAATCTACTAGGTTTCGAAGCGAGTTTGGAACTTTGAGAGAGAGAGAGAGGGGTGTAAATATATTTGGCGGGTGAGAATAAAAACGTTAAACTGCCGTGTTCATTACTATGTTTTTTTCTGTAGGGAAGATAAAAAATGCTTTCATGATAATAACTACATGCATTATATTTTTTAATGAACTTATTCAGTTCAAAAATGTTTACAAGCAACTCAAAGAATTTAATTAAAAACATGTTTAATCTATTATTTGAACTGCTTGGACTACTCTTCCCATTTTGATTGGTATTCTTACTATGGAGAACAATTCAGAAATAGTCTGTATCATGTTTGCTTTTTTTTTGAGAAAATAGAAAAAACAATTCAGTTACTGTAAATGTATGCCCCTTAAAAGGTTTTGTTTTTATACAAAAACATGATTTGATATTTAATGAATATATTTTCATTACGTTTCTTGTAAAAAAAAAAATGAAATGGTACTTATTTTGTTAAACGGTGTAATATAACTCACTTTATAAGATATAAATCAAAAAATGTTTAAACACAATTTTGATGATTGCGATTTATCAACAATTTATTAAACAAAAATCACATCTTCTTTACAGTTAAACATGTTATGAAAAAATGTGATCTTGTCAAATATATTTTCATTCGAGTTATCCTAACATAAATCGGCAATTAAACCCCATCACTGCATTCTTACCACTGATTGAAGAAATAAAACTTTGAAGAGATGAAATTAGACTTTTTAGTAATTCGGGAGAAAAACAATTCCTGAATAAAGCATGTGCTTTTTATTATACGAGGGGCGTGCAATAAGTAATGCCCCTGACCCACTTCCAGTTGTTGATCTAGCTGAAATTTTGCATGTGCAATGATTTATGTCTCTACGTGTTATGTGGCAAATTACAGCTCTGAACTAATTGTGGTTTCTGTTTTACAGGTGTTTGAACTGAGTCAGGTGTGAAATAGAGCTTGTTGAATGTCGAGCAGTGATCCGGTTTTTGTATTTGAAAGGACGCACACCACAAGAGACTTTTGATGAAATGAAAGAAACTTATGACCTCACTCAGATTGTTCATGAACCCACCCATGCACCTGACAATGACGGCCAGTATGCGAGTCTACTAGACCTTTTTCTCACAACTTGCCCTGAACTATGTTCAGTTTCTGTCCAGTCTCCTCTTGGATCTTCTGACCACTCTGTTGTATCAATTAAGATAAAAATGAAATATAATAAGTCCCCAGACGAACCTCTCCATCGTATAGTATATCGATACACTATGGCTGACTGGGATTTATATCAGATCCTCCTCTGCGTTCCATGTTTAAAAAGGATGTCTTCTATAGTATCAGACATGACGGAATGGTTAATTGACCGTTTCATACCCTCGAAAAAGTTCCAGCAAAAACCTAACAGCCAGCCATGGTTCTCTCCAGAATGTGCTGCTGCCATTGCGCACAGAAATCACTTTTCCACTGCTTCCAATGTAATAGATGTATGGAAACTAAAGCCGCTTTCAGGACTGCCAGCAACCACTGTAAGAATGTAATAAAGAATGCAAGAGAGTTGTATGTTCAGTCTGTTAAGTCCAAAGTAGCTGAGCACCAGTTTTGGCAAATAGCAAACAGAATCCTGAACAAAAGCGTGTGCTCTATCCCAACTATCATCAATGGACCTGAGGTAATCTCGTCAGCATCAGACAAAGCCAAACTCTTTGCCAAGAACTTTGCAGCTAATTCTACCGTTTGCGACCAAGGCCACCAACCCCAATATTTCCTCCTATATCAGAAAACATGCAATGTGATATACATATATATGTACGTGATGTTGCCAAGCTAATCAAAAATCTTGATTCCAGTAAAGCAACCGGCCCTGACAGTATTCCAATTATAATACTCAAAAAACTTCAACCAGAACTAACGCCCCTACTTACAAAACTGTTAATACGTTGTCTTAAGGAGAATTGCTTCCCATCACCCTGGAAAATCTCATCAGTATGCCCTGTATTTAAGAATTCAGGTGATCGTTCATCCCCCTCTCAGCACAGGCCAATAAGTATCCTGTGCGTCATCAATAAGTTGCTGGAATATGTGTTAAATACAGAAGTAATCAAACATCTCAACAAAAATAACCTTTTTAGTTACACTCAATATGGTTTCTGTTCTGCTAGATATACAGCAGATATGCTTATAGTTATATCTCATAGGATTAGTGAATCTCTCCACGGAGGCAACCTTTCTAGGGCAATTGCTCTTGACATATCTAAGGCCTTTGATAGGGTATGGCATGAAGGTTTACTTCACAAGATCTCCTGCTATGGTATAGCTGAAAATGTCTTCTCAATTATTAAATCATTTCTTTCTGACAGGGTCATAAGAGTAGTAGTTGATGGGCATAAATCAGAAGCTCACAGTATTAATGCTGAAGTCCCCCAGGGGTCCATCCTGGGCCCAACTCTCTTCCTGATCTACATTAATGATCTTCCAAATCACATCCTTACATCATTTGTAGACATTTATGCTGATGACATTACCATCTATGGTAGCACATCTAAGTCAGTAAATGACAAAGTTCTCTCCGATTCTCTCTTCTCTGATCTTGAGCATGTGGTACAATGGGGAAAGGAGTGACTGGTTACTTTTAATCCATCTAAAACCAAGCTTCTCTCTTTAAATCATCAACATTCTGATCCACATCTGGCATCAGTTGAAAGGAATGGCTCTCGTCTTGAGGAGACCTCAAGTTTTGACAAGCTTCTGGGCTTGACCTTTACTCCTGATCTTAAATAGAACACGTACATCAAATCTGTTGCCAAGGCCGCTGGAAAAATGGTGGGATCCTTCTATCGATCCAGTCGATATCTCACTGCTGATGCAATTCTCTATATAAGAGCCAGGTACGTCCAAGGATGGAATACTGCTGCCACATCTGGGCAGAAGCTGCTAGAAAGGACTTTTCCTGCCTTGACAAAGTTCAAAATAGACTTTGTAGCCTTATAGGAGATATCTTTTTCTCTTCCCTGCAACCTCTATCTCACAGAAGAGATGTTGCGAGTTTGTCTCTGATGTATCGTTATTTTCATGGAAAGTGTTCAGCTGAGCTTCAGTCTATGGTCTCCCCTTGCCAAACTTTCACAAGAAACGCTCGTCTAGCTGAAAACACTATCAATAATTCCCCCCACTTGTTATCTGTTCCTAAACCTAAACGTAGATTCCATGAACAAAGCTTCTTTCTTAGAACTGCACGCCTGTGGAATTGTCTTCCGTTTTCCTACTTTCCAGCTGACTACAATATGGTTGTCTTCAAGTCTAATGTAAATAGAAGCCCAAAATGTCAGAAAGTTAAAAGGCTGTCTGAAAATTGCGTCAGGTAGTTGGACGAAGGTAAGGCGTACTGGTTTTCTTGTTTTTTTCCCAGCCGTGCATCCATACATTTCTAGTGTGAATGTTTGTATAATTTTTACCATTTGTTAATTTAATTATTTTTCTGTATTCCTGAGAGTTTTTTGATAGGTCAAAAAACAATTTATTTTTCAAGATTATATAAAAATTATGTTATGCTGAAAGTTTCACATTCATTCAAGCAAGGAAAATATTAGAATTTTACATATAAAAATTATGTGAAACATGTAATCCAAAAAGAACATGTAGAAATATTTTTTGCAATTATAATTTTTTTGTGTGAAAATAGTAAATAATGAATGATAATATCGGTAGTTTGAGAAATTAAATTTTCTACGAGTTATATCAAATTCATTGATATGAACTTAAGGGGGCTTTTTTAGTAATGTTCTTGAAAAACATTAATCTTTCTTTTCTATTGTTACAGTTTACGGTGCTTTATTTTCATAAAAAAGCAAAAATAAATTCATTCATTATTTTTATTTTATTTTTTTTTTTACTATTGAAAACCACAACTTTAGTAAAGGTGTCTTTTGTTTAAACAAAATAATACATTCCCACTTAGATTCAAATTAAAATACTGAGTTCATTATATTCTGGCATCATTATTTGATAAATACTGAAAATTTCATTAAAATTAGTTAATTTTCTGATTTTTGGTGATTTTTGAAGCAAAGGGGGGGGGGTCAAAATGTTTATACATTTTCAGCATCGGCTATTCATTTTGCATGTACCTACTTAAGTAATTCTCAATTGTATTATGAGTATTACCCTCCCCCTCCTCCATGGAATTTTCTCTTGGGGGGGGCCGGGGAGGGGGTTAAGCACAGGGTTCACACCACCAAACAGGTTACAATGAATGAGTTGAAAGTAATCATTAAAAGAAACCATTTCCTCCAAAAATTATATAAAAAAACATGGCTGTCTGTTTACGGTTTCAAATTGGCTATTTTATTTTATAATTAAAAAAAAAAGTCAGAGGATTGAACCTTCAGCCTCCAGAGCTATTTATTTTTCACATACTTAAATACTACATGCATGGGTATATAGTAGATTTTTAAAGATATAGGATACTGGCAGGTATGAAAAATTTTCTAGCCTGGTAGATGGAGCTTACCTTCGTTGCAGGATTTTCTATGTAGTTATTCCACTTCATAACTTTTTAATTTGAAATTATGCTCTGTATTTTAAGAAAAAAAAGCAACAAAATTCAGAAGTGTCACCATATTAAGATGCAACTGTTGGCTTTTATTCTATTATACATGTTGAACAATTTTCCATAATTTTAGAAAACTGTAATTGAAGCAAAAAGTTAATTTTTGCTTCTGATAATTACTTCAAACAGCAGTTTTTATAAATCCAATAATTTGAATAAAACATGTTGAAACTATCTAAAAATTAGACTCAACTTGTGTTTGATGTCTAAATTGATTATTTAAAATGTCCAAATCAAGTTTAAGTTATTGAGGTTAATGTGATTTGCAAAATCGACATGCACATTTGCTCAAACAAATGCAAGGCTACAAGTAGACTTATGAATGCTGGAGATATCTGTGTTAAAAAAAATTGCACTTCAGCAAACTCACTAAGCTTAATTATTATTGACCTAAAAAGAAGAATACATCACATTGAATATTAAGATATTCACATGGTTTTACTTAAGAGTGTCAATATGCATCAGAATAAGGTTTTAGCTTACACCAGTTGTCATATACAGGGTGTCCCAGTCTATATATAAATAAAAGTGAACATGTCTGTGTGTGTGTCTGTGTACATTTCCCTATGCAATAACTATGTCAATTTTTAGTCTACAGACTCGAAATTTGATATACAGGCTACTGAGATTTGGGAAAATATTTGTAATCCATTTTCGGCCAGAAATTTGGCTGTTAAAGGGTCAAAGTTCAACGATTTGACCTTTGAGAACTCTACCAAACTCCTCCGCCAGTTTTGGGTCTAAACACTTGAAATTTTAGATATAGGTTCCTTGGACATGGATCCAACTTAATAACTTGATTTGAGCACCAAAGAATAAATGTTAAAGGTGTCAAAGTTAAAAAAATTGACCGCTTTTTTTTTTTTTTTTACTCAACATACACCTTCAAACTCCCGGGCAACGCCGGGCTGAAATGCTGGTAAATTATCTCAACTTGCTACATGAATACACTATGCCACGTTCCCAAGAGATGTTTAGAAATAAAAAATGGCACTTCCCTCAGATAGTTATCTGCAAAACAGATAGTTAGGACAAAGAGGAAATATCGAGTACTATCCACGTTCACTGGATTTGACCCTCCCCCTCCTCCATGGAATTTTTTTTTTTTTTTTTTTTTTTTTTTACACATGTGATCACCACTTATCAAGGCCCGGAAGCCACTCAGGGATAAGGGTTATTGCAAGTACATTAAGTTAGTGAGGAGATTTGCTTAAGGGGGCGGTTCATTAGGAATTAGTTAACATTGGACTTGAAGACATCCAAATTGTAGTCCGGAGGGAAGCAGGCAGACGGAACAGAGTTCCACAGGCGTGCAGTTCTAAGAAAGAAGCTTTGTTCATGGAATCCGCGTTTTGATTTAGGCACAGATATAGAGTGGGGGAAATTTTTCACAGTGGATTCAGCTAGACGGGTGTTTCTCGTGAAAGATTGGCGAGGGGGGACCAGAGATTGGAGTTCAGACGAGCATCTGCCATGGAAATAACGATAAAACAAGGACAGGCTCGCAACGTCTCTTCTGTGGGAGAGAGGTTGCAGGGTAGAGAAAAGAGCATCCCCCACTAAGCCACGAAGTCTATTTTGTACTCTGTCAAGGCAGGATAGGCTGTTTTTAGCAGCTCCTGCCCAGATATTGCAACAGTATTCCATCCTTGGACGTACTTGGCTTTTATATAGATAGAGAATTGCATCAGTAGTGAGATATCTTCTGGAGCGGTAGAAGGATCCCACCATCTTTCCAGCGACCTTGGCAACAGACTTGATGTACGTGTTCCATTTCAGATCAGGAGTAAAGGTCAAACCCAGAAGCTTGTCAAAACACGGAGCCTCACCCAGACGAGAGCCATCCATCACAATTGATGCCAGATGGGGATCAGAGCGTTGATGATGTAAGGATAGGAGTTTGGTTTTGGATGCATTAAAGGTAACCAGCCACATCTTCCCCCACTGAACCACACGCTCGAGATCAGAGGAGAGAGAATCAGAGAGAACTTTGTCATTTACAGCTTTTGATGTGTTGCCGTAGATGGTTGTGTCATCAGCATAGATGTCAACGAATGATTTAAGTATGTGTTTAGGGAGGTCATTGATGTAGATCAGGAAGAGAGTTGGGCCCAGGATGGACCCCTGGGGAACTCCAGCATTTATATTGCAGGCCTCCGATTTTTGTCCATCGACCACTACTCTTATGAGCCTATCGGAGAGAAATGATTTAATGATTGAGAAAACATTTCCCGTTATACCGTAGCTGGAAATCTTGTGAAGTAGACCCTTATGCCATACCTTGTCAAAGGCCTTTGATATGTCAAGAGCAACTGCCCTAGAAAGAAAGCCTTTGTCAAGAGATTAACTTATCCTGTGGGATATAACTGTCAGCACATCTGCGGTAGATCTTGCAGAGCGGAAACCATATTGTGTGTCACTAAGAAGGTTATTCCTGCTGAGGTGGTTGACTATTTCTCTATTTAATATGGATTCCAGTAACTTACTCATAACACACAGGAGACTTATAGGTCTGTATTGAGAGGGAGATGACTTATCACCTGAATTCTTAAATACAGGGCAAACTGAAGAGGTCTTCCAGGGAGTCGGAAAGCACTTCTCCTTAAGGCAGCGCTTAAATAGTTTCGTAAGTATGGGAGCAAGTTCTGTTTGAAGCTTTTTTAACACTATAATTGGGATGCCATCAGGGCCAGTTGCTTTACTGGAATCTAGGTTCTTTATTAGCTTGGCGACCTCATGCACGGATATTTGTATGCTACCCAGCTTGTTCTGTGTTATAGGAGGAAATATGGGGAGTTGATGGCCTTCGTCGCATAGGGTAGAATTAGCTGCAAAGTTCTTTGCAAATAGTTTGGCCTTGTCTGACGCTGACGAGATGACCTCTGGTCCATTGATAATGGTTGGTATAGAACGCACACTTCTATTCAGGATCCTATTTGTTATTTGCCAAAACTGGTGGGATCCAAGCCGCTGATCAGCTACCTTGGATTTAACAGACTGGGCATATAGCTCTCTTGCATTTTTTATTACTCTTTTACAGTGGTTGCTGGCAGACCTGAAAGCAGCTTTAGTTTCAGTGCATCTATTACGTTGGTAGCTATGGAAAAAGTAATTTCTGTGCGCGATAGCAGCAGCACATTCTGGGGAGAACCATGGCTGGCTGTTAGGTTTTTGTTGAAATTTTTTGGATGGTATGAATTGGTCTATGCCTACAATTAACCATTCCGTCAGATCTGATACTATAGAGGACACATCCTTTTTAAACATGGAGTGCAGAGGTAAATCAGATATGAATGTACGGAAGCTATCCCAGTCAGCCATAGAGTATCGGTATACAGTACGGTGGAGGGGTACGTCTGGGGGCTTCTTACATTTCGTTTTTATCTTAACTGATACAACGGAGTGGTCGGAGGATCCTAGAGGAGAATGAACGGAACATGAACATAGCTCAGGGGAAGTTGATAGAAAAAGGTCTAAGAGGCTTGCATATTGACCGGGTGTATCGGGGACACGGGTGGGTTCGCGAACAATCTGAGTGAGGTCATAAGCAATGGCAAAATCATGACAAAACCTTCCCTCATCATCTGTCTTATTTGAATGGGTCAGCCATTCCACGTTATGGACGTTGAAATCACCACATATGTGGATGTTAGCCGAGGGATGTGAAGACAGTATGTGGTCAATTTTCTCAGATATGCTCTTAAAGATAGTAACTCCGCTGTTGTGGGGCCTATAGAGGGCAAATATAAATGCAGTGGTGTTAGCAAGTGCAACCCTGAAGCACATATAGGGTAAATTAGGATCTTCTCTAGAGATATCCCTGCCACACGGGAAGCCATCCTTAATGTAGGCACATATTCCATGCCCATGGCGATCTTGGGGGTCAGATTTAACTGTTAAATTTGAGTATCCGTTAATTATGAACTCGTCTAGTGGTCAGTCCTATTCCAGTTTCACTTAGAAATAATATGTCCGGTTTCTCTTTGGGGAGGGGGGGAGGGGGGAGAGGCATGTTAAGCACAGGGTTCACACCACAAAACGAGTTACAATGAATGAGTTGAAAGTAATCATTGAAAGAAACCATTTCCTCTCCAAAAATTATATAAAAAACATGGCTGTCTGTTTACGGTTTCAAATTGACTATTTTATTTTATAATTAAAAAAAGGTCATGTTGAGAGGAGACTGTAAGTTTTTTTATTATAAATTCTTTTTAAAAATTAAAAAAATGTGCAAGTGAATTTACATCTGTTCCTTTATAATTTATATTAAAACATATTCAGAAAAAAAAAAAACAATGTGTCATGCGTTGAATTTTCATTGTAAAAAAATCAAAATTTTTTAAATTAATTCTTTTTAGTTTAAAAAAAAAATTACTTAAAATTGTTTTAAATTTGTCGTCTTTTGTTTCATTTTATTTTTTTTATTCATTTTATTTATAATGTGTTTTAAAAATTTTCAACTGCCGTGGACCATGGGTTTTGCTAGTTTAGGAATAAAGAATGACACTTCCACCAGAATGGAGCACTTCCCACTATCATTATGACGTAAGAGCACATCTTGATAGTCACCTGCAAAACAGATAGTTAGGACAAAAAGGAAGTATCAAGTACTGTCCACACTCACTAGAAGGGTGGGGGGGGCATGTTAAACACAGGGTTCACACTACAAAACAAGCTACAATGAATGAGTTGAAAGTAACCATTGAAAGAAGATGTCAACATACCAATTGAACCCATTAGCAACGTTTTTGATCCAATAAGTGACTGTTGTCAGCTGGTCATGGACCACAATGGCCAATAATTTGAACACTTTCGATAATTAGTTGGTTTCTATATTTGTTCACAGTATTTATATATGAATGAAATATATGAAACTTATTTCTTATAATGAATGTTAGTTTTATGGTCATTTAAAGAGTGTATGCATTTTATTGGGACACTTTGTATAATAATCAAAATAACAGAGGTTATTGTCTTTCTTCAAATAGTTTAATATAGTAATGATACCAAGAGTGAAGAAGATAGTAACATATTCCGAAACACGAAGAATTGGATTTTTGTTCAGTATTTCTTTATTGGCACAAAGATTCTAAATAAAAGTGTTTGGGATTGTGAATGTCGGCGTAGATTTTTCTTATGTTTGTTTACATTGGAACAAAAGATGCTATGTTTACACAAGAGTATTATTTTGAAAACAATAATACTAAAACATTTTAAAGACAATGCTTTCTAAACAATGGAGAATTTTACATACGTCTCTTTTGTGCAAAGAACTTTACACTGCTCTCCGAGAGTAAAACCTTTCTGAATAAACAACTTTAGACAATGAATTAAGCAAAGCAGCAAAGTATCTTGGTCTTTTTTTATTTTATGATACAAAGTTGCCAATAATCAAAATTAACTCAGAACCAAGAAAAGATTAGAATGAAAAGTTCATATTGAAATAATGAAGAAATAGCCTGTTTCATAATTAAGTAAATTAGGGTCCAATGCATTAAACCATCTTGAATAGCTCATCTCTATTTATATAAAGTTAGGTATGTATCTATTTTTATATTTATATCTACAGGGGTCACTCCTGAACAAATAAACCGAGCATTATGAATTTGGGAACACAACTGCTAGGTGTAAAGGTTAGTAATGTGGACTATATTTAATTTATTTTATGCAATGGGGCACAAAGCAATAGTGGAAACCCTTCTAGAAAATTAAGATATTTCCAATTTTTGTGAAATTTTAATAATTTAAATAAATATCCCTTAAATTTAAACTTTTTTGGTGCATGTAAAAGTAAAATATTTTAGATTTACATTAAATTTGATCTATCTATAATGAGAAACGAATTACCTCCCTTTATAGTTGCTCTTTATCAGTTAAAAATCATTAAAACCATTTCCTCTCCAAAAAATTTAAAAACAAAAAACAACATGGCTGTCTGTTTACGGTTTCAAATTGGTTATTTTATTTTATAATTAAAAATGTCATGTTGAGAGGAGGTTGTAAGTTTTTTTTTTTATTATTATTATAAATTCTTTTTAAAATTAAAAAAAAATGTGTAAGTGAATTTACGTCTGTTTCTTTATAATTTATATTAAAAAAATATGCAGAAAAAAAAACCTAATGAGTCGTGTGTTGTATGTTGAATTTTTATTGAAAAAAAATCAAAAATTTTAAAATCAATTCTTTTTAGCTTTAAAAGGTTAAAAAAGAATTAACTAAAAAAATTATTTTAAATTCGTTGTTATTTATTTTATTTTTTTATTAATTTTATTAATAATGTGTTTAAAAAATTTTCAACTACCATGGAATTTCCACGGGTTCTGCTGGTTTTTATTAAAATCAATGAGAATTCTAGGTATTATATCTTGATTTTACCATTTGACGTGCAAGTTATCAATGTTTTCCTAGTAATTTAAGTGATAAAAGTTCATAGCAAATGCAAAGAAAGAGAACAATTTAACAAAGAATTAAAAGTAGAATATATATTTTTTTACTTTTAATTTTACAGATGAGTCATCACTTACCAAGGTCTGAAGGCCACTCGAGGATAAGAATTAACAAGTGTAATGTGATCAGTGCAATAATAGCTCAGTGATAGTTTTTGATCAGAATTAAGGAGAATTGGATTATTTAAGAGGGCAGGATAGCAAGAGCTTGAAGACGACAATGTTGTAGTCAGCTGGGAAGCAGGTCAGTTGAACAGAGTTCCGCATGTGGGAAGTTCTTGGAAAGAAGCTTTGTTTATAGAATTTGCATTTAGATTTTGGCACTGACAAAGAGGAGGGAAACTTGTTGGTGGTGATTATAGCTTGAGTGCTTTTTGTGAAAGTTTGGTGAGGGAGAACTATTGAATAAATCTCTGATGAGCACTTGCTGTGAAAATAACTGGAAGGCAAAAAGAGACTTGAATGTTCCTTCTGTTAGAATGAGGTTGAAGGGAAGAGAAAAGGGCATCACCCACCAAGTTTCGAAACCGGTTTTAAACTCTGTCAAGGCAGGATAGGGTGGTCTGGACAGCTCTACCTCAGATGTGGCAACAGTACTCCATTTTAGGGTGTATTTCGCTCTTATATATGTAGACGATTATGCTAGGAATGAGATATCTTCTGTAGTTGTAGAAGGACGTGATCATTTTTCTAGTGTCCTTGGCAACAGATTTAATGTACATCTTCCATTTCAGATCACGGGTAAAAGTCAGTTCTAAAAGCTTATCGATGCAGGAGGCTTCTTGGAGACAAGAGCCATTCATATTAATTGTGGTCATATGGGGGTCAGAGTATTGGTGGTGTAAAGAAAGTAGCTTGGTTTTGGATGCATTGAAGTTAACCAACCACTTTTTGCCCAATTGCACCATATGGTCAAAATCAGAGATCTTGGTCATTGCTGGCCTTTGAAGTGTTACCATAGATGGTGGTATTGTCGATAAATGAATGTAGAATGTGATTTGAGAGATCATTGGTGAGGATAAGCAAAAAAGTTGCACCCAGGATGATTCCTTTGAGGCACACCAGCACTGATATTTTGAGCTTCAAATTTCTGTTCATCGATGACAACTTGCATAAACCTGTTGGAGAGGAAGGATTCAATGGTTGTAAAGGCATTTTCAGATATTCTATAGCTGGAGGTCGTGTGAAGTAGACCTTTATTCCAAACCCTGTCAAATGCCTTTGATATGTCGGGATTTATTGCTCTGAAGATGAATCATCTATTAATAAGTTCACTGATTCTATAGGAAATTACAGTCAGTACATCAGCTGTAACTCTTTCAGGATGGCAACCATATTACTCGTTGCAGAACGGAAGCCATATTGCATGTCACTGAGTAGGTTGCTTTTGCTGAGGTGGTTGACAAGTTCTCTATTTAACACAGATTCAAGTAACATACCCAGGATACACAGAAGACTAATTAATCTGTACTGAAACTAAAGACAAAACTTGAGTGTTTTTAAATACTGAGCAAACTAAAAAGTTTTTCAAGGTGTTAAGAAGCATTTCTCCTTAGGCATCAATTGAACAGATTTCCAAGAATAGGTGCTAGTTCCAGTTGTAGCTTTTTGAGTACTATGACTGGAATATTGTCAGGATCAGTTGCTTTGTCAGCATCAAGGATTTTGATGAATGTGGCAACCTCACGAACAGACATGTGGATGTTGTTCAGATTATTTTGAGGACATTTGAGAATTAAGTGACCCTTATTGCATAGGATTGAGTTTGCTGAAAAGTTCTTGACAAAGAGTTTAGCTTTGTCAGATGTTGACGAAATCACCCCAGTCCCATTGACAATGGTTGGGGCACAGAACTACTGACAGAGAAACCAAGTAAAATGTAGGTAGTCATCGTAGATAGAATCACAGAGGTATTCTGCTAAATTTCAAATAATTTCAGATGCATAAATATGCTATCAGTTAACTATGCTAACAAAATTTGAATGAGCAATATCCAATGGGTAATAAAATCTAGCATTTATATATTTTTTATGGTATGAAATAATATAATACAATTACATTTAGGTTTAAAAGCCAATTAAAATTTAAATTATGAAATAAAACTATTATTACTATTACTATTATTAAAAGCCAATTAAAATTAAAATCATGAAATAATCTATATATATAAAAGCGAAAATGTATGTATGTTTGTGTAAAAACTAAAAACTTTTGACCGACGGAACAAAAATTCACAAACTTGGTATCATATTAAAGCCCCCACCCTCCGGACGACAAATATCGAAAAATTAGCCCAAAAGGGCCATCAGAAGTATGTCAATTGATCGATTTTCTGCAGGGGGGGGGTCCCAAAAGAAATGACATTTTAATGTTAAACATTACATATTTTTAAATCGATTTATAACTGCCTCAAAAAATACGGGCGCCAACTCTTCTACATAAAGTATACACGGGGTCATTTATTTTGGGTCAACCTGTATTTAAAACCCGCTGAGTCATGTCACGTGATCTTGACGTCAGCAAGCTCTAATGGCAGCCTGAATTTAAAAAAAAAACATGTTATCGGTAGAAAAAATTTTAACCCTTACACAAGCTAAACTATGAACTTCTACGCTATGGCAACGTTACCAAAGTTATTAGCACATTCAAAATAGTTAGATACGATAGTGAAACGAAAAATAACAAGCCAAAAATGTGAACTAAAAAAAAAAATACGCTTAAAAAAAATATTAACGATCGAAGTTTTTACAAAAAAAAACAAAAAAAAACAGCCAGACGCCATTTTCTTTTTTACTAACAGTCTTTAGAGTAAGGAAGACGAAGTGAGAGAGATCGAGAGATCTACACAAACGCAAACAGAGAGAGAGAGAGATAGAGAGACAGACAGACAGACAGACAGACAGAGATGTCTAGACAGGAAACGAAATACGTAATTTAATAAAAAATAAAATACTGCTACTTCATCTCGTAACTCTCCCGCGATTACCTCATTTAGTGGCTATCTGTCAATCAAACCTCTTTCACTCGCTTTATAACCTTTATTTTAACACTATAATCAATTCCTCTTACTCTTGGCCTAGACAGTTAAGTGGTTGGAGTTAGTTTCACCTCCTGGTTCAATCCAGCCTCAAGACCAAAACTATTTTTTTTTCTTTTACATCTTTAGACACGCTGGCAACGTTTCTTTTTTTTTTTTTTTTACTTCGTTTATTCTTTAGTTTACTCCCCCCCTATAGACACAGCGGGGGGTGGGGGGGGTTTCGCTGTTTTTTTTTTTTTTTTTGATTTGGTTTTTCCGATTTTTTTAACATAGTTTCAGGCTTATTACTTATCCCCCCCCATACACACACCTAAAAACACCAGGGCAACGCCGGGTACCCCCCCTGCTAGTATAATATAATCACATTTAGGTTTAAAAGCCAATTAAAATCTTCCACATGAAATATAAACACTAATATAAAAATCCTATTTTTCTTATTTACTAGCAGTTCAGCCCGGCTTTGCTAGGGCCCTATGTACTGTTCATAACTTTATGTACATATGTATATATATATTAAAAAGTTTGACTCATGTCCAGGTAACCTACACCTAAAATTTCAAGTGCTTAGACCCAAAATTGGTTGAGGAGTTTCGTAGAGTCTATAAAGGTCAATTCTTTCAACTTTAACCTCTTAGCAGCCAAATTTTAGCCCAAAAGCTGATTAGAAAGCTTGCTGCATGTCTGAATACCCTTTATGTAAAATTTCAAATGTTTAGACCCAAAATTGGCTGAATAGTTTGCTAGAGACCGCAAATGTCAAATCTTTTGAACTTTGATCCCTTGGCAGCCAAATTTTCGGCCAAAAACCGATTAAAAAGTTTGCTCTATTTCAATGCACTTTATGTAAAATTTCAAATGCTTAGACCAAAGATTGGCTAAGTAATTTTGTAGAGACAGCAGATGTCAATATTATTTTAAGTTTGACCTCAATTTGGACCCCCTAACATTTATTATTTGGGGCTCAAATCAAATTAAAAAGTTTGATCCATGTCCAAGTAACCTACATCTAAAATTTCAAGTGTTTAGACCAAAAAATTGGTGGAGGACTTTGGTAGAGTTTTCAAAGATTTAATTGTTGAACTTTGGCCTCTTGACATCCAAATTTCTGGCCGAAAACCGATTAAAAAGATTTTCTCAAATCTCAATACTCCTTATGTCAAATCTCGAGTCCGTAGACTGAAAATTGACTGAGTAGTCTTGTAGGGAAACGTACACACACAATTTCACTTTTATAGATATATAGATTTCGATTATCAACATTACAGATGTTTGAAAGCTGTACACTATAGATGACACAGGAAAGAAAGTGTTTTAGGCTTGTTTGGTTTGTCTGTTTAGAAGTTATTTGGTGCAGAAACACAATACCTATTGTAAACTGTTCTTCACATACGACTAATTGAGCACAAGGTGCTATTTTACCCATAGTTAAAGATAAATTGCTGGTTCAAAGATTTCCAAAGAGTATTTGTGTGGGAATGATCATAACAAATCTGAATAGATTTGAACTTCGTATAGCCAATTCCATTAGCCGTGACAGAATCTACAAGGTGACATGCACATCCAAGCATTTTAGGAACATTTTTTTGTGTGTGTGTGTATTGCAAATCCTTTTTATTTACTTTGGGGATTAAATCTTATAAACGATGAATTTGTAAAAGATTTTCAGGCATCACTGTATTTGTAGTTTCTATCAATCAGTCAAATGCATATAGAAAACATGATTGCAAAAAAAAAAAAAAAAAAAAAAAAAAAAGAATGGCAACATCCCTTTTATGTAATGTTGTTCATAAATGACCAAAAATATGGGACAAAATGACAGTTGCCGACTCAACCATTTCTCTCAAAATAATGGAAAAAAAAAATGCTATATAGAAACAAAATCTATTGAATATGCAATCATATTTGTCTTCACTGTCAAATTATTTTACAAATAAGCTTTCAATGCCAATATTTTGGTAATAGTTGGCTTGGCCCCAGAGATTTTCTTCTGATTTTTTTTTCTAACGAACGTATTCAAAGGAGAATTGAGATTTTCTTATAACATGCAAGAATGAACAAATAAATGCACTCCATAGAAAGTAGTCCTCTATTATTAAATTTTGAAATGGATTTTTATATCAATCAATCATTACATATCTCTCTATACATTTGTTTATGCATTCATAAAACTTCCAACTGTAAAGAAAATAAATATTTATTTATATTAATAATGATGTTACTCAAATGTCCACCATTTTCATTTCACACTCTTGTGCTCTCTGCAGGGTATTGTCCATTGTCATTGGCTGAAGTTTTTGCACCAATTGAATTTTATATGGAAATTTGTCCTCTTCATGAAGCATTCTGTGAAAAGATGATCATCATTTTTCGTAACTAAAATTAGACCTTGTGAAAAATATACCCTAGATTAAGTTGTGTAAATAAAATTAAAATAAGTAGGTTATGATATTTCATTATATCTCAAAAAATCACGGAGAGGCTCACCTACCTACATATAAAAATTGGTAAGCATAACTTAAATATTGAGGAAGTTAATCAAAATTAAAATCTGTCAGCTTCTTTTGGGACACGCGTGGAAGTGGAAAATTTGTCAAAATCTCAAAGTAATTGTCTGCTTCTAGTTTATCAGTCTGATTACGGAAAGCATAAAAATCTTTCATTTTAATTAGTCAACAAGACCAAAGTATGCACCCAATATATTAAAAAAAAAATTCTTGTGTATTCCTCTCTTCACTACATCTCAAATTAGGTTTGACAAAAAAGCTTTATTAAAAGTACAGATCATGCAGATAATAGGTTTCAGCACTTGTGTAAGAAATTTGGTAGTGTGATGAAGCAAAGTTAAGAGCAGGTTTTTAAATAGACCTTGGATTTGTATGCTGGCTAATAATAATGAATTTAAGTTCTAAGCCCTTTGAAGACTAAAATAAGTTTATGTGGTACAAAAGTTTCTTATAAATCAGTACACAGACAACTATAAATAAATTAGAGAAATCATTAGGGATATGGTAGTCAAAGCTAAAAATCAAGATAAATTTCCCAAACTGGGAGCCACACCTCCCCTCTTCCCACTACCATCAATTATTCAAGCTGGAAAGAGGAGTATCTGCATAAGCCAGGTGGGAGGAGGATGCATATGTTAGTGAAACAAAGTCTTGTATCATTCCTTCCCTATGTCGTAAATCGTTTTGAAGTATGAAGCAAAAACAACATTCAAGCTAACACTGAAAGAGGAAGAGAGATAAAACTGGGAAAGAAAAAGAAAGATAAGGAGAGAAAGTGAGGAGAAGAAACAGAAAGAAAAAGAAAGATAAGGAGAGAAAAAGGGGAAGAAACAGAAAGTAAAAGAAAGATAAGGAGAGAAAGTGAGGAGAAGAAACAGAAAGAAAAAGAAAGATAAGGAGAGAAAGTGAGGAGAAGAAACAGAAAGAAAAAGAAAGATAAGGAGAGAAAAAGGGGAAGAAACAGAAAGTAAGAGAAAGATAAGGAGAGAAAGTGAGGGGAAGAAACAGAAAGAAAAAGAAAGATAAGGAGAGAAAAAGGGGAAGAAACAGAAAGTAAAAGAAAGATAAGGAGAGAAAGTGAGGGGAAGAAACAGAAAGAGAAAATAAATTCATCATCATCATCATCAGTACAGGGCCCCTTGCCTGGACCAATGTGACTTTTCCTCTCCAGAGTTTCCTGTCTTCAACTAACAAACTGAAAAGTTCTTCAGGGCAATGGTAGAGTCTGATCTTGTTTACAGTACTACAACCTGGACACTCATCAAAAGATTGGAAAGAAAACTAGATGACACATACAACCGTATGCTATGAACAATATTAAATATACCTTGGCAAAATCATCCCACCAAGCAGCAACTTTATGGCAACCTACCTGCCATATCTAATACCATCTGAGAAAGACACCTATGATTTGCCGGTCACTGTCTGAGGAGCAAACATGAATTGCTGAATGATGTATTGCTATGGACTCTATGACACGGACGCGCAAGCAAAGGACGACCTAGATCCACCTACATCCAGCAAATAGCACACAATGCCAACTGTGAACCTGATGATCTGAGGTAGCTGACGGAAAATAAATTAGCCAAGTGACAAAAACATATGAGCTCTAGTGATTCAGCAGAAATCAGACTTTGCTAAAAAAAAAATTGTTTTTTTCGAAATCCAAAGAAAAATCTGAATTCCACTTTTGGTAATTTGCTAAAAAGCAGAAGCCTCATATTTCTGCGTGATACAAAATTATTGTACGAATGTCATTGCAGCTTTATTCCTACCATTCTCATCTCGATTTCTTCCCAAATAATTTAGGAGACATTAATATGAATGAATATAAAGAGAGATTTTGTGATGCACAAGAGAATTAGAAAATCCAGCATTAGTGAAATTTTGAAATGTCTCATAATGTTCACAATGTTCGCTTAATATACCAAGTATTAAAAAAATAAGCGCAAATAAGTTATTGTCTATTTCTAAGTTCTGTAATGAAAAAATAACGTAATATGAGAAACCTACATATTATTTAGATTCTTCAGACTACTGTTCTCACTTTGAGTGTCATTTTCATAACATTTCAATCGATGTAACCGCCAACCATCTCCAGGTGTATTTTGCTGAATTTGTGTATGTTTCTGTCAGACTCAGGAATTTGGATGGAATTTTGAGCAGAACACTTTATTTACTTTATAAGGGTAGCATGCTCTTGTTCCATCAGCCATGACTTGATAGAGATTCTAAGTAATTTGCAATTGTATTTTTCAGTTCGAAATTCTGTCCAAATTCCTGAGTTTGACAGAAACATTCCCAAGTTTGACAAGATACACCCGAAGAAGATCGGAAGTTACATCGACCAAAACAATGTGAAAATGACACCCAAGATGAGAACAGTAGTCAGATGAATCAAAATAATATGAATAACCGATCCTCATTTCAAACAATAAAGTTCCAGTTGTCCAGAGGTATGAAACTTGCGTTTGTTATTATGAGCTTTTGTTTCAGGTGAGTCAACATGGTCGAAAGAATAAAGGAAGAAATAAAAGGTACGCTCTGCTTCGTTTTTATTACATTCAAAAGGGCTGATGTGCTGTAAATGTGAACATAGATACGCAATCTGAATAGACACTCCTTCCCCCATGCAACACAAGTCCTAAATAATATTTATATATCTTATCTTAGGCACATTGCCAAAGAATGATATATTTTTGCGTTTTACTTTTACAATTCTTTAAAAGCATGAGTTCTCTATTTTAGTTTGAAAGAAGTAAATCTGTTAGTCGGGACAAGATCAAAGTGTAGTACCTGTTCTTCAGATGCTGCACTTCAATTTCTTGTTCTCTGTCAGTGGAGGAGAAATCCTTCACGACTGAGACAATTTTTATTTTTGTACCTTTTCTCCACTTTAAAAAAGTTAAGGTTTTGCCTTTTATATATATATACAGACTAGCAAGGGTACCTGGCGTTACCCGGGTGTTTGTAGGTGTGTGTGCTTGGAGGTGGAGTAAAGCAGAAAAAAAGGAAAACTTAACCCTGTTTAAATATAAATAAAACAAAAAAGAACAGCGATTTTAAAAATGGAAAAAAAAATCTTTTGTAGGCGTAAAAAAAAAAAAAAAACAGGGGATGTTGGTGACAGGAAGGCTCGAATCCAGAGCCTTGAGGCCAATAGGCTGACGCAGAACACATGCATTACGGTGACAGAAGCAATGTAACACGTTACATATAGCGATTAAAAAGTGAATGAGTTTAAATCGAGGTCAAACATCACGCTATTCCGCAGTTCTTACGTGCGTGTTTAATGAAGTGAAATCCTTTTACTGCGGGGATAGTTCTTTTGAGTTTGTTTACCCAACTTTGTTTGGTTTTGTTTCCCCAAACCAGCTCTCCCGTAATGAAAGCAATTGTCTGATATGACAGTGAAAACCGACATTGACCAAACGTCCATCACTTTGCTGGGTAACTGCTGACACGATTCAGTTTCTCTTTTTTATATTGAAAAGCGAAACAAAACGCAGCCATTGAAAAAAATCTTGAAAATAGCGCGTAAAAGTTGGGCAAATTAAAGATAGATGCGACCCCCGTTCTTAACTCGTATATATTATGATTTAGACAGTATATAAAAAGTTTTAAGAAAGAGTGACCTGACCGAGCGCCCTCCCCCCTGATAAAAAGCCTTTCGCAGACATACACAAAAAGTGCATACACACACACACACACACACACTAACATTTTCGCTTTTATATATGTAGATGACACACACACACTCATAACTGTGCACATACAGGAGGCAGACGGTCACGACAATGTCACAATTATATAGACACCATATGCGCAAGAATATACATATACACGCAAGAATATATACATCTCATATACCCTCCACAGATATATAACAATATATAACAATAAAATCAAACTAAGAAAGAGAGCAAACAGGAAGTTTCTGCATTCAAACAAAAAAAAACTCAGGAAGACTGCACACATTGACAATAAATATACCATTTTACTTATTTTAATTAAGTCTATGCGTCATCCACATTTTTTTCGTTCTGTCTTAGACTTTTTAATTTTGAAGCCATAAAAGCAAAAGATTCTTCCCATGTTGACACGAAGGAAACAACTGCAACGTTGCTAAAAAAAAGGTTTAATTTTTATGGAGCAATTCTGGTTGCTGATTGGTTGATAGCAGAATGTGAATTAATTTTACTCATCTGTTCCTAGCAGCAGCGTTTATAAATGGGAATAGCATTAACCCTATGAAGGTTTAACCGGCTTCCTCCAAAAGAGGAAGTTCTATGGGAGCAAGAAATTCACAAGCGATCCTCGGTTACATGTATATTCCTGTTAAGGGAGATGATGATGTTAGGTTTTTGCAACTCTTGCAGGGAGATGTCGACGTCCTTCTACATATAGTGCCTGCAATTCCCAAACTGGTCACCCAGCCTCAAAGTTGCTTAAATTCAGTGATCTAATAAAAACCGGTGTGTCAATGTGATTATGCCGTATACAAAGATAGAATTGTGGACTAGACATTTAGAGAGTAGTCTCCCTCCTACTACTTCTTTGAATATGAGGATTCTCCTTCTGAGGCCCTCTCTTCCAGTTTAGAAGCACTCTGGCTCCAGTGTAAAACACTTCACCATTTATAAACCGGAATACAGACGATCAAAAGTTAATATAACTAGATAAGACTACAAAATTGACCCAATCTACTGCACAACCGGTGCAGCTTGAAAAGTCTTGTGGAATAACAACAATAATTTTTTTTAAAAGTGCGAAAGTATAGTATGACTTATAGAGGACGAAATTACCATTTCTTGTAGTTAGCAAAATCATCCTCTACCGTTAAGTAGAGGAACAAAATGATTATAGTTGCATGCTCCTCTTAGGCAAGAAATGAATACATAAAATATACTGATATTATAATTACAACCAAAATAAATTTATTTACAGTATAGATTCAAGTAGAAAGTTGTACAGCTCATAGCAAAAATACATAAGTAACATTACTTGCGTGTTTGCCTTAAGAGTCTTTGCTGAGAGTTTGAATTGGCGGTTTTATGGCTGCAAAACTGGAGGGTATAATCGTCACATCTGCATGTTGTGAGAACCAGCGAGAAAAAGAAAGCACAAACCGGATGTGGAAGTAGGTTGTATCGTCCCCTTGTAGCAAGGAATGATATTAAGGGAGTTAAAGAGTGGTTATCATGATTACCTTAAAGTCATCAGTTTGTGTTCGTGTGTTTGCTTGCATGGGGGGAGCTCGTTTCCCACAGACAACAGTTTCAAAAAACATGCAAAACAGAAACAGACTTAAGAACTTATGACTGAGTAAATGTTGCAGCATCTGACGGAACTAAGTTTTAGATCTTAAGATATCTGTGAATCTGCCCACGGTATCATTGTCTAGTTGAGTTTTGTATTTTTTTTTTTTTTTCAATTTTCTTCTTTTGAAGATTGTAACACCAGGTATGGGGTAACCAAACCAGCTGCCAACATTGCCCTGCTTTTTATTGAAACCAACCGAGAGTTCTTTTTAGTATCTTCGTTGTTCCCTTAAGTACAATTGTCTGGATCTCTTTTGCATTTGGTTCATCAGGAGTATTAGTTAGGTAGGACTTCAGATTCTTCTTCATAAGCCCTGTGGCATCTATAATAACTGGTATGATTGATATCTCTCTAAGATTCCAGTTTCTTGAGACCTTGATATTTGGTCTGCTTCTCCCTTTCAGCTCTGTTCAGACTTCCATAATTAGGGACACTCACTTCAACCAAGGTTGCAACTTTTTCTGACTTATTCCATATAACTATGTCAGATGTCTCTTATGCTCCTACACATTGGTCGACTCTTATCAGAGACTAATTCAGAGTGATAAAAGATCTAAAGTTATATGATTGCATGGATATTATTATTTCTTCTATTTTCATTTTCAATACTTGCATTAAATACTTGAGATTAAGAATTAAAATATTTAGACTTACCAGTTTCTTGACCATCCTCTTTCTTTCTGTTAATTATTGTTACAAGTTGTTCAGCTGCTTGAGCAACACTCATAAACCGAGGAGGCTCATAAATTTTACGACCACTGGAATAAAAGGAGAAAACATTTAAAAAGATTTTAAAAATATATATAAATTAATTAATAAAAAGTTAAGTTCAAATAAAAAGATGACTATCAGTTATTTTATACTTTAATTTGCAGAAGTTAATTAATTCTGTTTATGAACTTTTTATGTGAGGATTAATAATTCTTATCTATATATTAATACGATAGCGTGTGTGTCATCTTCTTTGTCATGCTTACATCCGGGTCGTTTAATTGTGATGTACTTCAATTTCTTGTCATAAATAATTTTACCAAGAATTCTTCATAAGTTTTGGTTTTGGTTATGGCTGAAGGAACTCAAGTTTTATATATATATATATATATGATTTGTTGTTGTGTGTGTGTGTGTGTGTATATATATATATATATATATATATATATATATATATATATATATATATACTAGACTACCTGTGACCTGTTGGATCAGTATGTTATATTAGCTATGGAATTAATGTATGAGCGTGACACTTGTGACGTAAAGAAAATAGTTTTTTGTGACATAACAGAAATATTTCTATGAAAGTATATTAAAATGAAACAAGAATATAGATAGATTTCTATGAGTTGTTCTGTTTATAATTGTTTATTTTTGAAAAAAAAAAAAAAAAAAAACACTTACAGCCATTGAGTTATAAGTGGCTTGCAATACCTATAGGCAAATGTGCACTGAACAGATACCATAATACTTAAAGTTAAATTCAAATTTTGATATATCTTTTTTAAATGAAATTGTTAGTTGAAAGTACAAAATAGTTAAAAACACTCTCCCCATTTTAAGAATGGCTTTTAAAATAGAAAATGAAAATAAAATGTAACCTTTTTTCATTTATTTTAAACAAAAATTCATGATCCATTGGGTCAAATATTTAACTTATATGTTAATAATAAGGTCAATAAAACTAATTACGACAATGTGGAAATTAACGATGTAAAAAAAAGAAAAAAAGTAGAAAGTATTAACAATTGTTTATTTGGATAATTTAAAGACGAAAAAAAAAAAAATTGCGAGGCTGAAAACGTATACAGTAAAACAATACGTTTTATTGTCGCATTATTTATTTGTAACGCAAATTAAAAACAAGATATTTTTGTGGGTTATTTATTAATGTTGGTAGTGTAGAAGAAAATGTATGAATGTTTTTAAGAAAGTTGTATTAAAAAATGAATAAATTAAAAAAAAAAAAAGGAAGGCGGTGGGGAAAATCGCTGTTATAAATTGCTCTTATGGTTGTCAACGGGTCAAAGTTGATTTATTTGTAAGAAAATTGCGACAGTATAGTTGTAATAGAGAATAGTTGCAAAACATCCCCGCCCTTCCTATGTTAAATAATATATATATATAGCTTCAGTGCATATATTCACATCTTATTCTACCAATTTAAACCATTTATGCTGATTAGGACAGTAGTAGTTGGTAACTGTCATCTTCCTGCATGAAGCAATATTTTTGAATGATAATGGTGTAAGATCCTGCAGAGTCGGGACATTCTGTTTATAAATGATGCTGCTAACCCTAACCCTTCACATGTTACATAATAATTTTTAAATAATAACGCTAATATTTCAGTCCACAGGTCAAATTCTGCAAAAGTAGCGATTTGTGTTTATTTGTTTATGCTGTTATAGGTTTATGTTTGTGTATGTATGCGCAACTGGAAGTCGTAAACTGGATGTGGGGTTACAACACTCGTTACAAGGTCATTTGAGTTTTATTATTATATATATATATATATATATATATATATATATATATACACACATATATACATAGATCATCGTATAACGATTAGATCGCTGTGACTGACGTAAAGAACATTTAAAAATAAAATATTTAAATTTAACGTTATTTCTCGCGGTTTATGGTAGTCTATTGGATACGGTCTTTGTTAATCGAGCCAGAGATGGCTCGTGTTCCTGGGTTCGAATCTGTCAACTGGGGCTAATCATGACACCCTGCACTGAAGATTCCTGGAAGGATGAAACAATAGTGTCTGTAGGTATTAAATTATTATAGTAAAAAATAATTTTATATATATATATATATATATATATATATATCTTGCTAGATTCAGCAACTCTGATGAGTCGTAGACAACGAAACACGTGTCAGTGGATAATTATATTTAAAAAGAAATATATATATATATATATATATATATATGGTGGAATTTTGCTGCTTCTCAGGTTAATTTTTATGCAGGTTAAATTCAGTTAATATTATATTTTTTTTAACTATTTATAAAACTGAAATAGCAGGAGGTAGTTACATCCAGGTCGTTTAATTGTTATGTACTTCCATTTCTTGTCATAAATAATTTTACAAAGAATTCTTCACAAGTTTTCGTTTCCATTTCGATTATAGCTGATGACACTTAAGTCATTTATTTTTTTATGAATAATTTTATCAAGAATTCTTCATAAGTTTTGGTTTCGGTTTCGATTATACCTGAAGGAACTCAAGTTACATATATATATATATATATATATACATATATATTTTTCATACGTTTTTATTTCGTTTTTGATTCACTCAAGTCATATGGATATAATTTTTTTTTTATTTTTGAAATCGCAACTTTATAATATATAAAAATTGATAGAATATTAACTCTATAATAATATATACGAAATCTGCAAAAATTAAAATATCATATTTAAGCGTACTTTACGACCGAGCTTTGTCGGGCGTTTGTACTTGCTTAGATAAACACTTCTGCAGTTTTAACAAAAAAAGCTACAATAATATCAGAGCGTCTCCATTTACACTGAACATCTACAGAATGCCAACATCAATATATTACATATGAATGAGTACCCTGTGGAATTTCCACAGGTCCCACTAGTTTGGTTTATTCAAACTACTGTTCTCATCTTGAGTGTTATTTGTACAACATTTTGGAGGATTGGACCATGCCGGAGATTGCTGGACAACCTTAAAGACAGGAAATTGCGATTTTTGTGACATATGGCCAGAACCGACGGCCTAACAAAAGATCTGCTCCTTGGTTCAGCCTCTGGTAAAAGAAGACGTGGAAGAACAAAAACAAGAATGTCAGACAACATGAATGACATTGTGCACATTTGCATGGCTGAGTTGTTCAGAAAAGCGCACGATCAGAGTCAATGGCGATGATTCATAAAGAGCATGTGGACCCGATCTCATCCAAGCTGTGCTATTAAAAAAATGCTCAGCCGAAGTAGCTCCAGTTCTCTCCAAACTCTACAACAAATGCCTTAATGAAGCTTGCTTTCTGGGCTGTTGGAAAACTGCTTCTGTTGGACCAGTATTCAAGAATTCTGGCGAAAGGACTGACCCATTAAATTATCGCCCCATTAGCCTCCTCCACTTTTTGCCAAAATATTTGAGACCTTAATTAACCATGCTCTAGCCATCACAAGCCCGTTCCACAGCAGAAATCCTAACTATAATTTCTGAACGTATATACCATTCACTGGACAAAGCGAGGGAGGGCAAAGCGGTAGCTCTAGATATATCTAAGGCTTTTGACAGGGTATGGCATGGGGGTCTCCTCAGGAAAATTAGATCATACGGTATCACTGGTAGAATACTTAACATAATTAAATCTTTATTAGATAAGAGAAAAATCCAGGTTGTCCTCGAAGGTCATACATCTAAACAATATGATATAAATGCGGGAGTGCCCCAGGGGTCTATCTTTGGACCTCTATTGTTTCTGATATTCATAAATGACCTCCCCGACAAAATTGCCTCTGAGATGGGTATATATGCTGATGACACTACACTCTATAACAGGCACGACAGGAAGACGAATGAACACATTTCTAAAGAAATAGCAGAAACACTAGAGGAAGACCTCCAGTCTGTAGTGGAATGGGGACAGAAATGGGTGGTCACGTTCAATGCCGCCAAGACTAAACTAGTTTCATTCAATAATTACAAGAAACCCTCTCTACCACCTATAGCAATGGCCAACGACTCTTTATCTGAGAGTACATCTTTCAAACTCCTTGGCCTAACGTTCACAGGAAACATGAGTTGGAACAATTACATTGAAAGCATTGCCAGGGCCGCTGCAAGAAAGGTGGCCTCTCTCTACCATGCTAGACAACTACTAACACCCGAAAGTACCCTGTACTTCTATAAGGCCACCATTCGCCCATGTATGGAGTATTGCTGTCACATTTGGGCTGGTGCATCTGCTACTAGTCTCTCGCTCCTTGACAGGGTTCAAAAGAGAGTCGCAAACCTGATAGGCCCTGAACTGGCATCTTAGCTTCAGCCTCTGTCCCATCGAAGAAATGTTGCATCCCTCTGCCTGTTCTACAAGTATTTTAGTGATGAATGCTCTGATGAACTGCAAGCACTTGTGCCCCTACGACGTGAGCACACTCGACAAACCCAACAGGCTGCTAAATCCCACCCCCACACTGTAGAGATCCCTAGATGTAAAAGATCTTTCTACTCCAATAGTTTCTTCCCCAGAACCGCCAGACTTTGGAATTCCATTCCAGGTCTCTGCTTCCCTAATAGTACTGACGTGCAGAAGTTCAAGTGTAACGTGAACCGACATCTTGCTGCCCAAATCCCTACATAGTACCCCGGTAGTTGTTACCCCTGATAGTAGCCCCCTACACCAAAGTGGCAATTTGCCTTGTTTGGGGTGAAAATGTAATTTAAAAAAAAAGAATGCCATGGCTGATCAAAATTGCCATTCCGTCAAAGAGAAGGAGAATCCCTGACTGTCTTCCTGTGTATATCCTGTCGAACTCGGGGATCTTTCTGTTATTTGCACTGTATTTTAAACGGAACCATTTATTTTAACCATGAGAGTAGCATGATCTCATTCTGTTAGCCATGATCGGGCAAACACCCAAAGTAATTTGCAATTGCATTCTGAGTTTTGTCCGCACTGAAGATTGAAGAGTATCAATCTCCAGAAGAGTGTCAATTACAACCGAATTTTACCGGGTATCCATTTCGCCACAAATCCTTATAATTAAATTAAATTCTATTCATTTAAGTTTCCTGCTTATGGTATCCATGTATGCACATCCGTTTAGATTAGGTCATTTGGCTTCACGTTCAATTCTTGCCTTTATTATACTTTTACATGTGTACATAAAAAAGGACAAACAAAAAATATCCTACACCATTGTTTGTACTAACATTCATTCTAAGATTATTTTTATTTTACACGGTGGTTACCACTTATCAAGGCCCGAAAGCCACTCAGGGATAAGGGTTATTGTAAGTACAGTACGTTAGTGTGGATATTTAATAAAGTGTCTACTTAAAGGGGCGGTTTGTCAGGAATTTGTTTACATTGGACTTGAAGACATCCAAGTTGTAGTCAGGTGGGAAGCAGGCAGACGGAACAGAGTTTCACAGGCGCGCAGTTCTAAGAAAGAAGCTTTGTTCATGGAATCTACGTTTTGATTTAGGCATAGATAAAGAGTAGGGAAAATTTTTGCCAGTGGATTCAGCTAGACGGGTGTTTTTTGTAAAAGATTGGCAGGGGGGGGACCAGAGATTGGAGTTCAGACGAGCACCTGCCATGGAAATAACAATAAAACAAAGATAGGCTTGCAACGTCTCTTCTGTGGGAGAAAGGTTGCAGGGAAGAGAAAAGGGCATTCCCCACTAAGCCACAAAGTCTATTTTGTACTCTGTCAAGGCAGGATAGGCTGTTTTTAGCAGCTCCTGGCCAGATATGGCAGCAGTATTCCATCCTTGGACATACTTGGCTTTTATATAGATAGAGAATTGCATCAGTAGTGAGATACCTTCTGGAGCGGTAGAAGGATCCCACCATCTTTCCAGCGACCTTGGCAATAGACTTGATGTAAGTGTTCCATTTCAGATCAGGAGTGAAGGTCAAGCCCAGAAGCTTATCAAAACATGGGGCTTCTCCTAGACGAGAGTCATCCATTTCAATTGATGCCAGATGGGGATCAGAGCGTTAATGATGTAAAGATAGGAGTTTGGTTTTAGATGCATTAAAAGGTAACCAGCCACGTCTTCCCCCACTGAACCACTTGTTCGAGATCAGAGGAGAGATTTAAGTATGTGTCTAGGGAGATCCTTGATGTAGATCAGGAAGAGAATTGGGCACAGGATGGACCCTTGAGGGACTCCAGCATTAATACTGTAGGCCTCTGATTTTTGTCCATCGACCACTACTCTTATTAGCCCATCAGAGAGAAATGATTTAATGATAGAGAGAATATTTCCAGTTATACCGTAGCTGGAAACCTTCTGAAGTAGGCCTTTATGCTATACCTTGTCGAAGGCCTTTGACATGTCAACAGCAATTGCCCTGGAAAGGAAGCCTTTGTCGAGAGATTCACTAATCCTATGAGATGTAACTGTTAGCACATCTGCGGTAGATCTTGCAGAACGGAAACCATATTGCGTGTCACTAAGAAGGTTATTTCTGCTGAGGTAGTTAACTATTTCTCTATTTAATATGGATTCCAGCAACTTACTCATGACACACAGGAGACTTATTGGTCTGTACTGAGAGGGAGATGACTTATCACCTGAGTTCTTAAATACAGGGCATACTGATGAGGTTTTCCAGGGTGTTGGAAAGCACTTCTCCTTAAGGCAATGCTTAAACAGTTTCGTAAGTATGGGAGCAAGTTCTGGTTGAAGCTTTTTTAACACTATAATTGGGATGCCGTCAGGGTCAGTAGCTAGTGGATTACAAGAGTCTCAGTGAATTTGAAAAAAATGAAATAAGAAAATTTTTTTAATTTTAAAAAGAAAATAAAAGAGAAAAATATATTAATTTGTATAAAAAATACAAAAAATAAAACAAACAAAATTAATAAACATATCAGCATGGAAATAAATTGAAAGTTGGAGATCATTTGACTCGCTATTTGCTTTCTCAAATACTTCAACTGGATTGGGTCGAAAGCTTGTTTGTTCACTATCTTTAGTATGATAGGACTGATATATAATACAAATAAATGTTGCTCTGTACAGGATGGAACGATAAAATTCTTGCCCTAAAGAAAACACTACAACTTTACTTGAAAACTTTTATTGAAAAAATCAATTCTGGTAACTTGATTATGTAGTAAAGCTGATAGCTATTCAATGTAGCCGCCTTCAGCCTCAATCACTCACTGCCTTGACATGGGTCAAAAACTAGAAGCATGCTGTTTTTTTACAAGCGCCAGGGGGAGCTTGGCGAATACTCGGCAGATGGTGGCGATCAGGTTGGCTTTGATGTTGTGGGAGGTCATGTTGGTGATGTTCTCGACGTATGACAAAAAGAAGTAGTCCAGCAGGTTCAGGTCGAGGCGGGAGGGGCTAGTGAGAGAAGAGTACAAAGTTATAGCACTCCTTCTGAAGCTAAGCCTGGGTCTCTTTGGACTTGTGGGTCACCGCACGGTCCTGCTGCCACACTCAGGGTCTGCCATTTTTGCACATGAACTGTACATCTGAGCAACGTATTTCTAGTGGAGAATGCATGTCAATTAGTACGTTTTATTCACTTCTGCATTGGTTATATTGTCTTTTGAATATTTTATACAGAAAATGTTTGTGTTATTACAAGAGTTAGAAATGGATGGAGTAAGTTGAGAGAAATTCTGCCATTACTAATCAACAAAGCATCTTGACCAAGGGGAAGAGTCTACCAGGCAAGAGTATGCAGTGTGATGATGCACATTGCACAGAGAGAAATGAAATGAGAATAATATGAATGTGTAATATCAACTTTAAAGACAGGCTTAAATGTAATGGCTCTGGAGAAAGATTAAATCTGAACAGTCCAGGAAGATGTGTGCAGAACAAAAGACTTTGATGGCATGACAACACTGAAAGAATGAATGAGAAGTTTTAGGATAACAGATGTGAGACAATTGTGGTAATACTGCATAAAACGAAACCCTAAGTTTTAAAGATGGCAGCCGGTCTGTCCATTGAGGTATGGAAGCACAAAATGGATACAATACTTCCACTATTCTTCAAAACTAATTAAGATTTTTTTTGTTAATATATTTTTTCTAACATATTTACGTTTTTTTTCTCATGTGCTATATTTAAATATACTTTATTTAAATATACTATATTTAAATATACTATATTTAAATATACTTTATTTAAATATACTATATTTAAATATACTATATTTAAATATACTATATTTAAATATACTATATTTAAATATACTTTATTTAAATATACTATATTTAAATATACTATATTTAAATATACTTTATTTAAATATACTTTATTTAAATATACTTTATTTAAACCTGTGTAGTCTGCTAAGATCATCGCCGATTTAAAATATATTATTTTTTATAGTTAACTGTAATTTAGATTTATGTTTTCAACGCCTTTTAAAATAAAAATATATAAAAATATATAAATTTTCTTTATTAATGGATTTTGTGTTTTTTAATCGCATATCTTTTTCAAATAACTATGTTTATATTTTGTCAAATTGTTTAGATATTTATATGCGATTAAAAAAACACAAGATCAAATGATAAAGAAAGTTTACATCTTTTTATATATTTTTATAATAAACAGGGAGTGAAAAAATAAACATAAGATATAGTTAAGTATCTAAAAACATATTTTTTAAATCGGCGATGATCGTAATAGACTGTGCAGGTTTAAATAAAGTATATTTAAATATAGTACATTTAAAAAAGAAAACGTAAATATGTTAGAAAAAATATATCAACAAAATTTTTTTTTTTAATATTTTGTCCAAATATATAAGTAAGCAGTTTTGAAGAATAGCGAAAGGATTGTATCAATTTTGTGCTTCCATAACTCAATTGACAAACCTGCTGCCATCTTTGAAACTTAGGGTCTCGTTTCATGCACAATTACCACAATTGTTGTAGCAGGGGAAGAACAAAGAAAACATTAAGTGATAAGAATACATTTGAGAGAAGAAGAGATGGATAAGATCTGGCTTGATATGAGTTCATTCCAAATGTCAATTTCTAAAAGCCATCCAGCCCAAGTAAGCATGTAAAATGATCATTAAACCGGTGATGATGAGGATGATGATGAAGAACCAAGTATGTTTCAATTCTTTTTTTCTTTTGTCAATTTTCTTTTGTATCTAATTTGTGTCCTTGTATGCAGATACAGACCAGTGTGGATAAAATACCCTTGAAAGCAATAAACGTCTTTGCAATTTGATTTTCTGTAAACAATTATTGCTAAGTTTCTCAAAAATTATGTGCTCTTGAATAATTGCTAATTTGCAGAAAATAGTTTGTTACCATAGGTGGCACTGTTGCCAATGGGGATTAAAACATTGTTAGTTAATCATCACCTGATCTACATTTAAGCATGATTCGTCCTTGCACAGCATATAACTTCCGTCTTGCGTGAAAACAATTATAGATTGAAGTTGGTGATTTTAAAAGGTATTTAAGGTAAATTTACCTTCTATTTATTTGTGTAGGGAAACGCGTGACTTACCAAACTAGCATGTGTGCATAATTCAACGGGTCGGTCGCGGAACGAAATGAATGAAGAAAGAAACAAACAAAAATGGCTGCCTTATCTCTTTATATGCCTGCAATGTTACCACCTGATATGCAGATGAGATGCTCCTGGTTGGAGATAAAAGAGGGTTGATTTTTCAAAGACGTTCGTTTTGAAGTTGGATTTTGAAGAAGTAAGTTCAATCAGCAGAAGTGCGTTTGCAGTTGAGAGAAGGTGCCTTACGTATACAGAAGTTTGGAAGTTGGAAGTTTGGACAACAGTGTCAAACTTAACCAAGAAATTGTTGATGCGAAGGGCAGAAGAAATAACACTCGAGTTATTTAATTATAAGTTTTGCTTGTAGAGGTGTCAGATGTTTTCTTGATATTTTTGCCTGATCATTAGTTTCTATGTCTTTCTTGATCAGACAACATTTCTCTGATTTAGACATCCATGCTTCTACGACAATTTATCCAGAAGGATGAAAACTCCACCCGAGCATGCCAGCATAATCAGTGCATTTTTAAGACAACGTCTATGCGGGGAAAGTGTAGAGTTTTGAACAAATCATCCAACCTGATGAGTTGGGTTTAGTCGGATTTAGTATGACAGATCCATTTTAATTATGTACATAGAAAACAGCTATTAAACCTGATATATTGGAACAAAAAGATAAAAAAGCAACCTTAGTAGAAGTCAATGTCTCTAGTGATGCTGGGTTAAAGAGCTGAGAGGGGAAAGATGAGGTCTTATGTACGACATGAAATGAAACTGGAATCTTAGGAAGATTTCCATTCCAGTAGTTATAGGAGTAATTGAACTCATAAAAAATAATTTCGAAAACTACCTGGCAAATATAGTTGGTAAATCAAGTGAAAGAGATATACAAACAGCTGCACTTAAAGGGACGGTGAGAATGTATGAGATAGCAAGTAAATGTCTCGAATCCTGTATCATGCCCCATCCCCAACTCAAACAAAATTATAGGAAAATTTAAAAAAAAAAAAAAAAAAAAAAACTAAGAGAAAAGTGCTTACCAGGATTTACTTTTTTTTCACATGTTCATCAAGAACTGGTTCCAATTTTCCATTTTCAAAATTACTTTATTACTTACTTTATCTAAGAATAAAATTGTCTTGTGTTTTCTTGATTTCTTCTTGCTGGGTTATGTTGTCTTCTGAATATGTTATAGAATTTCCATTGTTATTACTGTTTGTATAATTCTATCTTCTTTCTAAAGACAAAGAAAATTATGTTTTTTTTTTTCACACAAAGTTCATTTACATCAATTGATTCATTTCTGTTTACCATTTCTTATCTTTAGTGCAAAGAAAATATTATTTTGTTTTTAATATTAAGCAGTTTTATTCCTTTTCATGAACTCATAAACAAAAGTACATCACATTTTCATAGGAATGCTATTCATGTGATGTCATATTTGTTCATTTATCATAATAACCGTACTTAAAAATGTCGGAGGAAAATATTTTTATTATTCAGTATTTTATCTGAAACTAAACATAACTTTAAAAATATCCCCAGGACATTCAACAACTTTACATTCTAACCAGAAGTATTTTCATAATCTATAGTTGAATCATGTCCAGACATCAACTTCCATATATTTTATATCATGTTACTTTATAAGTTATTTGAATTTATATTTTTATCTAGTTTTTTTTTTTTTTTTTTTTACACATTTCATGACAAAATTTTCTTTGATCTTCTGTAGGTATTTATACTGAATCAAGTAATCACCTAAATAAGCCAGTCTTTGGTGAAGGTTGGGTCAAATTTCCTGGCTTCATGATGAAACTTTTAAATTTCAAAAACAAGAAGTGATACTGATATATTACAAGGTCAGATTAAAGTGGGTGCTCTATTGGTTTAAGCTGCATAGTCAAGACCTCAAAGTAATCACAGCTCCGTCAATACTTATTTAACTGATGCCACAAGCATAGTGGATTAATGCTGCCCCACTTCCTTTTCATGTAATTATAATATTTTACTTATCTCCCTTGCTGACTACCCATCTCTATAATTGATAATTATTGCAGAAATCCATGATAATGGCTAAATAAAACAAAATCTTTTGACATAATGGTAACGAAAATGAGACTTGAATTCACATTGAGAAAAAAAAAAAAAAAAAAAACAAACAAATGCACTAGGCATGTAGAGGAAGGTTCTTTGGAAGGAATCATCTTTTAGAGTCGGGTCTGAATTTGATAGTGACAATCAATTAAGGATCATTAACGTTAAACGATAGAAAGTTGAACAACTGATTTAAAACAATTCAAATTTCTCCTTTCATTGCTGCTTCTCTAACTGATTGGTCACACGGAAAGAAAAATAAACTGAAGAATCCGCATTAACATGTAACAAAGTAAAAGTAATATGTTAAAACTGTATTATGAGTTGATAGTGAGTGAAATTAGTTCCTATTGTTTATCCATTTCAATGGAATGATTAATTGATGAACGTCTTAATATGGAAGTAAACCAACTACTATAATATTTGACATATATGTGACCAAGACGCAAAGAAAAGAAACCTTGCAAAAAATGTTCAAATCTGTAATCCTATATTTCTTGACTACTGGCAGTATTATATAATTGTAAAGAAATGCTGTACAGTCAGTTATTTTCGAAATGCCAAAGAAAGAAGTTTAGACATCTGCATTTTGTAATTGTATTTGACAGCTGTAGAATTATCCATGCCACTAATCAATGGAACTAAATATACAAACGCTTTCCTTTATTTTTTAAATTGATCTACGCAGAATATCTTCTTAGTTAATATAATCATACAGCCCTGGTCAAAATCATAAGACCACTTAAGAAAGTAAGCGTTTACGCATATTATCGAATTTTTAATCAAACAAATGGTTGAAACCATTGCCAAAAGGGAAAATATGATGGAAAAAAAAAATGAAATCTGCTTCATTCGAAACCTTAACCCTGATCTAATAATTATTTTTTAAAAAACAAACATTTTCACCTGGTCAAAATGATAAGACCACTGATAATTTATCTAACAAAAGGCAATTATAAATTACTAAAAAGGGTCTCAGTATTTAGTATAGCCTCCATTATTACGAATTACTTCAAAAATTCTCTTTGGCATGCTTGTGACTAAGTTTTTTATCAGTTGCGAAGGAATTTTATCCCATGTACTGAAAACTGAATCAGAAAGTTCCTTTGTCGAATCATACTGGGTTCCATCTTTGAACACTTCTTTTGCCATCCATCCCCAAAGATTTTCAATGAGATTGAGGTCCGGAGAACATGCTGGATGATCTAACAATTCTATATTATTTGAAGAAAAGTATTCTCGTGCTTGTCGAGAAGTGTGTATCGCAGCGTTTTCTTGCTGGAAAATCCAATTTCTTCCACACAGACGTGGACCTTCAGTCCTGATAGAAGCATTTTCAAGCATTGAAATGTACTTCAATGATGTTTGCCGGCCTTTCACTACTTGCAACTTTAGGGTCCCTGCTGACGAGAAAGCACCCCAGATCATTAAAGACCCTCCTCCATTATGCCGAGTTGAAAAAGTCTTTGGGCAAATTTTTATCATGCCAATAGTGTTGAAATCCATTTGGATCATCTAGATTAAACTTTTTCTCTTCGGAGAAAATTACATTTTCCCACTTCTCTTCATCCCAAGTCTGCTATTTGGCGGCCTATTTAAGTCGGTTAGTTTTGTGCTGTTCAAGAAAACGTGGTTTCTGCAGTCGCTTTAAATGATTGAAAGCCTTCATTTTCAGATGGCTTCTGATGGTTTTAAGACTACATTCTGCTGCTGTTTGGCTTTTCAATCGACTTGAGCTCATACTGGAGTTTTTTTTTTTAAACTTCTTCTGATATGGCGATCCAGTGATGGGGTTATTTTTTTTGGTCGACCTGGACTCTTTGTGCCCATATTGATCTGGATTTCTTAAAAAATTTGTGATGACTGTTTTGCTATGATTCACTTCATTTGCAATGGATCTATGGGAGAGTCCACCCTTATTAAGCTCAAAGATCCTTCCTCTCTCAAACTCTGATAATGGTTTCCCTTTTGCCATTTATAATTTACTAAGATGTTTTTTATCCACTAACAAGTTGCTTTTAGTAACATAGAAAGCTTTTCGTATTCATTTTTTCAAAACTAGCAGATTTTATTAAAGTGATCTTATCATTTTGACCAGGTGAAAATGTTTTTTAAAAAATAATAATTAGATCAGGGTTAAGGTTTCGAATGAAGCAGATTTCATTTTTTTTTCCATCATATTTTACCTTTTGGCAATGGCTTCAACCATTTGTCTGATTAAAAATTTGATATTACGCGTAAACACTTAAGTGGTCTTATGATTTTGACCAGGACTGTATATATTTGTCATTGCAAAGCATATAACTCTTCTCATGCATGTGTTATAAAGCACAAAATTATACTTGTTATTTTTTTAAAATGTGTATATTTACGCAGAATTTTCTCACTCAAACGAGTTAAGATACAATGGGAGCAACAAACTTTCTTGAGGTTGAACTTCCTATAATTTATGTTTTTCAAGAGTTATGTCCTCTTGAATAATTGCTAGTTTAGAGGAAATAGTTTGCTACTAGAGGTGGCACTGTTGTCAATTTCTTTGTGGTAATTAAGCTATTAGTTAATCACAACTGATGTATGGATGATGTTACAGTTAAACATAATTGATATTTGTCAGTGAAAATTATTTACCTCCTGTTTTGCATATGTTAAGCATGAGGTTTTATGAGACTCATCAACACAATTAAATTATGTAATTCGGCCATTATTTTTAAAAATGTGTACATTCAGACAGAATAATCTCCTTCAAAAGCGCTTGACTGAACAAAATCGACTGAACTCCAATCTATGGTCTCTCTTGCCAAACTTTCACAAAAACACTCGACTAGTTACAACCACTATATACGATTTCCCCCATTCTCTATTTGTACCTAAATCTAAATGCAGATTCAATGAACAAAGTTTCTTTCTCAGAGCTTCCCGCCTTTGGAACACTATTCTGCTGGCCTGCTTCCCGGTTGAATACAACCTAGTAGCCTTCAAATCCAATGTAAACAAGTTCTTGTTGAGCCGCCCCCATAAATAATCAAATTTTACCAAATTTACACTATCAACGATTCCTAAACTACCACCTTACATTCATTAACTCTTATCCTCGAGTAGCCTTCGGGCCTTAATAAGTGGTGACTCCCAAGTAAAAAAATAAAAATAAAATTCTGCCTATTGATCATTTTATATAATTTGTTTTCAATTCTTTTTATTTTTCTTTCCATATCAGAGTTAAAATTATAAATGAAACACCAAAATTATTTATACATCGATTTCAATAAGGATATTCTATTGAAATGAAAAAAAAAATGTCAAAACATTTAAAATCTATTTTTTTTTTCTGTTTTTGAATATAATTTTTTAACTAAAATTTTGGTTTATTTATTTTTGAAACCATATTTTTACTATATCAATTTTTTTTTAAATTTTACTTCAGGGTAAAGCCTAAGAAGTCAAGATACCTCTGTATAGCCAGAGAATTTATAAAAATATTAGAAAAAACTTTAAAGCCCTTCATAGATAAAGTAAAATCTTTAATAAGAACACCATCAAAGTGTCTTACTCAACTATGCCAAACCTTCATCAAAAAATAATTAGTTCTAACAATAAAAAAAATTAATAATATACAAAATACAAATACAGAAAATATAACAGGCTGTAACTGTAGAAGAAAAAAAAGCAATTTAGTCCTAAATATTTGTATTTACTTCTTACAATATATATATATATATATATATATATATATATATATATATATATATTGTAAGAAGTAAATACAAATATTTAGGACTAGCATTTCAGCCTGGCGTTGCTCGGGTGTTTGCAGGTGTATGTTGAGCAAAAGAAAAAAATTATAATGACCCATTAACATTTATTGTTTTGGGCTGAAATCAAGTTATTAAGTTAGATCCATGCCCAAGGAACCTATATCTAAAATTTCAAGTGTTTATACCCAAATTTGTCGGAGGACTTTGGTAGAGTTCTCAAAGGTCAAATCGTTGAACTTTGACCCCTTAACAACCTAATTTCTGGCCGAAAACCGATCACATAGATTTTCTCAAATCTCAGTAGCCTGTATATCAAATTTCGAGTCTGTAGACTGTAAATTGACAGAGTTATTGCGTAGGGAAATACACACACACACAGACACGTTCACTTTTATAGATATCTATAGATTTTCTAATGGAAACAAAAAGTTATTCTGGGACCAAATCAGTTTGAAGATATGTGTTTTGTTTATATTTAGGAAAGTGAAGCGTTTTCTGACTTTGTTTTAATTACTCTTTTCACTTATATTTATGCAAAATAAGAAAAATTGCCACCGAATAGTAAGGGATTACTACGAATTAGGGATCATGTGTACAGGGAAACTCTAATAAGGAAGTTCAGCAGTGGGATGTATGTTTATTTTACACTTATTTATTTGCAAGTAAGTACAGTTGGAGAAGCAGGATACAGGGAAGGAATTCCAAAATCTAGCAGCTCGAGGGAAGAAACTTTCAGTATAGAAGAGTCTACAACATCAAGAGACCTCTAAAGTGAACGTGTGGAACTTTGCTGCTTGTCAGGTGTGTGTGACATTTGATATAGTGTTTGCTAAATTCATTCCTTTCAAAAGCGGACAAACTTTTGGTACAGAATGTAACCCTGGTTAAAAATACATCAGTTCTTTTTTTTTTTTTTTTTTAAAGAAATTACAAGGATGAGGATTAATGAGTGGTCGGTGATACAACATGGTGATGATCGATAGTAGTGGAAATTGATAGAATTTAATTATTTAAGATGACGGCTCAACAAGAACTTGTTTATATTGGACTTGAAAGCAACAATACTTTTAAATAATGAAATTAAAACCTATTTAAATATAAACCAAGTTGATTAAAAGCAGAACTGAAACCAAATTGATTAAAAGCAGAACTGCCCACCTGTAGAGCTCTGTTCTGTTGGTCTGCTTTCCAGCTGACTACAATATCATTATCTTCAATCCCAACATAAACAAGTTCTTGTTCAGCCGTCCTTGCAAATAATCTAATTATACCAAATAACTTATACAAACGATTATTATGCGACTGTCCCAATGACTAAAATACACACATTAACCCTTATCCTCGAGTGGCCTCCGGGCCTTGATATGTGATAAGCCATTTGTAGCTTTTTTCTGAGAAGTGCACGCCTGTGGAATTCTCTTCCGTTTGCCTGTTTCCCCCCTAACTACAACTTGGGCGTCTTCAAGTCCAACATAAACAAATTCCTGATTAATCGCCCCCTTAAGTAAGGCACTTTATCAAATCTCCAATACCAACTATTACTACGATATTATCCCATCGATTATTGTACACAAAATAACCCTTATCCCCGAGTGGCTTACGGGCCTTGATAAGTGGTGATCCCCATGTAAAAAAAAACTATTTTGTTCATGTAACCATTAGATTTCCTGTTGCTGCTAGTCAGTATAAATTCTCTCAGTTGTTGTAATGTAAGGCTTATGTGACAGGCAGGTTAGCTCTTAGCGTGTTTAAAATTGCTAAATGATAAGAGAGCTGCACTGCAACGAGAATTTCCACATGCAGAGATTGGATGAGAAAGGAATCTAATTTAATTGCAAGTAAATTGATAGGTAGCAATGTCCCCTATTTCCGAAAGTACCACTCTTGTAGGAATAAGAAGAAAAAAAAACTGTTGAACTTAGCAAAGAATCAAAACTATTGAATACACACCGGGACTTGTCTGAATGATGAAAGACTTTAACAAACATTAGAAGACAGTCAATAAAAAAAAACAACAACACCTACGTAAATGGGGATGACTAGCGTTATTAATTGAGCAGTGAAGGAGCGAACATGTCCTCATTTAAATAGATCTTACAAAAAGATGCTACAAAATCAATAGCTTTTTCTTTTTTTTTTTTCACTTTGTGGCACATTGTGATCATTGTTAGCTTTTTTTTCTTTTCTTCTTTTCATTGTAATTTTGTTTACAATAACATGGAAAAAGAAACTGAGAATGGATACATGACAGTGGATCTTTTGATATAATTGCACAGAATGGTTGATAGCAGTCAAAGAATTAAAAAACAAAACAAAAAGACGTTGTCAAAAAAAAAAAAAAAGAAGGAAAAGCATGATTGTAATACAGGGGCAATCAGGACGACCATATTCGCACTATACGCAATAAACAGCTGATAACTGTTAGTGATTTAAGCATTTAAATGCATTCAACAGACGAAGGAAGAATATATTGATAGATGCCTTAATTAAATAATTGGCTGAAAGATTCATTAAATAATTTAAATTATTCAATCAATAAGGAACGGGTAAGAGACGCGAAAGGAACATAATGGTGGGCTTACGTTCAGTAAAAAGAGTAATTTAACAATAATAAATAAGAAAATGTAGAGATTAAAAGTGCGTAAAAGCTTAAGAATGGTGCCAAGTTTGTCGTGGAAAAATGAACAGTGTGTAGCAAAAACAAATGGAGCTTTTTTTCTTCCTCGAATCAATGCCTCTCCCCTGTGTTATTTGGCCACATACTGACCAATCAGGGGTACGGCGCATTGATCCTTCCTATCCCCTAAGGAATTCGGCCAGCATCCGGTTTGAGGAATAAAAACTCGTCCTTACTGAGAGAGACACCAAACAGAACGGACCTTATCTGTGTGTGTGTGTGTGTGTGTGTGTGTGTGATTTCTAACGGTATCGACGATTCCACGGGGAATAACTTCCGCGATAGCACCAGGTAGCTGGAATCCAGCCTTTGACAAGGAACATATCACATTCTCCTTAATAAACCTTTCCTGTGTTACATTTTATGAAGTTGTTGTGTTCGTCATTTCAGAATTGAATTATTTATTTAAAGTTTGAGGAATAAGAACTCGTCCTTACTGAGAGAGACACCAAACAGAACGGACCTCCTTTTCTTCGCTCTCTCCACCTGGTGTTATTTCTCGGTATCGACGATTCCACGGGGAATAACTACCGCAATAGCACCAGATAGCCGGAGTCCAACTTTTGACAAGGAACATATCACATTCTCCTTAATAAACCTTTTCTGTGTTACCTTTTATGAAGTTGTTGCGTCCGTCATTTCAGAAGCTTGTATGGAATTATTTATTTTCTTAGGGTGTGCCCTAAAAGCATTCAAAACTCTAAAAGTGAATGGATTTCTTTTGTTTACTACTAATAAAAAAATAATAATTTAAAATCAATTTTGTTTTTCCATGATGAAAAACAAGACAAAAAAAAAAAACGTAAAATAAAGAAAAAAATGATGCAAACACAAATAGTTTTTAGAGTTTAAACAATCTATTTTATGAGAACACTTGGTATTACGGCCTCGTAAACAAATGGGTTTAAGACCATATGTACTTTGTGTTAGGTCATTTTTTTCCTTAATGTGCCAGAAACTGTGAGGTCTATTATAAATTCTGGATTTTATGGATGTCAAACGTAGTTACTACTGCAACCCGGTCTATGAAATCCAAAATTACTACTAATTCTAGAACTTCAACAATCTCTACATCCTCTTGCAGAATTGTGTGGAACTGCTCCATATCAAGGAAATTTAACATCAGATGAGTTTCCTACAGGGTCAAAATAGCACCAATGCCATCCACTAGCGGAATCTGGCAGAAGTAAGGTTTTCATATTGTTTGGGTATTCTTCTGTGAAGAAAATAGCTGCATAACATTCTATGACGCTTCTATCGATTCATAGTTTATCTATCTATATATCTATAAAAGTGAACGTGTCTGTGTGTCTGTCTGCTTTAGCTTACACCAGTTGTCATATACAGGGTGTCCCAATCTATATATATATATATATATATATATATATATATATATATATATATATAAAAGTGAACGTGTCTGTGTGTGTCTGTGTACATTTCCCTACGCAATAACTGTCAATTTTTAGTCTACAGAATCGAAACTTGATATATAGGGTACTGAGATTTGAGAAAATCTATGTGAGTGGTTTTCGGACAGAAATTTGGCTGTTAAGGGGTCAAAGTTCAACGATTTGACCTTTGAGAACTCTACCAAAGTCCTCCGAGAATTTTGGGTCTAAACACTTTAAATTTTAGATATAGCTCCCTTGGACATTCATCTAACTTAATAACTTGATTTGAACCCAAAACAATAAATGTTAATGGGTCATAATAGGGGTCAAAGTTAAAAAAAATTGACCGTTTTTTTTTTTTTTTTTTTTTTTTTTTTTGCTCAGCATACACCTCCAAACACTCGGGCAACGCCGGGCACCCATGCTAGTATATCTATAAAAGTAAACGTGCCTGTATGTCTGTGTACATTTCCCTATGCAATAACTGTCAATTTTTAGTCTATAGACTCGAAATTTGATATACAGGCTACTGAGATTTGAGAAAATCGATGTGATTGGTTTTGGCCAAGAAATTTGACTGTTAAGGGGTCAAAGTTCAACGATTTGACTTTTGAGAACTCTACCAAAGTCCTCCGAGAATTTTGGGTCTAAACACTTGGAATGTTAGATATAGGTTCCTTGGACATGGATCTAACTTAATAACTTGATTTGAGCTCAAAACAATAAATGTTAATGGGTCATAAAAGGGGTTAAAGTTAAACAAAAATTGACCGCTTTTTTTTTTTTTTTTTTTGCTCAACATTCACCTCCAAACACCCGGGCAACGCCGGGCTGAAATGCTAGTATATAAATATTTGCATTTAAATAGGATATAAATATTTATAAAGTTACATCTTATATTGAGCAATATAAAAAAATATTGGCTTTTATTTCATTTTATCAGCATATTTAAACTAACGTCAAAGAATGAGAGTTCAATATAGAAACGTTGTTTCAATCTGAATAAAATAAAATACGTATCAAATGCGATTGAAACCAAATCACAACGTAATATTAGGAAAATAAACAAATATTTTACTTGTTTGAAATTTATAATATAAATATATTTCGAAGATAGCCTTCATCTTCAGTGTGTTCCTTGTTTTTTTTCTTTTTCTTTTTTCTTGCCATGTTTTTAATTTGGAGAAAGGAGTCTGTATAGAGCCGCGCGTTGTATCTGGCGGTTGTATTTTGAATCGTTTGAACTGTGCACATGTAACGCGAGAATAACGTCAAAGAATGAGAGTTCAATATAGAAACGTTGTTTTAATTTGAATAAAATATGTATCAAATGCGTTTGAAAACCAAATCACAACGTTATTCTCCTTTCTCCAAATTAAAATTATTTCCCTAATATTACGTTGTGACTTGGTTTCAAGTGCATTTGATGCGTATTTTATTTTATTTAATATTAAAACAACGTTTCTATATTGAACTCTCATTCTTTGACGTTATTCTCGCGTTACCTGCGCACAGTTCAAACAATTCAAAATACAACCGCCAGCGCGGCTCTATACAGACTCCTTTCTTCAAAGTAACAACATGTCAAGAAAGAAGAAAAAAAATAAAAGGAACACACTGAAGTTGAAGTCTACCTTCGAAATATATTTGTGATAAATTCAAACAAGTAAAATATTTGTTTATTTTCCTAATATTACGTTGTGATTTAGTTTTCAAGCGCATTTGATGCGTATTTTATTTTATATTTAAACTAGTATAATAATAATAATAATAATAATAATAATAATAATAATAATAATAATAATAATAATAATATATTAGTGTTGGGACGATTAATCGGAATGGGGAATTGGACAAATTGGAACTTTTCTTTCAATCGGAACAATTCTTTCAATTGTCTTTTTTATTTGATTTTGTTTAAAGCAAAATCTACTACTGCTGATAGTAACAATAAAATAATAAATATTTATTGATTTTAAACTACCAGTAAAAGTAAAATCAATAGATTATCCCCAACAAGTTTATTTTTTACGTTTGAGAAAATATGTACATTTAACATGTGTTTTTATGGTAATCAGGGAAAATAACAACTCTATAATTGAATTTTTAGAGATTTATAAAGAATCGGAATCGGTAATTGTATCGGAATCGGTAATTGTATCAGAATCTGGAAAAATATTGAAATCGTCCCATCTCTAATAAATATATATATATATATATATATACGCACGTTAGTGGTGGGACGATTCCAAACGTTTTCTTGATTCCGATAGAATTATCAATTCTATCCTAAATTTCTGATTTCAATTTTTAAAAAGAATTCTTAACATTTAATTAAAGATTCAATGCTTTTTAAAAATGTTCAAATGATTGTACAGCCTCCCCCCCCCCACCCGCCCGTTTAATGAGGGCGGGTACAGTCATTTGATCTGCAAAACGTAAAAATACACTTAGGAGGGGGGCGTATACTACAAGAGTACATCTTAATAAATATTTTAAGAAGAAGAAGAAGCAGAAGATGATGATGATGGTGATGATGATGATGATGATGATAGCAGCAGCTGAAATCTTAAACCCTTGAATGTGGAAACTAAGACACAGGAATAGCAAGCGCGAGCCAGACAAACTGCTGCAAAGGCAAAACATGAAACACTACATGGAACCAAGAACACTGAAGCCGCATATCTATAAGTTCTCTAACCCAACCCCCATCCCCCCTTACCACATCACTACCCTATCCCCCCAAAAAAGAGGGAGATCAAATAACCAAGTAGTCAAGGAGGAAGAAAAGACCGATGAACTGACCAGACCTCAGCCGGATAAGTGTGAAGAGAACTGGGACCTTGGGGAGGATTATTGCCACTCCAGTTCTAGCAAAGGCCAATAGCCGCTGCTAATGAGAAATCAATGGCAAGCAGCTGTTGCAATAATGCAAATTTATTTGCAAATGTTTTCGAAAGAGGTGGAAACCTGGGGAGACTTGTTGTCACTCAGCTTCCAGGGAACACCGCAGACTGTTTTCAGGGAGAGATCTTTGATGACCTGTGTGAATGCTCCTTGTGAGCCAATAATAATGGCGAATAGATTAACACCTTTAGCTTAATCGCTCCTTCAAAATGAGATTCGACTTTTTTAGACAATTACGTTGCAGAAAGAAAAAAAACAACAATTATTTTAGAATTTCGAGTAGGAAAGCAGTTTCACATCTTAACTTAATGTAAAATGATCATCATTTCCGAACCTTTCTAACTTTATAATCTTGTCTAATCGCTCAAAAATCGAAGCAAAATACTGGTAGAATATAACATTTTTAATCGATTGTTGACATTTATTTTATATGCTTATACCAACATTTGTTTAATTTTCGATTTTGAGCCGTTATCAATAATTTTTGTGAAAGGCTTATGTACAGCCATTTTTTTAACCTAACTCAACAGAGTGAACACTAAGTTCGTTTTGATAGAAAACAAAAACACGCTTTAAAATAAGTATAAACATCAACATATCCAGGTAGGTAGAAGAGGCTTGCCTTTGGTAACATTTATTTGTTGCATATTTGTTTTTCACCTCTTCTTTGTTCTGTTAGTTACAGTAACAAATGCCTGAATCTCATTCTTCTTTGGGAGGGGGGAGGGTAGCTTAATTTAAATGTAGATATAATTTCCTTTTAAATTCGGAAAACTTCTAAAGATTTTCCCTTTATATATTTTATCCAAGATGTTTATAAACTCAATGTGATATTTTTATCTATATTTTTCACTTGCCCAAAGTGAAGAAGTACCATAAACATTAATTATTTCAGAAGAAACGATGACAGACAACGACGGTGTCCAGATGGCGCCAACGAAATTGAAAAACCTTGTCCAGGGCATTTTATATCATATAATAATCAAGTATTAACTCTCTGAAATGTTGACTAATCAGAAGCATATTTGCAGGTCAAAGTCCACGAAGATTGTTCTAAATACCTGACAATTAATACTCATAAGCGATTATTTTCCCTAAAACGATTGCTGTTTGGGTTGAAAGTAGCACCAAATTTATTCCAACAAATTATGGATGCCATGCTAGCAGGCTTGGATTTTGCAATGGCTTATTTAGACGACATTTTGATAAGAAGCAAAAATGTTGAACATAAAAAACATATTCGGAAGGTATTCAAGAAAATAGAAGACTACGGATTTAAAGTGGCTCTCGAAAAATGTAATTTTGGTATGGACAAGGTTGAATATTTGGGACAAATAATTAATTGGAAAGGTAGAAGACCTAATCCAAATAGGACAGAAGCAATTGAAGATATGCCTAGACCAGACAATGTAGTGAAGTTACAGTCATTCTTGGGTCTAGCAAACTACTATAATTTTTATATCCCAAATATGCACGAACTAAGAGCACCATTAAATGAATTATTGAAAAAGAATAGAAAATGGCTCTGGACAAAAGAATGTGAGGAAGCATTCCAAAACATTAAAATATGTTCGTTATCGGATCTAGCGTTAGTAAATTACGATCTGAAAAAGGATTTAATTGTAGCGGCAGATGCGAGCGAATACGGTTTAGAAGCGGTGCTTCTACACAGAATGGAAGGTGGATCTACTAAAACAATTTCTCATGCCTTGAGGGTTTTATTAGTCGCTGAAAGAAAGTACAGTCAGATCGAAAAAGAGGGTCTGGCGATTGCGTATGCCATGAGAAAGTTTCATAGATTCATTCATGGAAGATCTTTCGTCTTGGAAACGGACCATAAACCATTACTATCGATTTTTGGTTAAAAAAAAAAAGGATTCCTACTCATACAGCAAATAGATTACAGAGATGGAGTATTATTTTGCTCAATTACAATTTCAAAATGAAACACCTAGCATCTAGTAAAATTGCACATGCAGATGGTTTGTCGAGATTGATCCCCAGTAAAACTGAATCTGAAGATACTGTTATAGCAGCACTAAAAGAAGAAAATGAACTAACATATATATTAAGAAATATTGTTAGGGAACTTCCTGTTACACTTGAGGAAATAAAGAAAGCAGCGAAAACAGATAAATATATTAAGATAAAATCAAGTGGGACAAGATGAAAAGAATAGAAAAGGATTAAAAGTGTTTCCATTTTCTATGTGTGATGAAACTCTGATGTACGCAGATTGGTAATACCGCAAGTATTACAAAAGAAAATCCTAGAAGAATTCCACATGGGACATCCTGGAATCTCCAGAATGAAGGCCCTAATGAGAGGATTCACATACTGGCCTGGAATGGATCAGGACATTGAGAAAATGGTGAAATTATGTAAAGGTTGCCAACTAGCTGTGAGATCTCCCCCATACAGACACAACCTTGGCCTAAAACAGATGTGCCCTGGACATGCATCCATATCAATCATTGGATATTTTACCTAGTAATCGTAGATAGAATGTCAAATTGGCCAGAAAATTTTAAAATACAAACCCCCTACAGCGGCAAACACAATAAAAGTGCTGGACGAGTTATTTAGTCGGTTTGGAGTTCCGAAAACAATTGTTAGTGATAATGGCACTATGTTCACAGGTCAAGAATTCAAGCACTACTGTGAGGCACTGATCATTGAACACATTACAACACCAACTTTTAACCCTCGATCAAACGGAAAGATTTGTCGATACTTTTAAACAAGCTTTAAAAAAGAATAATAACATCGACACGGAAGAAAAAAGCGTTCAAAAATTCTTCGCAATATATAGGATAAAACCAAATCCAAATACAAATGCTAAATTATCCCCAGCTAAAATTATATTTGCCAGGAAGGTACGTTCGGTGTTCGACCGGTTAATCCCAAGAAAAAAGTAAAAAAAAGTATCAAGGATAATGTAAGGTATGAGACTTACAATAACAGGGATAAAATTTTCTTCAAAAATTATTGGGCAAGGAAGAGTTTTTGGGAAGAAGGCATAATCTCAAGAAGAATTGGGAGAATGGTTTACATTATAAAAGGGCAGACTTTTTTCGACAAAAAACATATTAACCAACTGAGACCCCGATACGTAGAAACAGTCAGAAACCAAGAGTTACCAATGGAAGTGCTATATGACACTTTCTATATACAACCTCGAAACAAGGAAGTACCAGTAACTTAGAAATCCAGTCAAGTAAAAAATCGGCAAACACAAATGGTGAGGAGAAATAAAAGGAAAAGGACCGAAGTTTTTGGACAAAGTCTAAAAAGGAAAAAAATGATAGAAGCAAAATTCTATGGAAGAATTTAGCTTGGGAGGAAGAAGAAAGAAACTATAGATATATTGACCCTCTCACGTGACTGAGGCAGAAGGAAAAAACACAGGAAGAGAATGAGAAAATATGTCGAGTAACTCTTATGTCACATGCATTCCCTTGTAAATAAACCCCTTCGTTTTTCACCCATAACCCTTTGTTTCTTGCTTTATCCTTATTTTAAGTAAGGATATATATATATATATATATATATATATATATATATATATATATATATATATATGTTGTAAGTAATACTATACAGTAAAGATTCAACTAATATTGATTGATATCAGCAGTTGCAGAAGTTGTGGGAAATTTGGTTTACGAAATACTCTACATCTTCATCTTCAGTTAGCAGACTCTACAAATCTTTTTACAGAATATTTAATTGAACATTAATTAATACCAGCAGTTTCAGAAGTTGTGGAAAATCCAGTTCACCAGACTAAGAAGTACTCTACAATCAGCATTTCTAGGCAATATAAATCTGTATAAAAAGTTTTGGTACTTATTCAAAATACAGATAATATTGAAATAATGTTATTTAAGAATTCATTCTTAACATGGGGATTTAAAAAAAAAAAAAAAAACTATTTTATAAATTCATCTAAAAATTTAATAAAGAAAAAATACTATAAAAATTAAACTTGAAATCATATCTAAAAAATAGTATGGTCCATATTCCGCATCAGTATGAAAATGTGGTATCTGAAAATATTCCTGGTCAGATAAAGTATTTTCTAAAGTAAATTAAATGAAAGTAAATGCTATTGATCTTAACAACATGCACCAGTGTTAAAAGAAAAGAAAATTGCTATTCAGAATAAAATATAATGTTTTTTTTTTCATGAAGGGATTGGATGAAATATTAAAACCTCAACTGCTTTATTCATCTCTATTCTAATAAAATTTTAACTGCAAATAAAATAAATAAAATTGTAAAAGATATTTCAGGATATTTCTATCATTTTACGAATCTTTGCTGAGGATTGTCACTTTTTATAGCATAAGTAAACTATTTGCCTACAGTTTTCACCGTTGCAATATATATTTCTTACTGCTTTGAAGAATTTTGATCTCCAACCCGTTTGCATTTACTAAACGTTCAAAGAGTATTTTTATATTAGGAATCCACTGTGAGACAGTTACTACCGTGAGAAGATGTCTATATGTGTGTGTGTGTGTGTGTGTGTGTGTGTGTGTGTGTGTGTTGAATTAAATAGAAAATATACAGAGATGGGATGAGAGTCAAAGCAATTTTGTGAGAAAAAATATACAATGAAGAAAGAAAAAATTCTCTATTATTTCTTTTCTAAAAGATATCTGGTTTGTAAAGGGTCTGGCTCCTCTGACAGATGTCCTTTTCTTTTTTAAAGGTAAATGGGGAATACAAAAAAAAAATGTATTTTCTAAAAGTTAAGATAGTCTTTTATATTCCTGTTTCTATAAGTCTATCCTAGAAGATGAATTGAAAATTAATCGACTTGTTGTCTGAAATATCACCAAAGTTATTTTGAACAGTCACGTCCTAGATTTGGTTGATTATAGGTGAACTTTGTTACTGACTTTTTGCTTTAAAAAAAAAATTGTGGAAAAAGTAATATTGTCTAAGCTTGAAAGACCCTACATATTGGATTGTCTGGAAAGTTCTAAGTGATTATGACAGTTGTTTCTTTAAATGCTTCATATAAAAAAAGCAGTAATGTTGGTATAAGTGTTGCGCTGGTATCACTTGCTGTGTGTTTAAATGATGGTTATACCTTGCACCAGAAATCAACATATATAATTGTTATATTGGTATCATTTGCTATTTCCTAAAATAAAGGCTGTTTCTCACACCAAAACATCAGCATACCATTAATGTTATAAAAGCTTAGGATCAATAGAAACAAACATCATTCAACCGTATGCTCATTACACGATGCCTCCATTCAGTCTTGAAAGACAAAGGATACACTATAGGAAGCAAAGGTTGCACAATCCCCAACCACGCCTCTCCTGAATCGGCACTGTTTGAGTTCAGTGGCAAGGAGAAGTCCAGGACGACTGGAAACAATGCCGAGATAAGCAGCGAAAGAGAATAAGCACCTGAAAGTCCCTAATGGTCACTCATTTAGTACTAACCAGATCCAATGTTGCTTAACTTCAGTGATCCAGTGGGAATTAGTGTGTCAACATACTGTTCATTAATAAGACAGCATGTTTTTAGTGCTTATCACCTTGAATAATTTCTTGCTCCTTGACTTAAGCAACACTAGTTTATCAGTAATTCTGTTAGAAATTGTGTAAACATATCTCTATCTCTATTTATTATTTTTTAAAAACAGTAATCTACGGACATGCGTGTTTCAGAGCCCTACTTCTCTTCAGCGTAGCTTGACTGTTAGGATTCGAACCTTGGACCTTATGTATTTCAGTCCAGCGCCCTAATCCATTATGCTATGATGCCATAGACGATTTACTGCTTCGTTTTTATCGTTTATCTGTTTACGTGGTTTTGTTGTTGATTTTTTAAACGATATATTAAGGTTAATGTCTCCGCTTTGGAGAACCAGTGTTTTTCTTAGAAAGTCGCCCATTTTTTATTTTGGACGTATTTTTATTTATTTATTTATTTATTATCTCTACTATTATATAAAAGGAACTTTGTGTGTGTGTGTGTGTGTGTGTGTGTGTGTGTGTGTGTGTGTGTGTGTGTGTGTGTGTGTGTGTGCGCGTGCGTGCGAGTTTGTTCCCTACGGACTTGAAAACGGCCGGTCCAATTTTTATGAAATTTCACACGAATGTATTTTATGTGCCTGACAGTGTTCTTAGATAGGTTTTGTATCAAAATGTCTTCGATAAGTATCGATAATGGCTAATCGAAATAATCTGACGAAAGAAGGAACCAGTAATTTTAACCAAAGTTAACACCTAACACCACAAGTGCATTTGAGAAGTTTTATTACCACACAAGCCGAAAGGCCCAACATATAAAATCAACAGTAAGTTATTTGATATGATATCAACATTTCTGTTTAAAGCACAATTGAACTATGATACTTGACTTTTGTATTTTAAACTTTAATTCAAGCGATTATTTATTAAAAAAAATAATTTTATAAAATCAACAATGCCATGTAGACTAAATCACTGTGGGGAGGCGTGTGAAGCTTCCTCCTGGTGCACCAAGATGGGTCCCACACTAGAGCAGACGATCAATTGATTTGATTGAAAAATGGGCGATTTCACAAATTTCAATAACAATAAAAATATGAGAGTGTGAAACATTCATTGATCATCATTCGATACCGGGCAACGTCGTGTCTCCCGGCTAAAATACTTTAGACTGAATATTCTGCTGCATTATATTTTTGGATGTTTATTTTCAAACAGTCAAATACACATACATTTATTCGTTCTTATTCAGCCACAAATAAGGCACAATAGTAAGGGTCTAGTATTTAAAACCATATCTACAAGAACAATATGTAGGGCGCTGAGCAGCAAGATGTCTGTCCACATTAAAAAACTTCTGGATGTCAGTACAGACAATATACACACAGACATCTTCTCACGGCAGTAACTATCTCACAGTGGATTCCTAATATAAAGACACTTTGAACATTTAGTAAATGCAAACTGGTTTGAGATCAAAATTCTTCAAAGCAATAAAAAAAAATATATTGCAATGGTGAAAACTGTAGGCAAATAGAGTTTACTTATGCTGTAAAAAGTGACAATCCTCAGCAAAGATTCGTAAAATGATAGAAATATCCTGAAATATCTTTTACAATTTTATTTATTTTATTTGCAGTTAAAATTTTATTAGAATAGAGATGAATAAAGCAGTTGAGGTTTTAATATTTCATCCAATCCCTTCATGAAAAAAAAAAAACAATATTATATTTTATTCTGAATAGCAATTTTCTTTTCTTTAACACTGGTGCATGTTGTTAAGATCAATAGAATTTAATTTCATTTAATTTACTTTAGAAAATACTTTATCTGACTAGGAATATTTTCAGATACCAAATTTTCATACTGATGTGGAATATGGACCATACTATTTTTTAGATATGATTTCAAGTTTAATTTTTATAGTATTTTTTCTTTATTAAATTTTTAGATGAATTTATAAAATATATATTTTTTTAAATCCCCTCCCCCCATGTTAAGAATGAGTTTTTAAATAACATTATTTCGACACTATCTGTATTTTGAATAAGTACCAAAACTTTTTATACAGATTTGTACAGTTCCCATAATGCATCTAGCTTATTTACTTCTCTGATTTTGATACCATATTATGGGCGGAGACAGAAGAAAAAAAAAACAAGTTTCAGATTTTCAAAGTTTATTCTTTTCAAAAGTGTAAATCCGATTTGGAGTCTGACAAAATATCTAGTTGTGCTACAGAATTAGCTCAGTGCACCCTATCCTGCCTTGATAGATTTTGAAACCCGCTGCGAAACCTAGTAGGTGATATACATTTTTCTTTCCGCAGCCTCTTTCCCACAGAAGAGATGCTGCGAGCCTCTCTCTACTCTGTAATTATTTTCATAGCAAACGCTCATCTGAGCTCCAATCTATGGTCCCCCTTTGTCAAATTTTCACAAAAAACACACGACTAGCTACAACCACCATCAACCGTTTCCCCACTCTCTATCTGTGTCTAAATCTAAATGCAGATTCCACAAACACAGTTCTTTCCTAGAACTGCCCACCTGTGGAACATTGTTCCAAGGGACTGCTTCCTGGCCGACTACAGCATGGTAGCCTTCAAATCAAATGAAAACAAGTTGTTGAAACGTCCCCTTAAATAATCAAATTGTACCCAACTTGAACCATTAATGATTACTAGACTACCACCTTACATTTATTAACCTTTATCCTCGAGTGGCCTTTCAGCCTTGACATATAGAGTTCTTTTCAAATATCTACCTTTTTATCAATCTTTCATACATCGTATAATGATTAGACCACTGTCTGACTGACGTAAAGGACATTTAAAATTAAAATGTTTAAATTCAACGTTATTTTACGCGGTTAATGGTAGCCGAATGGATACGGTTTTTGCTAATCGAGCCAGAGATGGCTCGTGCTGCTGAGTTTGAATCGCTCGACTGGTGTTAATCGTGACATCCTGCACTGAAGATTCCCGAAAGGATGAAACACTAGTGTCTGTAGGTATTTAATTATTAAAGTAAAAAAAAAATTATATATATATATATATATATATATATAAATCTCACCTGTCTGTTTACATGTATGTATGTATGTATGCATGCATGTATATTTGTATATGTGCCTAAAACTTTCGATAGAGGCGACGGATTTTCACAATATCGGTATCGTTTTAAAGCTCGACCCTTCGGACGACAAATATCAAAACATTGGCTGAAAACATTAATTCCTTCACCTTCAACTCGGCACTTTTCTACAAGGAGGGGGTCGCTTTCTTCGCCGATATTTTCGCAAGTCATCCCCTCTTTTCGATTGACTAGCCTTAATTTAAACCTTTGCCACTTCTGGTTTCACGATGGACGCAACGGCAAAGACGTCACTTTTTTTTTCACGTTCTTTTCCTTCTTCGCAGTACGGGTTCGAGCCTGCCTGCTTACTACCACTTTTTTTTTTTTTTTTTGCTCAACACACCTTCAAACGCCCGGGCAACGCCGGGCACTCAGACTAGTATATATACATATATATATCCTATGTGTAAAAGATTGATAAAAAGGTAGATGTTTGATTGAACACAATAATTATTCTATTGTATCACCTTCAGCTAGGATTTAATTATGGCTCATTAGAAAAAAAAATGTGGGTTTGTATTACTGTACACAGATTCGAAAAAGTTGTCGAAAAACAAATATATAAAAAATAAATGTTATCAAAGGCAAGATAAGTTACTTTTCTACCAAACTGGATATAATTTTCGTGTTTTTATTCAATTTAACATGTTTATTCAGCTCGAAAAGCATACAGTGTTTACCGATGTATTGGAAAATTCAAAATGGCGGCCGACTCTCTCTTTAACGCGGTAAGTTCGGGAAAAGGTGTTATAAATAATAAACTAGATAAAATACTATTAAAAAACTACCGAATATATGTCAAGTTATGTCACGATAACATATATTGAGCGAATTTCAAACAGTATTTTGTCTAGTTTATTATTTATAACAACTTTTCCCGAACTTACCGTGTTAAAGAGAGAGTCGGCCGCCATTTTGAATTTTCCAATACATCGGTAAACACTGTATACTTTTCGAGCTGAATAAACATGTTAAATTGAATAAAAACACGAAAATTATATCCAGTTTGGTAGAAAAGTAACTTATCTTGCCTTTGATAACATTTATTTGTTATATATTTGTTTTTTTGACAACTTTTTCGAATCTATGTGTACAGTAATACAAACCCAAAAATGTTGATCAGACAATCATAAAAAATGGCGGATTAGAATAACTAAAGAATATGTACTTTGAGTAAATCAATATTCAATAACAAACAATGAATATCATTGATTAGATAGATGTCCCAATGGTTATTCATTAGAATACATAAACTTTCATCTGACGTTAAATGAATTTCATCAGCTGAAAGTGTCGACACTAAATGTTTATGAAGAAAGAAATGATCAAATAAACTTTAGAGAATATGAAAGAATAGAATGCATGAAGATAAACTCGAACAGAAAGAAAGAAATTAATAAATGTTGGGGAAAAAAGAAAGAACTATGGGTTGGTTATTTTTGTTTTACAGCATATCAACATGTTTCGTGTTAGTTAATACTGAATTCATTAATTTTGTTAAAAAAAAAATTATACTTCAAGTTTTTTGTACCTTCGAATATTTATTTATGAAGTTTGGTTTGATTGTTTCATTTTACAGCATATCTATTCTTTTCCTGTTCAGTCATTTTGGCAAAATTTTTAATGCTTAAAGTTCTTTATATCTTCAAATATTAATACACTGTTTTTGTGGTTTTTTTTTGTTATTTTGTTTTACGACATAAACTGTTAACCATTTAATTACCTTTTCCTGTCCAGTTATTTTGGCAAAATCTTTAATGCTTAAAGTTCCTTATACCCTAAAATGTTTATTCACTGTGTTTTGTTTGGTTGTTTTGTTTCATGGCATAACTTGTTAACCATTTAATGGCCTCTTCCGGTCCAGTTATTTTGGCAAAATCTTTAATGCTTAACGTTCTTTATATCTTCAAATATATATTCATGGTGTTTACTTTAGTTGTTTTGTAGAGTAAAACGGGTTTTTGTTTTGGACTTTGCAGAAAATGACTGAGTTTTGCAAATGCAACTAAAAACAACGATAACATCCATGTTTGGTGCATTAAAGTCAGGAAGTTAATATCTTTAGTCAGCCTGGTATGATAGCATCAGTAGAAACTATGGAATAAACGTTGAAACATAATATACTAATGCAAAGCGCTGGAAAAGAAAGACAACAAGCAAATAAGCGTTGGAAAACAAATTAGAGAATAAATGTTTAAAATAAAGAAACTAGTGAACGTGATTCAAAAAAGAAACCCCTGAACAAATGTTGGATAAACCATTCAGATATATCAGTTATTGATCTAGTTACAGGGTGGAACAATAAATTTGTTGCTCTAAAGAAAACAACACTACAGCTTTATTTTAAAACTTTTCCTGAAAAAAATTAATTCAAATAACTTGATTATGTAGTAGAGCTGACATCTATTCAATGTAGCCGCCTTTAGCCTCAATAATCACCTTAATATGGGTCCGGAATTGGGAGCATGCCTTTTCCACAAGCGACGAATACTCGGCAATCAGGCTGGCTTTGGTGTTGTGGGAGGTCATGTTGGTGATGTTCACAATGTATGACCAAATGAAGTAGTCCAGTGGGTTCAGATCAGGGAAGAAGGGGGCCAATGAAAGAAGGGTACAAAGTTATCAGGATCTTCCAGTGGCCAACTAATTGTACCAGGGAATCACCACACTCTTCAGCACATCCAGGTACACTTTGGTGTTGACTTTCAAGCCAACTTTGAAGATGTGAGGTTGCATAATGTGGCCCTCACTAGAAATTACACCAAAGATCATAACCATGGCCCGAAACTTTGTTGAGCTGTTCCCTTTAATACTTTGGAAAAGAATAAACTTTGAAAATCTGAAACTTGTTCTTTTTTTTTTTCTGTCTCCACCCATAATATGGTATCAAAATCAGAGAAGTGAATACGCTAGACGCAATAAAATGTAAACAATAAAATCTGAAACTTCAAATAATCAGGGTTTTTTTTGTATATACCTGTATATACACTTAAGAATGTAAAAAAGTAAAAAAAATAAAAATAAAAAAATAAGGCCACTCTGCTAGAATAAGATTATTTACGGCGTTTGAATGAATTGTATCATACAAGGTGGCCCAGAAGTAGTGACTTATTTTAAAACTTGAATAACTTTTTACTTTTAAAGATATACTCACTAAATTTGAAATGTAGTTGCATCAGTCCTACCAAGATTTTTTGAAAACACGGAGTTTCATTTTATTACTTATAATATAAAAATATTAAATGATCAAGAAATTATGAATTTTTTTTTTCAATAGGTCACTACTTTTGAGCCATCCTGTAGTTGTGCGTTATGTAATAACATATTGTTGGTTGTTCAGCTATTATCCAGACATAGTTTGGAATCATAAAGAGGTTTATTCTATTATATCAGAGCCGCTAGCACTGTTAGGAGCAGCAGTCACATGACAGCTAACATATGCAAATAACCAAGCTGGCTGCACGGAGTGATATCACAGCACAGACAAAAGGACGCACATAGCTAGTGAAGTGCCGGAGAAGCGATGGAGAAGGACGTGTTCGAGACGTGATCAGAAAATAACAGCGTGCAAGCAGCATGTGGACGGAGAAGCAAGTGTTCGAAACATGGCTGGAAAATAAGAGTGAGTGAAACATGGGTGACGAGAGCGTCTTAAATAGATATGTCAATGCAAGAAATGAACTGCTTGAAACAAGAGGCAGTGCATTACAAACCAATACAAATGATTACTACAATACTATCTCATTGATTACTGTACACGCAATAACCCTTATCCCTGAGTGGCCTCCGGGCCTTGATAAGAGGTGATCCCCATGTAAAAAAAAAAAATAAAAATAAATAAATGCCTTTTGTTTAAAACTGAAAAAACAAGCTGAATTTCTTTTTCTTTTTTCCTTTCCTCTGTTTCTTTGCGATGCTTTTATCTACAACATGTTGAGTTCGTTAAAATGTTATGGAAGATTTTGAACTGTTAAAAAATAGCTGTACAACGATTACAGTCTAATCGAAAATAAAACCTGAACTCGATTCTCAGCGACACTCTCCGCTCTAACCAGGTTCCATCTTGTTCTCGAGAACTCAACGGCTCGACTCTCTCAAACATCTTAACTTCCGGCCTTACATTATCTCATTTATGCAAATTAATGCGCATTCGAACCTGCTGATTCGTCGCCTTCTCGTGTCCCATCGCTCGGGTTTCGAGTTAGCACATGCAGCCCACCTCCGTGACTGCAGTCACACTCAATTTTCACTACACCCCCCCCCCCGATCTCATGATCATAAACTAGGTAGGGTAGTAGTATCCGTCTTTGCTAGACACAGCTAGCGCTCGACACTCCGCTAGACACAGCTAGCGCTCGACACTCTCCGACAAAGACAGATACTACTTAGCAAAAGTGGGGCTACACGGCTAGACACAGAAATTAATTTTTAAATTTCTCATTTAAAAACGACTTTACATACAAGTCGACTAAATCGCAGTGTAATTCTTTTTAACAGCGACTACTTTTTCTTCAAAAACAAAATCGACTTGAATTGTATTCTCACCAAAATAACTATCGTTCAAAACCGACACCTTTTTAATCCTTTTCAGCATGACACAATTTCAAATTAAATTCCGTATTTAAAAATAACTTTTAAATAGATACAAGTCGCCCAAATCACATTTTAAGTTCTTTTAACAGGGATGACTTTTTTCAAACAATAAAATCCGACTCCAATTGTACTTTTATAAAATAAATCTATCGTTTAAAAACGGCACCCCTTTTCCTTCTCAGCACAACAGGATTTCATTTTAACTTCCGCATTGAAATAGGACTTCTATACATACAAGTCATCCGAATCGCATTTCAAGTTCTTTTAACAACGATGACTTTTTTCAAATACAATAAAATTCCACTCGAATTGTACTCGAGTGAAATATTTTTCGTTTAAAAACGATAATTTTTTTCTTTTCAATACAACAGGATTTCCCTCTAAATTCCTCGTTGAAAAACGACGACTTTAATACACACAGGTGATCCGAATCAAGTCTTTAAGTTCTGTTTACAGCGACGACTTTTTTTTTAACAAATATAAGCGAATTTCATTCCAAATTCCACATTTAAAAACGACGACTTTAATACAAGTAGACCGAACTGCATTCAAACACGTTCATTTGACGACGATAGTAAAAGAAATACAACGAATCCCACTGAGATTAACAAACAAAAAGACAACAAAAAAATGTCCGACTCACTTCATATTTTCAACCTTCGCAGTTTGACACGACTCATTCAATTCTCTCTTCGACAACGCATTTCAATTTTTAACGCGACTTTTAATTTTTCAGGTTCGACGCGAATCATTTAAAATTTCCCATTTCATCTCGACCGCATTGGTTCCAAATTTAACACCGAAATAGTTTCTAATTGAAAAAAAAAAAAAAAAAAAAAAAAAAATGGACTCGATTCTCAGCGACACTCTCCGCTCTAACCAGGTTCCATCCGGTTCTCGAGAACTCAACGGCTCGACTTTCTCCAACATCTTAACTCCCGGCCTTATATTGTCTCATTTATGCAAATTAATGCGCAATCGAACCTACTGATTCGTCGCCTTCTCGTGTCACATCGCTCAGGTTTCAAGTTCGCACATGCAGCCCACCTCCGTGACTGCAGTCACACTACAATTTTCACTACAATACTGTAGGTTATTAATACAATGATTAATGTGTAATAAGTAGGGCTATGACAACAGCATATTTTTTTCATTGTTTTTACTCTCGAGTATATATCCAATACAGTTAGACACAATTAATCAACCGAGAACCACACCATTCAACATAAAAGTATATAAGATATCAATGGATATATAAATGAGAATAAAAACAAGTTAAAGAATATGTTGCTGTCATCGCCCTGATAATAAGAAGGGCTGTGACAACAGCATATTCTTTTCATTGTTTTGACTCTCGAGTATATATCCGACACAGTTAATTAACCGATAATCACATCACTCTATATAAAAGCATATAAGATATCAACAGATACGCGCTCGAGTCAAAACAATGAAAAGAATATGCTGTTGTCCTAACCTTAGTAATAAGCAAAGTTTATCAAACAGGTAATAGACAATGTTAGAAGAACACTGAATGTTCAAAAATGTTGAGACGAAGCGAAATAGTTAAAGTGGAAGATCCATTTATTTTTGAGTTGAACCGAATTAATATTGTTTGGCGAGCTAGCACATATACCGATCCAAGCAACTTCCGGTTTTCAAATTCATCGGAAGTAAACGATGTTACTTAATCTGAAGACCCCGACAAAAATGTAAGTAAAAACATATTTATTTATATATCTTTTTTTCTAATGTTTTAATAAATATGTCTATTTACTAATATTTTGTCTTTGTTTGCATTTTTAATAAATATGTTTATTTACATGTTTCTTTGTTTAAATGCTTTAATAAATATGTTTATTTACATATATATTCTTAAAATGCTTCAATAAACATATTTATATATATATATATGTTTTTTTTAAATGTTTTGATAAACATATTTATTTATATATGTTTTTAAATGTTTTAGTAAATTTATTTATTTACATGTTCTTTTTTTGTTTAAATGCTTATTTACACATGTTTTTTTAAATGTTTTAATGTTTATTTACATATGTTTTTTTTTAATGTTTTAATAAATATATTTACTTACATATGTTTTTTTAATGTTTTAAACATATTTATTTACATGTTTTTTTTTAAATAATTTTATATTTATTTGTATATGTTTTTTAAAATGTTTTTACAAATATGTTTATTTACATATGTTTTTCAATGTTTAATAAATATATTTACTTAAATATGTTTTTTTAATGTTTTAAACATATTTATTTACATGTTTTTTGTTTTAAATATTTTTATATTTATTTGTATATGTTTTTTTAAAATGTTTTTAAAAATATGTTTATTTACATATGTTTTTTAAATGTTTAATAACAGAAATAATTGATATTAAAAGCACAATACTTTTTAATATAATAAATTGAAATGAAATAAATTTGAAAAGAAAATGAATCAGGGTTCTACGGGCAAATTTATCTTTAGTTGACCTTTGACAGCTAAATATTTTTGTTTACTATGCAAATAGAAAAGTTATTAGCCAAACCCACATGATTTTTAGAATATGACATCTTCGTTCGGTGACGAGTATGTACACCATAAAGATTTTTCTGCGTTTTTTTTATAAGTGTAATTCTAAATATACAACAAATTTTATGTTGATACTTGACGGTATAAACATTCCAATTTCTTTAGATATTTTTTTAAACAGCCTTTATTAAAAAAAGAGTATATTGTTCTATAAAACTTTTATTATTTTTAAATAATTTGATTTTGTTCTTTTTACATGAAAAGTTGAAAAGATATATTTTACTCAGTAGTGAGCCTTGGCAGATTGTCTGTGAAAGAAATACAATCGTCAAAAGATAAGCATTTCATTATTTCTAGTCGCTACTTTGAAAAATTACTCGCAAATGCGACTGTTTCACTCGCAATGTAGAGCCCTGTGGATGCTTACTTAACATAGTTTAACATTTCAAATCCACACTGAAGATTCCCGAAAGGATGAAACATTAGTGTCTGTAGATATTTAATTATTATAGTAAAGAAAAAAAATAATTATATATATATATATATACTAGCATGGGTTCCCGGCGTTGCCTGGGTGTTTGGAGGTGCATGCTGAGCAAAAAAAAAAAAAACAAACAACAAAAAAAAAAAACGGTCAATTTTTTAAACTTTGACCCCTATTATGTCCCCTTAAAATTTATTGTTTTGGGCTTAAATTGAGTTATTAAGTTAGATCCATGTCCAAGGAACCCATATCTAAAATTTCAAGTGTTTGTCGGAGGAGTTTGGTAGAGTTCTCAACGGTCAAATCGTTGAATGTTGACCCCTTACCAGCCAAATTTCTGTCCGAAAACCGATCACATAGATTTTCCCACTCAGTAGCCTGTATATCAAATTTCGAGTCTGTAGAAAAATTAACAGAGTTATTGTGAAGGAAAATGTACACAGACACACAGGCACGTTCACTTATATATATATATATATATATAAAACACTGTTCAAAGAATCGTAAAATATTCCTTCAAAGCACAAGAAAATTGCTCACCATGCATAAAGACTTAACCCTTTTCAGGTTGGGTGATGCTTACAAAATATATATAAAAAAGATAAAAGCGAAAGGTTTTAGAAGAGTCTCTAAGGTTTCAAAATCAAAAGACAAAGCAGAACAATACATTAGTGCTGAATTGTGATAAGCAGATGTGAAGAGGAGAGAACTCGATCGTGAATCAAGAAAAGAACAAGTGAGGAGGGAAAAAAAATGATGAGTTTAAAAATATAAGCAAATGCAGAGGAGCCTTGAATAGAGAAATCAAATTTATTGATACTAGCTTGTGCTACCAGATCAGGATGTCTGAAAAACAGTGACTTCCTGATTAAAATGCATCACACATAAATGTTATTGTTTTTCCTTCTCTTTTACACAACTCAACCATGTTTTGCAAAACTCAAAAAAAAAAAAAAAAACCTTCTCTACCCTCCCTCTTTTTCCTTTTTTTTCTTCTTCACCACTGGCTTCCTGACTCAAAACGCACCAAATAATAACATTGATTGAGTCTTTGCAAGACTCAACCAATGAATAACTATTTAAAGATATAAAAAAAAAAGCATAGAACTTTTTTCAGAATTGCTGGATTCAGCATTGAATGACCCAAAAAGGGTTGATGTGCCAAAAAAGAAAAAATATATTGATATTAGCAATAATTTTATTCTAGTATATATAATGTAAATGTTGAATTTTCTAATGAACACTCAACTGTGACAAATTTTTTTTTATTGATGTACACTACTCCCCCCCCCCCCCAGCAAATAAGAAGATAATGCCTGGGATTATAATCTCATAACCACAGAAAAGAAGGTGAACATATCTTGGCTCAAACAAAAATTTATTGATCGAAATAAGCACCATCAGAATCAACACACTGTTGCCAATGCAAAACAAGTGTAGTTATGCTAGTAAGATAAAAATCTTGTGTTCTGATGACAATGAAGTTGCTAAAGGCGTTTTTGATATCGCTTAGGTTTTGAAGCATTTCTCATGCAGAAAATTGTCAAGATGCTTGAAAAAGTGGTAGTCGGTAGGTGGGAGCTCTGGAAAGTATGGTGAATGAGGCAGAGTTTTGTAGTCTAATTCGTTCAATATCTGCAGAGTTGGTTTAACAACATGCGGTTGGCCATTGTCATGGAGAAGCATTGGGCCTTTTCTGTTGACTAATGCTGGGGGCTGTTGTCAAAGTTTCTGATGACTTTCATCGATTTGTTGACAGTACTTCTCCACCGTAATAGTTTTGGCTCCATTTAAAAAACTGTAATTGATGAGACCGAATGCAGACCACCAAACGGTCCGCACGACCTTCTTTTGATGCAATTCTGGCTTAGGGATATGTTGTGGAGCTTCGTCGATGTATAATCACTGAGCTGAACGTCGCCAGTTATCATAAAGAACCCACTTTTCACCGCAAGTCACAACCCAGTCAAGAAACGAGTCGTTTTTGTTGCATAAAAGAAGGGAAGATGACATTTCATAACGGCGTTCCTTTTGGTTGTCGTTCAATTGGTGAGGCACCTATTTATCAAGTTTTTCTCTTTCCAATCTCTCTCAAGTGTTTAGAAATATGTTACGTCTAATTCAGAAGCAAGTTCTCGAACAGTTGTACATGAAATGGCTTCGGCAAAAGCTCTGAATTGATTGTTGCCAACCACTACGCTCGTCATCTTCAAGACTTGTCACCAGCACGAAATTTCTAAAATCACCATCGTGCTGTGTATTCAGTAGTGGTTCCTGGGCCAAATGCTTCATTTATATCACGAGCTGTTTCAGCAGCTTTTCGGCCTAGCTTGAATTGAAATAAGAATATTATGTGAATTTGTTTGTTTTCCATCATTTTAAATAAAAATTAAAAATTTCGCAAGAAATGTCTTGTCAACCTAATCTATAAATATAAAAGCGAAAATGTGTGTATGTATGTATGTTCGCTTTTTGTGTATGTCTGTAAAAGGCTTTTTTTCAAGAAGCGGTCGATCAGCTCACAACTTCTTAAAACTTTTTATATCGCATAAAAATCATAATATCTACGAGTTAACAATGGGGGTCGCCTGTCTATTTAATTTGCTCGACTTTGGAAAGATAAATATTCAATATTTTTCGCTCACCGCATGTGGATTAGGCTTTTTCGTATAATAAAAGTAACATTAATTCTGGCGGTATTTTTCTGGTCGCGATCGTCGGAAATGTCTGAAAGCAATCAGATTTGATTAATGTAGAAATATTTTCCTTATATCAGACAATTGCTATTCAATTTGGACAATCCCCTTTTTATGGGGAGCTGATCCCCCCCAACATCTTGGGAAAATAAAAATAAAAATAAAAAAAGCGTTCCCGCGGTAAATGAAATACTACCCCGCAGTCAAAGTTGACCTCATTAAGTCATTAAAACGTGCACCTGCCAATCTGAATAGGTAAATAAATTCAAATGTGTTTCTGTTAGTATTTTGTGGTGACCCGATGGTTAACGTCGCACGTTTTTTTTTTCACACTTTAATTTCCAACTTTGCCTCAATGGTTCGGATTCGATCCTCATACTTACCTACCAAAACTTTTTTTTTATTTTACCACCCACCCGGGAGTTTTGATTTACCCAAAACCACACACACCTCCAAGCACCCGAGCAACGCCGGGTACCCCCCGCTAGTCTATATATATAAAAGCGAAAATGTGTGTATGTATGTATGTATATGTGTTCGCTTTTTGTGCATGTCTGTAAAAGGCTTTTTTCGCTGGACTTTTCGGTCGGCTCATTCCTTCTTAAAACTTTTTATATCACGTCTAAATGATAATATCTATGAGTTACGAATGGGGGTCGCCTGTCTATTTAATTTGCCCGACTTTCACATACTAGTTTTTCCAGATTTTTAGAGCGTCCCGTGTATCTTTCGCTTTTCAGTATAAAACAAGCGAAAACTGGCTTGCAGCCGCGTCATGTTTCAAGGTCAAACATCACGCGACTTAAGGTTCTCGCACCTGTTAATTTCATTTTATAAACGTTAAATTAAGAGGTTTTTCATTCCTCTTCTCTCGTGGCCGAGATGGCTAGGTCCCAGGGTTTTTTTTTCCATTTCATTTCCATCTCCACGTCAAAGGTTCAGGGTTCAAGCCTACTTTCCTACTAAAACTTTTTTTTTTCTTTTACACCTCCAAAAACCTGGCCAATGGTTTTTTTTCAAACAGGGTTGTTTTGATCACCCCCGCCCCACAACACACCCCTACAAACACCTGGACCACGCCGGGTACCCCCACTAGTATTATATAAAAGAAACTTTGTGTGTGTCTGTGTGTGTGAGTGTTTCTGTGAGATTTCATTGTCTTATGGACTTGGAAACGGCTGAGCTGATTTTTATTAAATTTCAACAAAGATACTTTATGCACCTGGCAGTGTTTTTAGATAAGTTTTTCTATCGGAATATCTACAATAAGTATCAATAATCAAAATGAAAGAAGGAACAGGCGATTTTGACCAAAGTTAACACCTTACACAGCCTAACATCACAAGTGCATTTAAGAAGTTTTATTACCACACAAGCCAAAAGGCCCAACATATAAAGTCAACAGTAAGTTCTTTTATATAACAGGGGCACATTTGAAACGAATGTTTCATTTTAAAACACAATTGCATCATGATACTTGACTTTTTCATTTTACATGTAAATTCAAGCCATTATAACGGCATATCCAGCAAGGCCAGGCATATAAAATCAACAGTAGGCTCTTTGATATAACAGGGGCACGTTTGAAATGAATGTTTCTGTTTAGAGCACCATTGAAGCATGATACTTGACTTTGTATTATAACTTTCATTCAAGCGCTTATATATAAAACAATTTTATAAAATCAACAGTAGGTTCTCTACAGTGCAATGTAGACTACAATATTGTGGACTAAGTCACTCCAGGGAAGCATGTGAAGTTTCCTCCCAGTGCACTGCAATGGGTCCTCTACTAGAGCAGACAATCAATCGATTTGATTGAAAAATGGGCAGTTTCACTAATTTTGATGACAATAAAAATATCATTCATTCCAGGCAACGTCGGGTTTTCCTGCTAGCTTCCACTATTAGACATTCACATGTCCATATAATTTATCTTGCTCTTTTCAGTAAGAGCATTAAAACCATCATGCGGCATTGATTGTTTGCAGCCACACATGGAATAGTCTAATTTTAATAATTGATTCAGAAATCATTACACTCATTATGAATTCAGTGTATGTTTTTCAATGGACATCCCTTGGAAAAAAATAAACAATAATTCTTGCAAAAATTTAAATCTTTCTTTTTTAATGAGAAAAAAAAATCAATATTTTTGAAAAGATGCTGTTAATAGACCACTGTGTTGTAATACAGGTCAGTACAAAATTGGTTCTAATTAACAAACACTCTCCTTTTTTATGAATAAATTGAATATATTATCTTTCTATTACAACCAACATTAAATATTCAAATGCCAGTTTAAGCATTTTTAGTCACAAATTAAAACTGAGCATGGGAACTGTGTGTCACTGCCTGCAGCTAAATATTTTAAAAGAAAAGAGAATGTCTTAAAAAAACTAAAGAGAAAAAATACGGACAAAAAAAAATTTAACATATCCAACAAATAAAATTGTTTAAAAATGTGATTGGATGTTTTAGCAGTTCTTTTAAGAAAGGAAATTAAGAGAATGGGCCAAGAAAATAGAAATGAAAGCAAATTTATTTAAATGAAACTGAAAAGAAATCAAATTTTAGTATTCAAGGTCAGCTGTATTGTAAGAGTGGATCCATTCTTACTCTTGCCCAGATGACAAAATATGGTTCCTTGACGATTCCCAGCAAATATTTTAGTGTATTAGAAACTACTGGGATGAGGGATGAGTATTAATCACTCCTTTAATGAGTTTAATTATCATCACGCACACCAGTTTAATGGCTGTTTTACATGCTTGCATGTGTTAAAACGCTTTTAAAAATTGACTTTTAAACTGTTCTGAGGTAGTTAACACCCCTATATTCATGATAATATGGATCTGTCTGGCACTATGTAAGCCAGACATTTCTGCCATCGAGTGAAGAGTACACGCGCAGTTTAACCGTTTGATGTGAACTCGAGGACTCTTTCACCTTAATATTGTGACCCCCTAACCAGGACCACAACACTACCCTATCTCAGGTTTTTATTTATGCCTCTTTCTGTTAAGTTCATTCTTATCACCCACCCCCCTCCCCCGCCTCCTTCGTTTTTCTTGGCCTCCCTATGTGAACTGAACCATTCTACATCAGCTAACCCAGGAACTCTCATCCATTCTTTCAACGTTGTCATACCATAAAAGCCATGTTCTCCACACACCTCTCGATGCTGCCCAAATTTAACCTTTTTCTGATGTCATTAGATCTAAGTCTGTCTTTAAGACCTGCATCACGCATCATATCATTCTTGTATCTTTTTGTTGGTCCCCTGACAAAAGGAGGGTGGACCTGTAAATTCACCCTCATCCGTTCGTCTGTCCGCACTTTTCTCAATAACTACGCCTTGGAATTTTTGAAATTTTGCACAAACATTAAACATGATATGAGTAAAAATGTAATAGAACGGATTTTCCAGGAAAACTCTGGTTGCCCCCCTCCTAGGGGTGCCTTTCAAGTTAAAATGGCTAAAAATGACACTTTTGTGCTTATTAAAAAAAAAAAAAAATTGATGCCTTAGATTTTTATAAAACTTTCTGAAAAGTTGTAACTAACTGATTTCTATATAACTTTGTTTATCTATACTTTGCGATAACGCTTGGATGTATTCTAGAGGCTCTTTTAGGGCTAATAAAAACACCATTTTGGGGATTATTTTACTATATTTGTCCAAAATTTTCTGTGTATGTTCATTTAGCAGTTTTGCATGGTGCTGAACTCAAATGTAAATATGTTAAGGTCTTGTGGTCTTTTGGCACTAAATGGCGGGGGGGGGGGAAGGGGGAATGATGGACTTAGTCATTTCTTTTTTTGCATGGTGCAGAACTCAAATTTACCTATGCTAAGGCCTAAAACTGCACCGTTTGTTCATTTTCACCAGGATTTGACGTCCCCTGGGGACTTTTGGGCCTAAATGGGGCGTGGGTGGGGGCAAAGGCTGAACTTAGTAATTTTTTTATGCCTCGTTCACTCTGCACTCACAGGGGACCATGCATTATGTATAAAAAATATTCCAACATCTTCAGTTTAATTTTTGTAAGCAAACATAAAACTGGTGCAAAACTATTATGTCCATGGAATTTATTTTTCTCATCCTGGATTGGTTGGTTGGTTGTTTTTGTTTTACGGCATATCAACCCTTTTTGGGTTATTTAATGCCGAATCCAAAGATTTTGAAGAAAATTTTTTTTAATAGAATATATTTGTTGTTTTCACGTCGGTTTCTATTTAACCCGTAGTTGGGACCCTAACAGGTACTGCCACTCTGGGTCAGAGTGGACCTGGAAGCAATGGCAATTAAAGGGTGACTCCACACTCCTCAAAGCCCGCAAGCTGGGGCCTCACCATCGGATATAGTTTAAGGTCCTCATCCTGGAATGGGTAATTTTACAGTTAATCATAACTATGGATTACTAATTTCTCTGAGATAATAGTTGCCTCTGGTTATCTTTGGAGAAGACACAAAGAATCTAAAACTCTGATTCAGGCATTATTATTTCTTAGTAACATTTAAATTGCAACTTCAATTCAATTTATGACACATAATTAACCGAACCAATCTGATATCTCACCTTGTATTGGATAACAGATGAACTTGGTGACAAACCTTGTCAATCAAACCTAAGTAACCTTATGCATTCTACATGTACATTTAACTGCAAAAACATTATTTCCAGTAACATATAAGAGACATTAAGCCATAAGTAGCAAAATAGACTATGAAATACGGTAGAGATTTTGAAATAGTCATTTAAGTTTTTTAAAGGTGAAAGTAATTTGTATAATTTATTTTATTTAATTATTTGGACTATTACTGTCATCTTCTAGTTGTTTTTTGCACCAAATTACTCATCTAAAAAGTAATTGCAAATTAATTCAATAATATAACAATCGGTACAGACGCGAGAATTGGAAGAACAAAAGATATAAAATGTGGATTTATAAGACCCAAAAATTTAACCGTGGCATAGTGGATAGACTTGCAAAATATCTATGATTACAAGTGAGCATTGTCTGGAGGTAGCGGTTTCAATCCCATCCAAAGTTGGTCAGAGGATTAGTTGGCCAAACTGTGGTAAGATGACAGCAACTATTGAAGGCAGTAATTGCTGCGGATGTAGTTGAGGGATTCAACATTCCTATACTGTTGCGGTTAAACTGATGAAGGCCAAAGGAAAAATTGGTCGAAACGTCATGAAAACAACAACTACAAGATGAAGATAATAGTCCAAATAATTAAATAAAATAAAAAAGTTTTTCTATTCTAACTTAAACTTTTTAAGGTTTCATAAAAAAAAAAACCAGTAAACCAATTATATAATTATATTTTTTCATAAAAGTAATAATTTAATATGCAATTAGACGAAATAATATTATTTTTATAGGACATATCGTTTGTTTTGTTTCCCTGATCACCTACTGACTATTCTACAGGATACCACTATGAAAGAATCTTAAAAAATTGTCTGTTAATTAATTTATTCTTGGTGTTCATGGTTGACTAATCCAAGTATGAAAAATAAAATCTCTCCCACTTTTCTTAAAATTCCACCAATTAAAAACAAAATACAATATGTAAATTGATAAAAAAAGAATTTCTATTTTGTTTTTTTTTTGTTTTTTGCCAAAAATGACTGTTGAAACAAATTTAATAGTACTATATATATAAAAAAGACACAATAATAGGGATCTGACTACACTATATATATATATATATATATATATATATATATATATTATATAGTCATCCACATACAGTACTGTTTCGCTGTTTCACAGCTCATCAGTGCGGCTAGACAGGCAGCTACCTCAAACCAGGATTGAAATCCAGTCGCCTGTACGATAGTCAAGGCTCCTAACCATTATGCTAATCGGCGGCTGCTGTGCGAGTCATGAATTAACGATGTTTTGACATCGTCCGAAATACCTAAGCTCGATTTGTTTACACAAAGAGCATCGCTTTATACGCTAATGGTAATTCGTGTATCACTTCTCAATATACTCAACTCAAGATGAGGAGCATTATAGTCATCCACTCATCCACATACAGTGTTTACTGTTTCGCTGTTTCACAAACAACAATTAGAGTTATTTATATTTTACTCCACCAGCAATAATAATAAGAGTTTTATCATTTACTCAATTATAATAGTAATTTATTTTTTAAGTTTTTATAATTTTATATACTTTTTTTATTTTTATATAAATTCTTTATATATGTTTTATTTTTATTCCATTAGTAATAATATTTAAGAGTAGTTTTTATCTTGTATCTTTTATTCCATCAGCAATAATAGTAAATATAATAATTATCTACCCTATCAACTTTCCCTATTCATTTACTAACTATAAATCTATAATAATTACCCCTTTCATTTATATAAAAAAATATTTTATCTTAAATCTATTGGACGTATCTATCCACCTTCTTAAACTGGACGTATCTTCGCTCTATCTACCACTACGACAGTGTTTGGTCACAACGGAGTTTCTAACTCGTTGTATGACTGCATTAGCAAGTGCAACTTTTTTTACTGCTGTCCCCAAATTGACATTCATTTGATACACTCATTTTCGTCATTTTTCTTTCAGCTTCTCTTTCTAAATCCGTAATATTTTACCTTTCTTTTCTCCCTCCCTTAAAAAACAACTCCCCCCGCTCCTCTTTTTGATTCATTTTAACTTTAATTTCTTAATTTCTAACTGCATATAATCTATATTTCTCCCCCACCCCCTTCCTCTCTTTTCCTTTCCATTTTTTCCCTCTCACTCCTCCCCTTCTCATCTCTATCGAACACTTCAAATCTTGGTTTTTGATGCTCATTTGTAATTTTTAAGAATCTTTTATTTTGATTTGAATTATCTGAAGGGATCGGCAGGTTAATATTATTGTCCTGTCAATTGAAACAATTTGTAATGATTTAAGCCACCCCCCCCCCCCAAAAAAAACCAAGGTTGAAATAATAAAAACATATATATATATATATATATATATATATATATATATATATATATATATATATCGATGCCTCCGTTCAGTATCGAAAAACAATGGATACCCCCTGTCAGGACAGCTGCACATATAATTGTGAGACAAGGTTGCGCAATCTCCAACCACACCTCTCCTGAATAGGCACTGTTGCAGTGGCAAAGAGAAGTCCAGGATGACTGGAAACAATGCCGAGATAAGCAGAGAGCACATACAGCACCTGGAATTCGCAAATGGTCACTCATTTTAGTACTGACCAGGTTCAACATTGCTTAACTTCGGTGATCTAGCAGGAACCGACCGTTGTGCCAACGTGATTATGCCGTATGTGTGTGTGTGTATATATATATATATATATATATATATATATATATATATATATATATATATATATATATATATATAATATACAGAAATTAGTTTGAACAAAGACAAAATAGAAAATGGTATCATGTCATGCTTAAATCTTTAGAAAACAATTACAAGGTAAAATTAGGACCAAAACAAACAAAACTTATTTTCTCAATACAATGAAAAGGAGAAAATAACAAAATGCCATGTACGACATAAAAAAGAAATTGGAATCTTAGGAAGATCTCTATAATTCCAGTAATTATAGGAACAACCGGACTCATGAAAAAGAATTTTAAAAAATATATCTGGAAAAAATACCCTGTGAACCAAGTGCAAGATATCTCTCTTGTACTTGGCTCACCGGGTATATTCGAGACAGTAAGAAAGCCCTCTTGATAGAGCATCTAAAATAGTGGGTCAATGTCTGGCATCCAGTAAAATGCCCTATCCCCAGCACAAACTAAATAAGAAAATTGAAAAACAAAAAGAAAATTTCCAATTCTTTTCAATATAATAGCCATCATGTGTATGCATATTTAATCATATTCCATATTTGCTAACATTTTATTAATCAAAAAAAAAAAGAAGTGTAACTGTTTCATTTATATTTGCTAATTATGGTGAGTATTTTTTTGTCTGTTCATAAACCTTGCAAAATTTCACAAGGTTATGATATTTACTTCACCATCACTGCTAACTCTGGTCTTCCTTAGAGATTCTTCCCACCATGCTAGGTTGAACGCATGTTTGCAAATCCTTGCAGAAGTAAATCCGGATTATTTACTCAAACTTTATCATTATATGCAGTAGAATAAGTCAGATTCAATGTCACAATGGAGACAAGCATACTTTCTTTATTGTTGGCGAGTACATACTCTCAGACTCTAACAAGGTTAGCTGGTACTGTTTGCAGATCAAACTTTGCATTGCCATAAGGAACAAACATCTCCAACTTTCTTATGTATATCGATAGACTGAAAGAATACCCGGAGAATACATCACTTTGATGCTTTCTTATGAAGATTGAAATACAGACATAATGATACGCAACCTTATGTCTAGAATCCTGATTCCAGATTTTATTCAAATATACATGATTTTATTCAAATATACTGATTCCAGATTTTATTCAAATATACATGATTTTATTTAAATATACATGATTTGAATTTTAGAAAATGTATAAAATTTAAGTATTATCTGTAATCTTCGAACTACTGTTCTCATCTTGAGTGTAATTTTCATGTTTTGGTCGATGTAATCTCTGATCTAAATGCTGTTTCTTCAAAATGAATATGGCCCTGTCGGTGGGGCATTAGAATACGCCGACTGCCCCCCTGCAGAGGGTAAAAGTCCCTCAATGGGAGTCCTGGATATGACCTTAAACTATATCCAGTGGTGAGGCCCCAGTTTGTGAGCTTTGGGGAGTGTGGAGCCACCCTTTAATTGTCCACTCTGACCCGGAGTGGTAGTACCTGTTAGGGTCCCAACTATGGGTTAAATAGAAACCGACGTGAAAACAACAAATATATTCTATTAAAAAAATTTTTCTTCAAAATCTTTGGATTCGGCATTAAATAACCCGAAAAAGGGTGGATATGCTGTAAAACAAAAATAACCAACCAACCAATCAAAATGAATAGTTTCATCTCTAATTCAAGATTATTTCTGATGTTGAATTACAACTTATTTTGTTTTGCGTTTCAGCTAAAAGACTCTCTTCCTGCTTTATACTTTAAATTAAAGATAGTCACTCACAGGAAATAATTCTGGTTTATGTCTAGTGTAACTGAAAGATTGCATCTGCAGTATATTATCTAATATACACGAATGATAAAGATGACTTTATCTCCGACTACGTTTATTAATACCAGCTAAATGGAAGATAATGGTTGCTACAAGAGTTATATCAGATGACTGGCTTTATAACTGAACTACCAGGCGTTGCTCGGAGACTAGCATAGTTGCCTGGCGCATGGGCAAGAAAATTAAAATTAAAACGTGTAACACCTTCCTTTAACAATGTTCATTTCTACATTCTCCTTTTTTCCACCCTTCCCATTTCTCTCTCTTGCTCTAAGAATGGCTAATAATCATAAAAATGAAAGAAATTCACTTGACTTTTCAGTTATAAAGTTATTGCTCCCCTCTCAGCACTATAATAATTGTTTTAATGTAGTATAAATAATAATAACTAGCAGTACCTGTGGAAATTCCACAACAGACTCTTTCATATGAAATATATTGATGCTGACATTCTGTGGATGTTCAGCGTAAATAGAGACGCCCTGATATTATTGTAGCTCTTTGGGAAAATGCAAAAGTATTTATCTAAGCTAGCAGGGACACCTGGCGTAGCCTGATCATAAAGTACGCTTAAATATGATATTTTAATTCATGCACATTTCGTATATATTATTATAAAGTAAATGTTCTATGGATTTTTATATATTATAAAGTTGTGATTTCAAAAATAGAAACAATATATCCATATGACTTGGGTGCATCAGCTTGAATTGAAATTGAAACCAAAACTTATGAAGAAAAACAATATATATATATATATATACATATATATATATATATATATATATATATATATATATATATATATATATGTATATATATATATATATATATATATATATATATATATATATATATAACTTGAATTCCTTCAGGTGAAACCGAGACCAAAATTTATGAAGAATATTTGGTCAAATTATTTTTTTAAAAATTAGATGACTTACGTGCCATAAGCTGAAACCGAAACCAAAACTCATGAAGAATTTTTGGTAAAATTATTTATTACAAGAAATGGAAGGTCATAACAATCAAACGACAGTCACTCGGAAGAAAAAGATGTAAGCGTAGCACATAATATAACACACACGCTATTGTATCAATATATAAAAAATAAAAATAAAAATAAGTAATAAAGAACTTATCCCAAGCTTTTAGTGTTAATATTATTGTCGTGTGTCTTGTCTTGCCCAACACTTTCCATCTCAAAAATATAATCAAACTCATTTTTGTTTTAATGTATTAAAAATAGTACTAAACTGTTAGTTTAAAGTTATTTCTCCCTAATAATGGCAAGTTTCTTGTATCCCCCCCTCCTTTTCAACACTATAACAGAAACACATATTTATTTTAATGTATTAAATATAATTATAAAATTATAAATAAATCAATCTGAGCATTCAGTTTTAAATTATTACTCCTAGGCAATGCCGAGTTTTTTTGTTGTTTTTTTTTCCATAGCAACAACTAATGTAAATAATTTCCCCTTCTCTCTCTGCTTAAAACTAATCAAAACTTCCATGTGCAAAATTTCTTTCCTAGAACCACCCGTCAGTGAAACACAATATCGTGGAACTGCTTCCCAGCTGAATATAACAGATATTTCATGTCCAATGTAAACTAGTTCTCGTTAAGTCATCTTAAATAATTCTATCTGAACTAATTTAAACCATAACCCACCATCACGGTGTTATCTCACCAACCACATATCACTTATTAACTCTTACCCTGAAGTGACCTTTGGGTCTTGATAAGTGCTGATTCTCTTAGTAAAAAGAAATCTGAGACTCTTTCACAATGTATTTTTTATTGGAATCCTTTGAGATGAGTAATTTGTGATCGAAGGTTAGATCGGTCAAAACGTGAAAATGAAAACCAAATTGAAAATAGTAGTTTGAATAAACAATATTTCCGAAACATAAAATCAAGACCTATTTTATTATTGGAATCCTTTGAGATGAGTAATTTGAATATTTCATTTATTTGTGGACTGTTATCCTCATCTTTATAGTTGTTGTTTCATGACGTTTCGGCCAACTATTCCCTGGGCCTTCGTCAGGTGGTTGTTAACTGCAACGGGATAGAAATGCTGAATCTCTTAACTGTATCCTCAGTAATTACTGCCTTCCACAGTTGTTGTCGTCTCATCATATTTTGGCCGACTGATCCTCTGGACGGCTTTGGGTAGGATTGAAACTGCTATCTTCAGACAATGCTCATCTGAAACCATAGAGGTTCAACACCTTTATCCATTGCACTTTTTGTTTATTGAATATTTAAACTGTGTTTGCATTAATAAATAGTGGAACTATTGAATTTAGGCTAGACGCAAGTTTTTGAGGAGGGGATAGCTGTCAATCAACAACCATCCAAAGATGACCAGAGGAATAATTGGCCGAAACATCGTGAAACAAAAACTATGAAGATGAGGATAACAGTCAGCAAAAAGATAAATAAATATCCTTCATAATAGTCTTTACACAAAGAAATTGACAAGCACTAAGAAATGCTAAATAGAGGATGAGGAATTAGAGTTTATCACAGTTGGGCAATTTCAAAATTACTGCATTAATAACATAATAAAAATCGCTCTAAATATCGATTCACAAGCCTGAATAATTCCATTCCCAAAAGAAAGAATAGATATTTAGAACAAAAGAATGTGTCTATATTTCCTCTGAGGCAATTCCAGAAAAAAAAAATTAAATCAGCTCTGTGGGTGTGTCTTGTGTAGTTTCGACTTTTAACTGAACACAAAGACAACTTTCCTTTATATAATAGATGGATCTTAAATGTAATAAAAAGAATTAACCGTGATAAAATTGTTAAGGAATTTCTAGCAATTTTCTATGTTTGACTCAAACATAAGTATGTACACGTATTAGTAATTCTTCTCATCTGGATGGTTGTTATATTTATTTTCAATATCAAGCAAGCTCACCTAGTAACCTGATCCTGGAAAGTGACATGCTCTGTAACTAAATGGCACGTTACAAAGCTAATCTGAACAGCAGATCAACAATCGTTTTTGACTGTACTTATCATCATCATTGTATTCAGTTTAACGTCCGTTCATATGTTGGGCTGTTTCTAAAAATTGACATTGAGACTAATTAATCTTGCACTTGTCGTTCATTTTTCTCACTTTCCCCATATTTTTCTTGTGAACTGATCTTCCTACCACAACTGTTTTATACCAACTAATCCATTAACTAAGTACAGCACAATCACGTTGACACACCGGTTCTCGCCAGATCACTGAAGTTAAGCAACATTGAGCCTGGCCAGTACCAAATTGGTTGGTTGCTTAGTTGTTTTTGTTTTACGGCATATCAACCCTTTTCGGGTTATTTAATGCCGAATCCAAAGATTTTGAAGGAAAATTTTTTTAATTGAATATATTTGTTGTTTTCAAGTCGGTTTCTATTTAACCCATAGTTGGAACCCTAACAGGTACTACCACTCCGGGTCAGAGTGGACCTGGGAGCAATAGTAATTAAAGGGTGACTCCACACTCCCCAAAGCCCACAAGCTGGGGCCTCACCCCTGGATATAGTTTAAGGTCATATTCAGGACCCCCATTGAGGGACTTTTACCCTCTGCAGGGAGGCAGTCGGCGTATTCTAATGCCCCACCGACAGGGCCGCAGTACCAGATGGATGACCATTTGGGAAGGCTAGGTGCTGTATGTACCTTCTGGGAAGGTTGGACGTGGAGCCAGCACCCTCACCCTGTAAAAAGAACTCCTCGCTACAAAAACATCTGCAAAAAGTTGTAGATGGCCTATACTCCTCCAGGGGCTCAAGGGCTATGGATGGATGGAATCCATTAACTCCCATCCATTCTTTCAACCTGGTCATAATATCGAAGTCTTTGGTCTGCTCACGTCTCCCTATACAATTCAAATTTTATTTTCTTCTTGTAATGAAGCTATGAACATATATGTAGCAGCAGTCGTATGCAAATGACTAAGCTGTGGTTCAAGGTGACGTCACAGCAAAGGAAGAAAAAGGAAAGAAAGGCAGAGATTTTAAGCTACACATCGGCAACAGCGACTTGAAGCACATGTTGGTGTGAGAGGAACTTTTAACAAAATATGGTCGGACGAGTGTGCCATAGGATGAGCTGCAGATTGAGAAATCGATAACTGACACTGAGAGAAATGCAGGAATACACTCATATTGTCGCTGGCTTGGAAAATTAAGTGTCCGTAGTTTGGTGATGAAACGACCCTTAATAAATGCCTTTTGTTAAAACTGAAAAAAAAAAAAAGCGGAGTTGAAGTTCTTTCTTTGTGACTGTCCCTGCATACAACGTGTGGGGTCTGTTAAAATTTAATGACCACGTTACATTCTGAGGTCATCTGATCTAAATCTTTAAGACTCATATTACATATGCCTCATATGATTCTCATATCATCTTCACCATGAAATCTCACTGGCCAGGTCTTACTTTCATACATCATCAGTGTGTACGGATTCCTTCTGTATTCTTTCCTTAATTGACAGTGGTAACGATCTGCTGGTTAGTAATAGCAAAATTTCCCTTAATTTACTGCTTTATCAATCAACGAATGCATCATCTCTTAAAGCTAAAGATACTCTCTTCCGTTTACCTGTTTCCCACCTGACTACAACTTGGATGTCTTCAAGTCCAACATAAACAAATTCTTGATAAACCGCCCCCTTTAAGTAATCCAATTTATCAAATCTCCATTACTAACAATTACTACGATATTATCCCATTGATTACTGTACACGCAATAACCCTTATCCCCGAGTGGCCTCCAGGCCTTGATAAGTGGTGACTCCCATGTAAAAAAAAAAAAACAAAAAAAAAACAGTCAAATTTTTGCTATTCTTTTTGCTGGAAGCTGGCAGCTACTTTTGTGCTGTTGCAATTTTCTATCTAAGATTAAGTGAACTAAATTTTTCAGAAACTGGATACTTTGGAGAAATTTACACCTCTTTCGGCTGATTTTTAACATAGAAAATTGCTGTCTTTTAACATAAAAAAATTCCTGAAAGGTTACTAAGTAGTCCAAAGATAACAATGACCCTAATGTTGTAAACTTGGCAATTAAGATGAAGACAATCAACATAAAGCAAGCATACCTCATGTCAGAAATACCGCCAAAATTTATGTTAGCTTTTGTTTCTTGAATATTAAAAGTATGTTAGCATTCATAAATAGTGGAACTCTTGACTTTAGTCTAGACACAAGTTTTTGAGGAGGAGATAGCTGTCAATCAATTTTTTTTTTTAAATAAGTTTCCGATAATGTCTATTTCATATCATGTGTATCAAAAAGTTATAAAGCAATGAACTTTTTTTCTCTCTTTTTCTCATTGTCTATGTCGAATGTTCAAGTGATCTGTCAGGGTTGTCACTGATGTTGGATATTAACATGAAAGGCGAAACATGAAAACACAGGGTGGAACGATAAAATTGTCATCCTAAAGAAACCAACACTACAGCTTTATTTTAAAATTTTTTTTTCGAAAAAACTAATTCAGGTAACTTGATTGTGTAGTCAGGCTGACATCTATTAAATGTAGCCACCTTCAGCCTCAATCACTGCTTCAATACAGGTCCGGAATTGGGAGTATGCCTTTTCATCCAGCGCCGGCAGGAGCTTGGCGAATACTTGGAAGATGGCGGTGATCAGGATGGCTTTGGTATTGTAGGAAGTCATGTTGGTGATGTTCTTGACATATGACCAAACGAAGTAGTCCAGCAGGTTCAGTTCAGGGGAGGAGCAGGGGGCAAGTGAGAGAAGGGTACAAAATCATAGCACTCTTTCTGAAGCCAAGTCCAGGTCTCTTTGGACTTGTGGGCCAGTGCCGAGTCCTGCTGCCACACCCAGGGTCTTCCAGTGGCCACCTGACTGCACTAGGGGATCACCACACTCTTCAGCACATCCAGTTACACTTTGGTGTTGACTTTCAAGCAAACTTCAAAGATATGCGGTGACGCTCACTTGAAACCATAACAAAGACTATAACAGTGGCCGGAAACTTTGTTGCTATACCCTCAAGTGTTGAACCGTCTGGATTTGCATTTTTGAGGGTGCTGGCAATGGTCCTGTTGTCATAACTTGGATCAGTAGAGAACATGAGTTGTACAGTGACACATCTCTGATCTTGCTTGTTGAACATAGTGTCACTTTCAGACACGATAGAAGGCTTCTAACGCCCTTTGTACACAACTGGCCACTAGTAGATGGTTTGCAACAGTAAAATAAAACCGGTTGTCATCAAACGGAAATGGAATCATGTTGCCTTTTATAGGGCGACAATTTTATCGGTCCACCCTGTAATTAAAAAACCGCATATGTTTTTGTCTCAATATGTCCAGTACAATCACTCAAATAAGGTTATACTCATCATGGTAAATGGTGGTTAAAAATAATCATAAATTTTGCTGAATTTAAACAAGTGATTCTTTCATGAATTAGGATAATATAATAGCTTACTTTAGTTGAATAATTATTATTACATAGTGAATGCGCTTTTCAAGTCTGGGGTTTTATCCTCTTGATTGATTTGATGTGTTGTATATATAAAAATGAGTAATAATAGAAGGAAACACAGTTGGTTAAGAGTAGGTTGGTTAATTTTTATATATATGTGACTGTGAGGTTAATTTATATATATATCTGAATGTGAGGTTTATTTATATAACAGTGAATGTGAGGTTAATGTATATAACAGTGAATGTGAGGTAAATGTATATAACAGTGAATGTGAGGTTTATTTATATAACAGTGCATGTGAGGTTAATGTAAATAACAGTGAATGTGAGGTTAATTTATATAAGAGTGAATGTGAGGTTAATTTATGTAACAGTGAATGTGAGGATTATTAATATAACAGTGAATGTGAGGTTTATTTATATAACAGTGAATGTGAGGTTTATTTATATAACAGTGAATGTGAGTTTAATTTATATGACAGTGAATGTGAGGTTAATTTATATGACAGTGAATGTGAGGTTTATTTATATAACAGTGAATGTGAGGTTTATTTATATAACAGTGAATGTGAGGTTAATGTATATAAGAGTGAATGTGAGGTTAATGTATATAAGAGTGAATGTGAGGTTAATGTATGTAACAGTGAATGTGAGGTTAATTTATATAACAGTGAATGTGAGGTTAATTTATATAACAGTGAATGTGAGGTTAATGTATATAACAGTGAATGTGAGGTTAATGTATATAACAGTGAATGTGAGGTGATTTTTATGTAACAGTGAATGTGAGGTTAATGTAAATAACAGTGAATGTGAGGTAAATGTATATAACAGTGAATGTGAGGTTAATTTATATAACAGTGAATGTGAGGTTTATTTATATAACAGTGAATGTGAGGTTAATGTATATAACAGTGAATGTAAGGTTTATTTATATAACAGTGAATGTGAGGTTAATGTATATAACAGTGAATGTGAGGTAAATGTATATAACAGTAAATGTGAGGTTAATTTATATAACAGTGAATGTGAGGTTAATGTAAATAACAGTGAATGTGAGGTTAATTTATATAAGAGTGAATGTGAGGTTTATTTATATAACAGTGAATGTGAGGTTAATGTAAATAACAGTGAATGTGAGGTTAATTTATATAACAGTGAATGTGAGGTTTATTTATATAACAGTGAATGTGGGGTTAATATAGATAACAGTGAATGTGAGGTAAATGTATATAACAGTGAATGTGAGGTTAATGTATATAACAGTGAATGTGAGGTAAATTTATATAACAGTGAATGTGAGGTTAATTTATATAACAGTGAATGTGAGGTTTATTTATATAACAGTGAATGTGAGGTTAATGTAAATAACAGTGAATGTGAGGTAAATGTATATATTGGTGAATGTGAGGTTTATTTTTATAACAGTGAATGTGGGGTTAATATATATAACAGTGAATGTGAGATAAATGTATTTAACAGTGAATGTGAGGTTTATTTATATAACTGTGAATGTGTGGTTAATGTATATAACAGTGAATGTGAGGTAAATGTATATAACAGTGAATGTGAGGTTAATGTATATAACAGTGAATGTGAGGTTTATGTATATAACAGTGAATGTGAGGTTTATGTATATAACAGTGAATGTGAGGTTTATGTATATAACAGTGAATGTGAGGTTAATTTATATAACACTGAATGTGAGGTTTATTTATATAACAGTTAATGTGAGGTTAATATATATAACAGTGAATGTGAGGTAAATGTATATAACAGTGAATGTGAGGTTTATTTATATAACAGTGAATGTGAGGTTAATGTATATAACAGTGAATGTGAAGTAAATGTATATAACAGTGAATGTGAGGTTAATGTATATAACAGTGAATGTGAGGTTAATGTATATAACAGTGAATGTGAGGTTTATGTATATAACAGTGAATGTGAGGTTAATGTAAATAACAGTGAATGTGAGGTTAATGTATATAAGAGTGAATGTGAGGTTAATTTATGTAACAGTGAATGTGAGGTCAATTTATGTAACAGTGAATGTGAGGTTAATTTCTGTAACAGTGAATGTGAGGTTAATTAATATAACAGTGAATGTGAGGTTAATTTATATAACAGTGAATGTGAGGTTAATGTATATAACACTGAATGTGAGGTTAATGTATATAACAGTGAATGTGAGGTTTATGTATATAAGAGTGAATGTGAGGTTAATTTATATAAGAGTGAATGTGAGGTTAATGTAAATAACATTGAATGTGAGGTTAATTTATATAAGAGTGAATGTGAGGTTAATTTATATAACAGTGAATGTGAGGTAAATGTATATAACAGTGAATGTGAGGTTAATGTATATAACAGTGAATGTGAGGTTTATGTATATAACAGTGAATGTGAGGTTTATTTATATAACAGTGAATGTGAGGTCAATTTATGTAACAGTGAATGTGAGGTTAATGTAAATAACAGTGAATGTGAGGTTAATTTATATAACAGTGAATGTGAGGTTAATTTATATAACAATGAATGTGAGGTTAATGTAAATAACAATGAATGTGAGGTAAATGTATATAACAGTGAATGTGAGGTTTATTTATATAACAGTGAATGTGGGGTTAATATATATAACAGTGAATGTGAGGTAAATGTATATAACAGTGAATGTGAGGTTAATGTATATAACAGTGAATGTGAGGTTAATGTATATAACAGTGAATGTGAGGTTAATGTAAATAACAGTGAATGTGAGGTTAATTTATATAAGAGTGAATGTGAGGTTAATTTATGTAACAGTGAATGTGAGGTTAATGTAAATAACAGTGAATGTGAGGTTAATTTATATAACAGTGAATGTGAGGTTAATGTAAATAACAGTGAATGTGAGGTTAATTTATATAAGAGTGAATGTGAGGTTAATTTATATAACAGTTAATGTGAGGTTAATGTAAATAACAGTGAATGTGAGGTTAATTTATATAAGAGTGAATGTGAGGTTAATTTATATAACAGTGAATGTGAGGTTAATTTATATAACAGTGAATGTGAGGTTAATGTAAATAACAGTGAATGTGAGGTAAATGTATATAACAGTGAATGTGAGGTTTATTTATATAACAGTGAATGTGGGGTTAATATATATAACAGTTAATGTGAGGTAAATGTATATAACAGTGAATGTGAGGTTAATGTATATAACAGTGAATGTGAGGTTAATTTATATAACAGTGAATGTGAGGTTAATTTATATAACAGTGAATGTGAGGTTAATTTATATAACAGTGAATGTGAGGTTAATGTAAATAACAGTGAATGTGAGGTAAATGGATATAACAGTGAATGTGAGGTTTATTTATATAACAGTGAATGTGGGGTTAATATATATAACAGTGAATGTGAGGTAAATGTATATAACAGTGAATGTGAGGTTAATGTATATAACAGTGAATGTGAGGTAAATGTATATAACAGTGAATGTGAGGTTAATGTATATAGCAGTGAATGTGAGGTTAATTTATATAACAGTGAATGTGAGGTTAATGTAAATAACAGTGAATGTGAGGTAAATGTATATAACAGTGAATGTGAGGTTTATTTATATAACAGTGAATGTGAGGTTAATATATATAACAGTGAATGTGAGGTTAATTTATATAACAGTGAATGTGAGGTTTATTTATATAACAGTGAATGTGAGGTTAATATATATAACAGTGAATGTGGGGTAAATGTATATAACAGTGAATGTGAGGTTTATTTATATAACAGTGAATGTGAGGTTAATGTATATAACAGTGAATGTGAAGTAAATGTATATAAAAGTGAATGTGAGGTTAATGTATATAACAGTGAATGTGAGGTTAATGTATATAACAGTGAATGTGAGGTTTATGTATATAACAGTGAATGTGAGGTTTATGTATATAACAGTGAATGTGAGGTTAATGTATATAAGAGTGAATGTGAGGTTAATTTATGTAACAGTGAATGTGAGGTCAATTTATGTAACAGTGAATGTGAGGTTAATATATATAACAGTGAATGTGAGGTAAATGTATATAACAGTGAATGTGAGGTTTATTTATATAACAGTGAATGTGAGGTTAATGTATATAACAGTGAATGTGAAGTAAATGTATATAACAGTGAATGTGAGGTTAATGTATATAACAGTGAATGTGAGGTTAATGTATATAACGGTGAATGTGAGGTTTATGTATATAACAGTGAATGTGAGGTTAATGTAAATAACAGTGAATGTGAGGTTAATGTATATAAGAGTGAATGTGAGGTTAATTTATGTAACAGTGAATGTGAGGTCAATTTATGTAACAGTGAATGTGAGGTTAATTTCTGTAACAGTGAATGTGAGGTTAATTTATATAAGAGTGAATGTGAGGTTTATTTATATAACAGTGAATGTGAGGTTAATGTATATAACAGTGAATGTGAGGTTAATGTATATAACAGTGAATGTGAGGTTAATGTATATAACAGTGAATGTGAGGTTAATGTATATAACAGTGAATGTGAGGTTAATGTATATAACAGTGAATGTGAGGTTTATTTATATAACAGTGAATGTGAGGTTAATATATATAACAGTGAATGTGAGGTTAATTTATATAACAGTGAATGTGAGGTTTATTTATATAACAGTGAATGTGAGGTTAATATATATAACAGTGAATGTGAGGTAAATGTATATAACAGTGAATGTGAGGTTTATTTATATAACAGTGAATGTGAGGTTTATTTATATAACAGTGAATGTGAGGTTAATGTATATAACAGTGAATGTGAGGTTAATGTATATAACAGTGAATGTGAAGTAAATGTATATAACAGTGAATGTGAGGTTAATGTATATAACAGTGAATGTGAGGTTTATGTATATAACAGTGAATGAGAGGTTAATGTAAATAACAGTGAATGTGAGGTTAATGTATATAAGAGTGAATGTGAGGTTAATTTATGTAACAGTGAATGTGAGGTCAATTTATGTAACAGTGAATGTGAGGTTAATTTATGTAACAATGAATGTGAGGTTAATTTATATAAGAGTGAATGTGAGGTTTATTTATATAAGAGTGAATGTGAGGTTAATGTATATAACAGTGAATGTGAGGTTTATGTATATAAGAGTGAATGTGAGGTTAATTTTTATAAGAGTGAATGTGAGGTTAATGTAAATAACAGTGAATGTGAGGTAAATGTATATAACAGTGAATGTGAGGTTAATTTATATAACAGTGAATGTGAGGTTAATATATATAACAGTGAATGTGAGGTAAATGTATATAACAGTGAATGTGAGGTTTATTTATATAACTGTGAATGTGTGGTTAATGTATATAACAGTGAATGTGAGGTAAATGTATATAACAGTGAATGTGAGGTTAATGTATATAACAGTGAATGTGAGGTTTATTTATATAACAGTGAATGTGAGGTTTATGTATATAACAGTGAATGTGAGGTTAATTTATATAACAGTGAATGTGAGGTTAATGTAAATAACAGTGAATGTGAGGTTAATGTATATAAGGGTGAATGTGAGGTTAATTTATATAAGAGTGAATGTGAGGTTAATTTATATAACAGTGAATGTGAGGTTAATGTAAATAACAATGAATGTGAGGTAAATGTATATAACAGTGAATGTGAGGTTTATTTATATAACAGTGAATGTGGGGTTAATATATATAACAGTGAATGTGAGGTAAATGTATATAACAGTGAATGTGAGGTTAATGTATATAACAGTGAATGTGAGGTAAATGTATATAACAGTGAATGTGAGGTTTTTTTATATAACAGTGAATGTGGGGTTAATATATATAACAGTGAATGTGAGGTTAATGTAAATAACAGTGAATGTGAGGTTTATTTATATAACAGTGAATGTGAGGTGAATTTATGTAACAGTGAATGTGAGTTTTATTTATATAACAGTGAATGTGAGGTTAATATATATAACAGTGAATGTGAGGTTAATATATATAACAGTGAATGTGAGGTTAATTTATATAACAGTGAATGTGAGGTTAATTTATATAACAGTGAATGTGAGGTTAATGTAAATAACAGTGAATATGAGGTTAATTTATATAACAGTGAATGTGAGGCTAATTTATATAACAGTGAATGTGAGGTTTATTTATATAACAGTGAATGTGAGGTTAATGTAAATAACAGTGAATGTGAGGTAAATGTATATAACAGTGAATGTGAGGTTTATTTATATAACAGTGAATGTGAGGTTAATATATATAACAGTGAATGTGAGGTAAATGTATATAACAGTGAATGTGAGGTTTATTTATATAACAGTGAATGTGAGGTTAATGTATATAACAGTGAATGTGAAGTAAATGTATATAACAGTGAATGTGAGGTTAATGTATATAACAGTGAATGTGAGGTTTATGTATATAACAGTGAATGTGAGGTTTATGTATATAACAGTGAATGTGAGGTTTATGTAAATAACAGTGAATGTGAGGTTAATTTATATAACAGTGAATGTGAGGTTAATTTATATAACAGTGAATGTGAGGTCAATTTATGTAACAGTGAATGTGAGGTTAATTTATATAAGAGTGAATGTGAGGTTTATTTATATAACAGTGAATGTGATGGGTAATGTATATAACAGTGAATGTGAGGTTAATGTAAATAACAGTGAATGTGAGGTTAATTTATATAACAGTGAATGTGAGGTTTATTTATATAACAGTGAATGTTAGGTCAATTTATATAACAGTGATTTTGCTTACAGACATACATTGTTTAGACTTAAGTGCAAAACTACGAGGGCCCTTTCAAAGGTAAATCCTCCTATTTTCTTTGCTCAAAACATAAAACGTTAAAGAGCTACAAATCAGTGGTGGTACTATTAAATTTGCAATCCCCTGTGACCAATACGGGCGGAATGAAAATAGGAGACATTACTTTTGGAACATCCTCATATCTTATCAGAGTTTAATGGAAAAATTTCTAAAGAAGTGAAATCCTACAATAAAGTTGGAATCGATAAACTTATTGCACAGATTGAGTTGTCAGATTAAAAAAGTTAATCCTCACTTCTGTTATTGTTTCTGTTACAATATTTTTGATACAATGAGAAGGTTATAGTCACCAAAAGTTGGAAGGTTCTATTTATAGACACTGGCAATAAGAACTGATAAATCAAATGGAGCCACGTTCTGCTAGCAGTCCATCAGAAACCAGAGCTACTCCATAAAAATATTGAATCTTTTAGTGTTGTAATATTTTTGATACATGATTGGTATGATCCCTGTAAGTTGGGAGATCCTATTAATAAATGCTGTCGATAAGAACTGACAAATCAAAGTAATTCATGTTTTGTTATCAACCAATCAGAAACCAGAATTGCTCCATAAAACTTGAATCTTTTAGCATTCCAGCACATAAGTTTTTTGTGTCAATAGAAGAAAGATTTTTTGCTCTTGCCTGCAAAATTATAAAGTCCAGGACCTGTACAGAATAGCTACCCACTGAAAATTCTTCCTTTCCAGAACTTTTACAGAATATTGGAAACTTCTGAAATTAAACATGGCTTTTAATTCAAGAGGTTATAGGTTTGTCAGAAGACATTATTCTGATGTATCAGAATCAAAATTCGAATTGTGGAAGGGAAAGTTTTAGAATCCAAAAGTTACACAAAGTAATTCAAGCACAACCTGAAAATAGAAACAACCCTGAGTTTATTAAAAAGAATGCAGGTATCTTTGCAAAATTAATACAGTGCTTAGATGACAGAAGTCTATCTCTGGTAATGCGGGCTCACTTTTTTCTTTTCATTTAAAAAGAAAATACAACTTTGTTATTCATGTGCCGTGGAATTGCATTCATCTGCAAAAAATCTAGCTAATTTGCATATCCTTTTAAACATACATTTTAATTAATTCCCTTGACTATGGCTGCAAAGCACTGAACGTATTAAGTTTAGTCTGAAAAGATCACTCAGCAATAATAACTAGAGCTACGACAACAGCATATTCTTTTCCTTGTTTTGATTCTCAGGTATATATCCATTGATATTTTATATGTTTTTATGTAGAGTGATGTGGTTCTCGATTAATTAATTGTGTCTAACTGTGTCGGATATATACTCGAGAGTCAAAACAATGAAAAGAATATGCTGCATACAAATAGCCCTAATAATGACCTATGAGTATGCAGCTTTTTTTTTTAATCTTACCTTTTGAATTCTTTTTCTGTAGTACTGAAGTAGGGTGTTGCCGTTAACATCCAATAAGACATATTGTTATTGGATGTTAACAGCAGCACATGCAAACCAAGTTTCTATAGCAACATGTGGCATCAGTCTGATTTCGCTGTTCTTGGCTTGGTAACATTCTCAACTTTAACTGTTTATTATTTTAAAGAACTAAAAGCCAAAATGCAGTGAGGTCTATACTCGACTGATATATGCAATATCTTTTCTCCGCTTTATAAAGTTTATAAAAAAACACAGTTTGCCTTTCTAACATCACAGATAGTATCTGCCATGCTTCATTTTACTATTTTTGCTTTGGTTATGATTTTTAATGTTCCCTAAATTTAACGTCCGTGATTTAAATAGGTAGGTTGTTTTGTTTTATGGCATATCAACCCTTTTCGGGTTATTTAATGCTGACTCCAGTTATTTTGGAAATAGTTTTTTTATGCTTCAAGTTCTTTATATCTTCAAATATTTATCTATAGAGTTTGGTTTGGTTGTTTTATGGCATATCAACCTTTTTGGGGTTATTTAATGCCAAATCTAGTTATTTTGGAAATAGTATTCATGTTGCATTCAGTTATTTTGTAGAAGGTTTTTATTCTTCAAGATCTTTGTATCTTCAATCGATAGTTTGTAGTGTTTGGTTTGGTTGATTTAGAGTGGATTTTATCGTTTTTGTTCCCTGCCCTGCAGAACATGAATGAGTTTTATAATGGGAGAGGGAAAATGGTTGTAGTATTAATGTTTGGTACATTTAAAGTTAGGAAACCAGTCAGGAAGTGGGGGAGATAGAAAGAGAAAGGGGGAATAGGAAGAAGAAAAAGGGGGAAAGGTGGGTCGTAGTTTTTGTTTGGGGGTTTTCAAAACATAATTAAGTTTTGCCAAAAAGAAGTAAAAAAAACAAACAAAAAAAGCATCAATGTTAGGCGCGTTTCGTCTCAGGAAACCAATATCTTCAGACAGCCTGATCTGGTAGCACCGGATGATTTAAATAGTCTATGGGGTCTGTAGTTAGTTGTGTAAGATTCATCCCTTTATTGACACTATCAGTAAAATAACTGCAATAGAACTTTAAAAAGCACAATGAACAAAGTCAGCATAGTTAACCACTGTACTACCACCACTTCATGCACATATGTGATGGGTGTTGGTTTAGCCACACTGAAGAGCTGTGATATAGCAAAACAGTTTGTAGATAAAGACAATAGAGAGCTTCCACTTTCAGGAGAATATCACTTTTATAAGTGATTTGTCCAAGTACTCTAACCACTGTGCCATGGGTCCTTGTGGCACCTGAAGGTTGAAGGTTCCATCTTCAGTGTGGGTGACCGAAAAATACAATTGCGAATTACTTAGGACCGCTATCCAATCATGGCTGATGGAACAAGAGCATGCTACTCCTGTGAAGAAAATAAAGGTTTCCATACGAAATTCCGTCCAAATTCCCGAGTTCCGCAAAAACATTCCCAAGTCTGACAATACACCTGAAGAAGGTTGGAGGTTACATCGACCAAACCGTTGTGAAAATCAGAGTTAAGATGAGACCAGTCGTCCGATGAATCCAAATGATAAGATATTAGCTAGTAGTCTAATCATATTGATATGTGACATCTGCATTTGCAAAGCTGTAACATATTTCTTTCCAGAGGAGAATAATCTTTCCTGTCTTATTATATACAGAAGATATATAGCTTTGTTTTTTCAATGGCTTGCTAAGGAGAGGGAGGGCATACAATCATATTAAAGCAATCTCCCTTTCTAATAATATTTCTCAGTACTAGGACATATACTTGAGTATTTTGGGTATACAATCAATAAGTTTGTCCCCAGCATCACAAAGTCATCACTAAACCTCTACATATCATTGACAGCAACTAAGGATTCATATTATAAGCCTGTTCGCAGAGGTGTGTCCTCCTAAATTAAATACATAAAGGATTTCTTGTAAATTTATGACAGTAACAGAGTGCAAGATAAACAATGGGTATGAAAATGAAGAGATTAGACAAAAGAAAGATAAGCAATTATTTAAAATTGTAAATGACTTAATTTTGTTATTTGTCATTAAAGTAAATTAATTATTTTTATGCTCTTTTTGTGATGGCAAATACAAGATGTTATTAATACTATATAATTAGGATCATTTCACTTTTGAGCACATTAATCAATAAAATTAATCAAATTCTCAAAATAAGGAATGTAGCTAATTACAAAAGGTGCTAATATCATGTGTTGAGAGCCAAGTTTAGTTCTGAATGGTGAATAATAACACTTTTAAGGCATACATAGACAAATCTTATCTTTTTTATTGAATAATCTTCTGACAAAACTACACAAACACACACGCACACATATATATATATATATATATATATATATATATATGATGAAACACTAGTGTCTGTAGGTATTTAATTATTATAGTAAAAAATAATTATGACAGCCCCTTTAAGAAATTCGTTTCTTATCGTTGAGCACTTTCAGTTGAATTAAAGTCGGTCAACTTAGCTCTTATGCATAGATCATCGTATAACGATTAGATCACTGTCTGACTGACATAAATGAAAATTTAAAATTAAGATGTTTAAATTCAACGTTATTTTACGCGGTTAATGGTAGCCGAATGGATTAGGTTTCCGCTAATCGAGCCAGAGATGTCTCGTGTTGCAGGGTTCAAATCGTTTGACTGGTATTAATCGTGACACCCTGCACTGAAGATTCCCGAAAGGATGAAACACTAGTGTCTGTAGGTATTTAATTATTATAGTAAAAAATAATATATATATATATATATATATATATATATATATACTAGCTGTACCCTGTCATGCGTTGCAGTGGCTCAATTTGGTGTAATGTAAAAATTTAATAAAAAGAGAAAAATGCATGTTTCTTATATTCTTAGTACAGCAATCCACTCCAAAAAGTGAAAATGAAGGCGAAAATGAAAAAAAATGGTACTCTCGCAAAATTTGATCTGGATCCTTGGGAGTTTCTGTCAATCATTTATGGTTTGGACTCGACCAACAATCAGTGGATGAAGCCGAACGTAGCAAAAATGTTGAAACGCTAAATGTTTTGTTTTTTTGTTGTTTTCTGTATACAAAAATGTGAGTTAGTAATTAATATTTGGTTGATGGGGGGGAGGGGGTTACTATACACAGATTCGAAAAAGTTGTCCAAAAACAAATGAATGAAAGCAAAGGTAAGGTAAGTTACGTTTCTACCTAATTGGATAATTGTTTAGTGTTTTTATGTAATGTAAAATGTTTAATTGGCTCGAAAAACAGAAATGGTCGCAGACTCTGTTGAATACGTTAAGTTTGGGAAAGTAAGTTGAAAACTAAAAACTATACAAAACAGTGTCTGAAACCCCACAAATATATGTTACCATGACATAGGCTGGCATAATCGGTGGGTTTCTGACAGTATTTAGTATAGTTTTTTAGTTTTAACTCACTTTCTCTAACTTAAAGTAATCAACAGTGTCCGCCACCATTTGTAGCTTTCAAATACACCAATAAACAGTTTTTCAAGCCGACTAAACGTTACATTAAATGAAAAGGGTTCATATTACTAAATACAGATACAAAAAAGTTGTCAAAAAATAAATATATAACAAATAAATGTTATCAAAGGCAAGAAAAGTAAATGTTCTACCTAACTGGATAAGATTTTAGTGTTTTTATGTAATGTATAATCGGTTCAAAAACATTCAATGTTTATCGGTATATTTGAAAAATACAAATGGCGGCAGACTGTATCGAACACGTTAAGTTTGGGGAAATTTTGGGAAAATGAGTTTAAACTAAAAAACTATACAAAATACTGTTAGGAACTCACTCAATATATGTTATTATGACGTAGGCTGGCATATAATCGGTGGTTTTAAACTTTTGCTCGATACAGGTGACGACTTTTAAAAATCCCTTTTAGTGATTACCTGGTTTGAGGATATTTGCACAACTAAACGGCAAATCTGCTCCAAAAAATCTGGTATTATTTTACTTTAAGGCCCGTTTCACGTTCATATATAACGAAATATTTTATTGTAGATTTTGGTGTGCTAAAAACGAATCTGCAAACCGTTTCCGTATCAAAAAGAAAGTTTTCATGATATTCATGAAATTACTTTTTTGAAAAGTGGGTGATCACTTGTCAATGTAAATTTAACTTAGAATGAGCACCCACTTTCTGGCCACCTGAGAGAGGGGCATTTTTCTGTGTGTTTCTTGGCTAAAAAGTTTTTTGTTTGATTTCTTTTGCTTGGTAATAACCCCTGAACTCTGGGACTATTTTCCATTTCACAGCCGTAGCCTTCATTTACGCTATGCGTGAGCATAAACGAAAGCTGTTTAGCCAATAAACATGGGAAAAAATCCCCCCTCTCTCAGGTGGCTAGAAAGTGGGTGCTCATTTTAAGTTAAATTTACATGGAAAAGTGATCGCCCACTTTTCGAAAAAGTAATTTCTTCATATCATAAAAACTATTTTTTTGCAATGGAAACGGTTTGCAGATTCGTTTTTAGCACACCGAAGTCTACAAAAAAATTTTGTTATATACGAACGTGAGACGCACGGCCCTTAATGGAAAATTATATCAAAAATCCGGGGGAAAATAGTTTTCAATAAAAACAGCAAATGAATTCGATAGAAAAAAAATGGATGCTATTTTTTTTTTTAATTTTTCTGTGTGTTTCTTGGCTAAAAAGTTTTTTGTTTGATTTCTTTTGCATGGTAATAACCCCTGAACTCTGGGACTATTTTCCATTTCACAGATGTAGCCTTTGTTTATGCTACGCTTGAGCATAAACGAAAACTGTTAAATATGCACTCACGTACCAAACTGCCTTGTCAAAAAACCTTTAAGCCAATAAACACGAAAATAAATGCCCCTTCCCCGAGTGGCCAGAAAGTGGGTGCTCATTTTAAGTTAAATTTAGATGGAAAAGTGATCATCCACTTTTCGAAAAAAAATTTCTTCATATCATGTAAACTATTTTGGTACTCATTGGGCGTTGATTTCGATGGCGACCCGCAGAATTATTTAATGGTCGTCCCCTTAGTCCCCCCCTAGTCAAGGCTAACGCATGTGCACATAACATTTTTTATTTATTTACTTACGTGGCGGAGTTATACAACCATCACCCGCATGCGCATTTCTATACTGATAGGTTTTTTGAAATTTTTTCACTGGATTGAACACTTACCAGATTATGAAAAAAAATTGAAAAAAAAAAAAAATTATTTCAATATTTGAAAGGAGTACTCACTTTTTAGTTACCATGTTCTGGTAAATCGGTCACCCATTTTTTTTTTTTTTTTGGCTAAATACGGAAGTGTCTTCGGGAGATATAAAATGGTCCCATGTTGACGACGCAATGTATCGGGAGGGGTACGGGATGGAAAATTATTGGTAAATTTTTAGATTAGGTCCACCTCCTCAATTTTCTTTTAAATGATGACTTGTAATGGTTTTCGACTATGCTGAATACGAAAATCGCATTGAAATTTTGCAGAGATAAGTGGTTATCAAGATATAAAAAGTTGTATTATGCATTGTAATTTTTGGCGGCCATCTTTTTTATGCGCGTGCATTTGTTTATGGCGCATGTGCGCATAAAAAGATGGCCGTCAAAGAATACAATGCATAATATAACTTTTTATATCCTGATAACTACTGATTTCCGCAAAATTTCAATGCGATTTCCGTATTCAGCATACTCGAAAACCTCTAAATGTCGTCATTCAAAGGAAAATTGTGGAGGTGGACCTAATCTAAAAAAAATACCAAATTATTAAACATTTCGGTACTCATGCAGAGAGTGATCTGTGCTGAAATAATAATGTTATTATTTTAAAAGCCATTCTTAACATGGGGAGGGGAAGGTGTTTTGTACCTATTCTGTACTTTAACCTTACAATTGAATAAAAAAAAACATATCATAAAACTTTAATTAAACGTGGAAACACGATTTAAAAAATAGCGGGGATCACTCTCTGCATTAGCACCAACATTTCTCCAGCATGTTAGTGAAATTTATAATACTTAAAAAAATTAAAAAAAAAACAAAAGTTTTGAAAACAACCAAAAAAACCCTCACCTTTCATAAAAACAAATTATTTAAAAAAAAACAAAAAAACACCCACAAACTGACTTTTAACTAAATAAGTAAAAAAAAAAAAAAAATTTTTTAAACTCGAAATTTTATTTTCATACAAACAATAAAAAAGTCATGTTCAATCTATTTTTTTTCTTTGAGAAACAAATATATTTCTGACTTAAAAATGCGGTAGAGATATTATTTTTACTTTCTATGGTTTTGATATACCGCGTTTTTATTGGTTACAAAATGGGTGATTGATTTATCAGAACGTTGTAACTAAAAAGTGAGCACCACTTTCAAATGTCGAAATAATGATTTCTTTAAAAAATTTTTTTTTTTTTAATAATCTGTTTAATTAGTGTCCAATCAATAATAATCCAATGAAAAAAATTTCAAAAAACCTATAAGTATAGAAATTACGCATGGGAGTACAACTACGGCACTTTCGCACTTACTTTTACAAAGATTATTTACGTTAACTCTTTTCATAAATAATTTTTTTTAAAAAAGTAACTAAACCATTTATTGATAATTTGTTACGTGTACAAACATTTATTTATTTATTTACGTAGGCTTAGCTCTTTTCATGAATAAGAAAAGTTTTACTCTTTAAGAATAATAAAAGGAAAAAACTGCAGAGAATGATCCGCGCTATTTTTTAAATCGTATTTCCACGGTTAATTAAAGTTTTACGATATGTTTTTTTTATTCAATTGTAAGGTTAAAGTACAGAATAGGTACAAAACACCCACCCTCCCCATGTTAAGAATGGCTTTTCAAATAATAACGTTATTATTTCAGCACGGATCACTCTCTGCATGAGTATCATAAAAATTAATACAAATAATACTTATCTCAATAAGTGAAAGGCTCATTTCTATAGGAAATGAAATGGGGACAATCTCACAGTTACGAAAAATATTTTCATTTACAATTTATTATTTTTATAATTCGCAATGTTAAATTATTTTAATAACATGCAAATATTCTTTGACTTTAAAAATAGATTTTCTGAAAATTTCAATTAAATTGGTAATGTAGAAATATGGTTCTATAGACTTTGAACGAACCAAAAATTACATTTTTATATATATAGATTATAGGGTGCAATAGACAGGGTCTAAATGAGCAAAGTCTCAGTAAAATATATTTAATGGTGCTGTGCTAGGTGTATCAGAATTTTTGTAGGATTTTTTGACACTCCTAACACGAAACTGCAAATAAAATATAAAAAACTCGTAATTTCTCTTTTAAAGGTGGGTTGTTTATTTTCTTTATGGATTATACTTCCAAAATAAACTATTAAAGTTGTATAAAAAGTAATAGAAATATTTTTTAAAAAATAGTAATGAAATTAATTGAATGTTACGTTTCAATTTTTTCAATTTTTAAACTTTAAAAATCTATCAAAATTTTTCTATTGATTCTATTTTTACGATATTTTCAGGGTCAATGTGAAATTTTATGCTCTTTCCAATAAATTGAATATAATATTTTAGACAAACATTTTTTTAATTCACGCCCCCCGCCCATTTTCAAATGTCTATTAAAAAGTAAATAATTAATTTATGTACTAAAGTTTTATATATCACAAATTGAAGATAAAAGATCAATAAATAATATATTCAAATTTAAAACAAAAAAGTAGTGTTTTTTAGAAATTTACCTGTAAAGTCTGAAGTTTAAAACCTTTTTTTTTAAAAATAACACGTTGTTTGTTTGTTTTTTTTTTAATGAAACCTTGGTCCTTGCTCCTTTTATTGAAAAAAAAATTAGGGCTTGAATTACATTTTTCGAGGAGTTATAAGCTTCGAAAGATAGCAGGTGGAATTATTCAATAGTTTTCACAAAATTTCTGACACTGCTAGTGCTGTGCTCAGAGTATTGCAGTTATGATAAGCTCAATAGGTGTAATTATCTAGAGCTATATGAATAGAAACGGTGAGAGATTAATAATTGTGAAATTATCAATCACGTTTTCATAGGAGGAAACAAAACAAAATCATGTTTATATGTACGATCGTTTCAGAAACGATATCCTTTTTATTCATTCGATATTGACAAATGAATCCATCGAGGAATAAGTAAAGTATTTCTGGATATCGTCTCCTCATCAGCATAAATGGAGCGGGAGGGGTGAGAGAAGACACCAAATTTTAATCAACTTATTGAAGTAAATATAAGTTGCGAGCCTAGAATAAAAAATAAAGAAATTTAAAAAGTAAAAACATTTAAGTGGAATTAAATTCTTTTGTTTATATGATTAATATTAGATATATTTTCAATCGTATTTATTATGATATAATGTCTTTGTGATACAATTAAACTATTGTGTAATGATTTTTAATAGGTTAGATGGTAAAAGAAGGAAAAATAGTAATTACATTTCTAATTTCATATTTGGATAGGATTTTTATAAGGGAGAAATTAACTATAAATATGAAAAGCTGTTTTTTTTTAGAATTTCTTGATATGATATAAGATTTAAACAAAAATAAGGAATTATATTTACAAAAAAAGTTTATAAAATAAGTACCTTTGTAAGGGAGTGTTTCCATATTGTCTTTTTTTAAAAGCCGTAAGGAGACCTCTCAGTACATAAACCTTTAATAAAGATATTTTTTTTAAATCTAAAAGAGATCGTTATTTGTAAGCATTTTTTAAAAATCTAATTTCTGGGTAAGTAAAGGGGAAGTAATTGCATTTAAATAGGTACTTATGTCGATTCATTTTAATTCTGAGGTACGTCATCTATAATATAAATCTCACCTGTCTGTTTAAATGTATGTATGTATGTATGTATGTTTGTGTGTCTAAAACTTTCGAAAGAGTCGACAGATTTTCACGAAATCGGTATTGTTTTGAAGCTCAGCCCTTTAGACGACAAATATCGAAAAATTGGCTAAAACATTAATTCCTTCACCCTCAACTGGGCACTTTTCTACAGGGAGGGGTTGCTTTTTTTTTGCCGATATTTTCAAAAGTCATCCCCTCTTTTCGATTGGCTAGCCTTAATTTAAACCTTCGCCACTTTCGGTTTTGCAATGGATGCAACGGCAAAGACATCACGTTTTTTTTTTTTTTTTTTTCACATTCTTTTCCTCCTTCGCGGTACGGGTTTGAGCCATCCTACTACCATTTTTTTTTTTTTTTTACGGAACACACACATCCAAACACCTGTGCAACGCCGGACACCTAGGCTAATTTTAAATTATAATGAAAAAGAGACATTTGTTAGTGGATTGCATGAGGATCGAATCTTTTGAGTTCTAGTTAAATTTATGATTATTGTCTATTACTATGATATTAATTTTAGTTACTGATGTTTTTTTTTTTGCGACTTATATTTGATGTTTCTTATTTTATTAGGGTGATTCAAAATGGTTAAATTTTGACCCTCTTCTTTGTATACATCTGATTAATATTTCTTCTTTTAGGTTTAAACAAGCTGATTGGGAGTCGTTGAATTTAATATGCTCAGAGATTCAAATCTACAATTTTATCGCTAGGTTTACATGTTCTCATGGATCTTTTTTTTTCATTTTTTATTAAAGGGAATTTTCATATCTTTTAGATACCATATGTATTTTGCTAGGGTTGTTTGTTTTTTCAATGCTCTATTCTTAAAAGTATTTGTGTGTAGAAATTCTATGTTTAATGGGCCCTGATGTTGATCCAATGTATACTGCTTTCAGTTTTATAGAATTATAATAATTGTTTTAAGTTGAACTTATTGTTGTATTGTTTTTCAAGATGTGCTGTCGTGTTATATTATTAGGTGAATTTATGAGGGTGTTATTGTCCATGGATTGTGTATTAATACTAGTTTCTGTCTGAGGATAATTGTTATTTCGTGTAGTATAGTGGATCATTTGTTCTTGGTTATCATTAGAACTTTAGGGAGGGGCTTTTTTTTATTACTGTGCAACTGTAAATTACACTTCTTTTTTTACAGGTACCTTGCAAAGGGCATATATTTTTGTTATTGCAATTACAGCTTGTCATAGGTTGGTTATTTAAGTTTTGTATTTTTTTATTTTTTCTGTTGTTATTGCTTATTACGTTTTATGTCTGATTCTGATGGTTTTGTTTGGCTAATTATTTGTTGTTTTAAATTTGACATTATTGAGTAAGAAATTTTGACAGTGTTTTTATTAAATATTTTGCTGTATTTATGGGGTGGGGTGAAGTTTTTTCTAATAATCTGAAAATTTGTCTTAATGTTCTTAGAGTAAGGGGGGTTAAACCACAGAGTATCCCTATGTCTATTTTTTATGTTTTTGATAAATTGCTGATATTTATTAGTGTTTATGTCTAATTCTGATGGTTTTGTTTGGTTTTGCATAGTGGTTTGTTTAGTTTTTGTAAATTTTTTTTGTGAGGTAATATGGCCATGTTATGTGGTATTTCATTTTTGTTTGGTTTATGATTACTGCAGTTTTTGTATTTTATGTGCATCTTAAATTTTGAATATATTATAGTATTTTGTGCTTTTGTTGAATGTAGATTTTTTGGAAAATAAGTCATTCATAACAACCCGTCTGATTCTCCTACTCAATGCAGGAGAAATTTTTTTTTTGGGGGGGGGGCATACCAAAGGATTTTGCTTTTCCATAATTCTCAGCGTTCTTTAGAAAGTTGCAAATAACAGTTTTGCTGTGATTTACCTTAGCTGCTATCACTCGCTGTGACAAACCTTGCTTATGGAATCCTTGAATTCAAGGGCGCTCAAATTCGATTAGTTTTCTTACTTTAGGCATGGTACACGTTTACACAGTGATTGCTAATCTCTAACTGAAATAAAAACATAAGAATTACCATAAATCTAACAATTTATACCCTTGGTCTTATAATTTTGATCACGTGTAAAAGCCTAATTTAATAAAAATGCAAAATTTTAAATAAAATTTTTGGAATGTACCTTTTTGTTTCCATAACCTTTTAAATTGTAGTATTATTAACCTTAAGTCGGAAGAGTTTAAAATCTATCCTTAAAAAAAGTTTCTTTTTAAAGATTTTTAAGTGGTCTTAAATTTTTGATCAGCAGTGTGTATATATATACATATACACATTTATTATATTAACCCCTGGATAATTTAACTGGATTAAACTGCATTCAGTTGTGAAGTCTTAATTTGTGAGCTTGCAATATAGAAATCATCCCTAGTTACTATTATTCCCAGATCAACTTTGATTCAGAGTGATAGTACCTTCATGATCTTATCAATAAATAAAATAGAATCTGTTCAGAGTCTGACACGAGCAACTTGCTAAAGCACAATTAAATATTTAATATGACTGGTGTTACCATGAAATGGCCTAAACAGGCTTGACAAATGAAAATAAAAAAAGTAATTATAAAAATTTGATTTTTCTAATTAATTACTTGCAGGACAGGCACATATATTACATCTTGATAATAGATACGAGGTGTCTTCAATAATTTTCCAGATTTTTTTTGTATGGGCAATTTTATTGATACTAGATCACATGAAACTCTAGCCCCCTTCAAAGTAATCTCCTCCGGCTGCAATACACTTGTTGTACCGTTCAAACAAATTCTGGAAGACCTCATGAAAGTCCTTTTGTGTAAGCATGTCAATGACCCTCGTCACAGCCTCTTTCATCTCAATTGTCTTACGACAACATTCTCTAGGGTTTTCTTTGAACTTAGAGAATAACCAAAAGTCACGGGGGAGGGGGAAAGTCTGGACCATAGGGAGGGTGAGGAACTGTCTTAATGCCCATCTGGGTCAAATAGTCTGTGACAAGGATGGAGCATTCTTAGGGCAAACTTTGCACAAATCTTCCACATCTTCAGTTCCTCATAAATAATTGTCTTTACAGTTCCTACACTGACATCAAACTGTGCACTATTGACACACAACAGTCCTTATCCTTGAAATTCTTTATTTGATTAATCAATTCTGGTATTCTAACTTCCCATCATCCCTCAGACTCCCTGCCTTCCTTATGCCACTCAAAACTGATGTTCGATTCATGCAAGATGGTCCAAAAGCAGTCTGAAGCATTCCATACATTTCTGTAACATTTTTACCAAGTTTAAAACAGAATTATTGCACATGGTTCTTCACAAGTGTCCTCACGTCTAAATTGCATTTTTGAAATTCACCAACTGTGACAATCAAGCTTTAGTAGAGTGTATTCCAATTACTGCTGGAGCTATTCATTTGAATCTCAAATCATAAAAATTGGTCAGTGATCTCATAAGCAATAACATGCTAAGTTTTTAAGATTCTACAACAATTGTACAAAATATGGAAACTTATTTAAGGCACCTCATACCATATTTCAAAGGATTGTAGTTTACCAAATTCATCTTTAATACTACTAAAACAAAAACATAAATTAGTTTCCTATTTCGGTTTAAACAACGTTTACTTGTAATATTTACTAAAATAAGCTCAATTATCTTAACCATCTCCCAATTTTACTAAAAAAAATATAAGATTTAAATAGATAGGGTTTGATCATTATGAAAAAAAAAAAAAATTAAAAATTTTTTTTAGTCTCGTGAAGATTTTTTGATCCACAAAAAAGATATCACATTAATGACGGATGCAAGCAAACATTCTAAAGAAAATTGGCAATTTTGTCTCAGGAAGGTACTTAGTATTGTATCTCTGTAGAAGATTACTGACTACAGAATCTAATCATTCAAATATAGAAAAAGAGGCTTTAGATAACAATTCTCATTAGGATAGCAATTCTAGTTGAAATTAGATCACGAGCCTTCAGAATTTATTTTTAATTGAAAAGGTGTGGAAACGAAAAATTGTTCACAGAATAAATATAAATTGTAAATCTAGTCTGTAGAAACAGTCCTGGGTTCATATACCAATTATGAAATGGCACAGCTAGACACATATTATTAGAATACAGATCGCCATAACGGAGTTTGCAAATACCTTCACTAGAAGATATGTAAGAAACTCAACATTCAGTGTAGTAAAAAATCCTGGGAACATATACCCGAACGAACAGTTGGGAATGACAACTACACTATTCACTATGACTACATAATCCCTACTGCTACATATCTAGAAAACGCAGCTGTTAAACCAGATATAGTGATTTGGGACAGAGCAAATAAAAAAGCGACCGTAATAGAGGTCAGTGTACCCAATGATACAGGGCTTAACAGAGCTGAGAGGGAAAAGATAACAAAGTATCAAGGACTTATGTATGATATGAAACGAAATTGGAAATTAAAAGACGTTTCAATTATACCAGTCATCATAGGAGCAACTGGGCTTATGAAAAAGAACTTTAAAAAGTACATAGCAAGCATACCCGGTGAACCAAGTGCAAGTGAAATACAAACGATTGCACTGAAAGGGACCGCTAGAATCCTGAAAAGATCTCTTGGTTGGACTCACTAAAATAGGGGTAAATGTCAGACATCTGGTTGGATGTCCCATCCCCTAGAAGAAAAAGTTTAAGAAATTTAGAATACTATGCAGTCCTGAATTTTTTAAATGAGATTGATCATCCGTATTATTTGGATTCTTTGGATGACTGTTCTCATCTTGAGTGTTATTTTCACGACTTTCCGGTCAATGTACCCTCTGACTTTCTTCGGATGTATCTTGTCGAACTCATAAATCTGCATGGCTGATAGAACAAGAGCATGCTATCCCGTGGATTAAATGAATTTTAAATTCTATGCTGATTCCCAAGTTTGACAGAAAGATTCCAGAGTTTGACAAGATATACCTGAAGAAGGCCGGAGATTAGATCGACCAGAACATTGTGAAAATAACACTCAAGATGAGGATTTTAGTGTGGAAAATCCAAATAATATGCATAGTCAGAATGTGCTCTGATGAACTCATTGCACTTGTGCCCCCTCGATGTACATATCCTCGGCAAACCTTAGCAACAAAATCACATCCATTCACTGTTGAGGTCTCTAAATGTCAAAAAATTTTCTACTCTAATAGATTCTTCTATAGAACAGCTAGACTTTGGAATTCCCTTCCTGCTACCTGCTTCCCTACCTATACTGATACATAGAAGTTCAAATGTAATGTAAACCAACATCTTGTTAATCTTTCTTAGGTATAAACCCAATTAGTAACCTCCTACATCCAAGTGGCCATATGACTTGTTTGGGGTGAAGGTGACTAAAAAAAAAAAAAATAAATAAATAAATAAATAAATAAATAAAAATAAATAAAAAAAATAAAAATAACCCAGGCAAGACATACCTATATATTAGAGCGGAACGAGAGAAAGAGGTCAAAGTAAGGAATATCTCAAGATACTCGCGAGGCATAAAACATGATAATTTCTATGAGATATATTGATAATGGGTTTCGATTTGCTTCATTTACATATGAACAAATTCTTATACTTCAGTTGAAGTTCTCAGAAATCAAGGGCCCCACTACCTTGAACTCTTTATGAGACGTATAGATATCCGAATGTTCTGTTAAAGTTCTTTATCTCCCAAACACGGAGTAAAGAAATTAAGAACATAATTTCCCTCTCCCCAATTAACCATTTTCATGTGTTGTGGTATGTCTTTCGTTTTGGTCTCTTGGTGTTAATGGATTCCAGGACAAGAATTTATCTAGTCTGGTGGAGTATCCAGCTTTTTGTTATTACTTGAGGTAACATCACTTGGAGAAGGTGCACCATTCCTCGTAAAAGCTAATGTGGGTTAGTCATAGAGAGGAGACCTTATTTGGGCAGCGAATACAAATGTGATTTTGAATATTTGGTCAGGGTTTACTTTTATGGAAAAAATATCCTCATGCCAGGTTGTTTTGGCAAACCCCTGTACAGAGAAACCTTAGACACTCAAGGATAGTGTCTAGTAGGCATTCAAGTTCTCTCCTCTTATACACAGTAGCAGTAAACACGAACAAAATCTCTGAATTATGCGCAACAATTTATACTTCTTAACAGAAAATAAAAGCTGTCTCCTTCAGTCAAATAAAAGACATTTGAAAAATTAATTCAAGTCAGAAAGATTAGCGCACCTTAGGATAGTAAAGATTTGCATAATTTTCTCGTCTTATTTGTGATAAATGTCTCTTTGCATTACCAATAAATGTGTACGATTTTCTATTTTCGGTACTAATAAAAGCAATAAATTAAGAATAATTTGTACCAGAATGGAACAAATCTTTTGACATTGTTACAAGTTTGAACATTTAAAATTATAACTCTATTTTCTCGGTCACATGATCAATACTGTATAATCTCTGACTGTGTTGTCCTGGCTGTAAGTTGTGTGTGCATAACTCTTATGTTTGACTGGTGGAAAGAAGATCATAACTAACACATCACTTTTCTTTTTTTTTTTCACTTTCTTTGCCTACTAACATTTTTTTTTTTTCTAAACCAACACCCTTACACACACCTCCACTTTCTTTTCTGCCTTTGCGTCACGGGTTCAAGCCTGCCTGCCTACTACAGCTTTTTTTTTTTTTTTGCTCAACACACACCTGCAAACATTTGGGCAACGCCGGGCACCCAGGCTAGTCTATAATATAAATCTCACCTGTGTGTTTAAATGTATGTATGTATGTATGTGTGTCTGCCTAAAACTTTCGTCAGACGCGTTGGAATGTGATGAAACTGATATCATTTTAAACCTTGAACTCCCAGACGACAAATATCGAAAAATTGGCCAAAAACATTAATTCCTTCACCCTCAACAGGGCAATTTTCTACAAGGAGGGGTCGATTTTTTCAGATATTTTCAAAGATCATCCACCCTTTTCGATTTACTAGCCTTAATTTTAACGTAAGTTATGATTTCCCCTACAGTGTTTTGTTTGGTGAATTAATTTTGTTAGTCGTAGGTAAGGTACTCCACTAGTTTACGTAAATTTATCTATTCAGATATTTATTAAACTATTGGTGTAGATGTAGATGACCTTTTTATGCTTTTATTTCTTTCTTAAAATGGTACTGTACCAGAAAACCTATTACGAGGTGCCTTCAATAAGTTTCCAGGCTTTTTTTTTTTTTGACAAACATTTAAAATTGTCATAGACTCTGGAAAATTCAATATGTTATTGCTGCTCATCTTATGAGATGAGTGGCCAGATTTTATGATTGCAGGTTCAAATGAACAGCAACAACAAGAATTAAAATACACCCTACTAAAGTCTGATTGTCACAGTTGGTGAATTTCAAAAATATAATCTAGACATAAAGACACTTTAGAAGAACGATATACAATAAAATGCTGTTTTAAAGTTGGAAAAATGCCAGAGAAACATATGGAATGCTTAAACCTGCTTTTGGACCGTCTTGAATGAATTGAGCATCAGTTTTTGAGTGGCATAAGAGATTCAAGGAAGGCAGGGAGTTTGTGAGAAATAATGAGATGTATGGGAAGAGTAAAGATGTCAGAACAACAGAGTTGATTGACCAAATAAAGAATTTCATGGATAAGGACTGTCGTGTGTCTATAGAGACAATAAGTGCACAGTTTGATGTCAGTGTGGTAATAATTTGTGAGAAACTGAAGATGCGGAAGATTTGTGCAAAGTTTATCCCAATGCACCAGTTCACAACTTCATCCTTATCATAGACTATTTGACCAAGATGGTCATTTTAACAGTTCCTCACCCTCCGTATAGTTCAGACCTTGCTCCCTGTGACTTTGGGTTATTCCTTAAACTGAAGGAAAACCTTAGAGGCTGTTCTTATGAGACAATTGAGGAGAAAAGACGCTGTGATGAGAACCATTGACACGCTCACACAAGGAGACTTCTCTAGGGCCTTCTAGAAATTGTTGGAATGGTACAACAAGTGCATTGTAGCCGGAGGAGATTACTTTGAAGGGGACTTGAGTTTTATATATGTACTATCAATAAAATTGTCCATACGAAAAAAAGTCTGGAAACTTATTGAAGGCACCTCGTAGATGCTTCTTAAATCGAATTTAACTTCAAAATTAAGATAATACACCTCACACATCCATATCTGTTTATCCAATCTGATCATGCTAGTTTCAACAGAAAAAGAAGTCAATCAGATTATAGATGAATTCAATTTTCATTAAAAAATCAACTTTTGATCACAAACAATAACATGCACAATATCAATCTTCCTCAAATTTCAGTTGCAATGTTTCAAAACTAAATTAGGTGGGTCAAATCTGATAACAGCCTTTTGATTGTTTATTCTATTTCCACTTAATTAAGCCGAGCATTTTCGTATTATCATTCATCATTTTTGGACAGTTTATTTACATTTCATATTTCATAACATGACATTTTTTATCTATTCCTTTTCTTTTTTGCACAATAAACAGCAAACCAAACCTGCCAACTTATGTTAGGAAACGATATAATTGAATTTTGTTAGTGTTCTTATGTTTACTGAGTATAATTGAATTTTCTTAGTGTTCCTATGTTTACTGAGTATAATTGAATTTTGTTAGTGTTCTTATGTTTACTGAGTATAATTGAATTTTGTTAGTGTTCTTATGTTTACTTAGTATAATTGAATTTTCTTAGTGTTCCTATGTTTACTGAGTATAATTGAATTTTGTTAGTGTTCCTATGTTTACTGAGCTTAATTGAATTTTGTAAGTGTTCCTATGTTTACTGAGTATAATTGAATTTTGTTAGTGTTCCTATGTTTACTGAGTATAATTGAATTTTGTTAGTGTTCCTATGTTTACTGAGTATAATTGAATTTTGTTAGTGTTCTTATGTTTACTAAGTACAATTGAATTTTGTTAGTTTTCTTATGTTTACTGAGTATAATTGAATTTTGTTAGTGTTCCTATGTTTACTGAGTTTAATTGAATTTTGTTAGTGTTCCTATGTTTACTGAGTATAATTGAATTTTGTTAGTGTTCCTATGTTTACTGAGTATAATTGAATTTTGTTAGTGTTCTTATGTTTACTGAGTATAATTGAATTTTGTTAGTGTTCCTATGTTTACTGAGTATAATTGAATTTTGTTAGTGTTCCTATGTTTACTGAGCTTAATTGAATTTTGTAAGTGTTCCTATGTTTACTGAGTATAATTGAATTTTGTTAGTGTTCCTATGTTTACTGAGTATAATTGAATTTTGTTAGTGTTCTTATGTTTACTGAGTATAATTGAATTTTGTTAGTGTTCCTATGTTTACTGAGATTAACACATCTGTTAAATATGTAAAGCAACGAGTTACACAACAAAGTTTGGTTTAAATTAATTCATTATTTATCTTCACACTTAAAACTATTAAATCGGAAAAATAATGCTGTTAAAAATAATTCTCAACAATAAAAAAACAAAATTAGCCCAAAATTGGTAGCATTAAGAAACATCTTCTTTCTTCCCTGTATGTGCCAGGAAGAATTTCCATAAACAGAACTTCTTTATAAGGGTTTCCGATCTTTGGAACACAATATAGCAAGACTGCTTCTCTGCCGATTGCAACTTGGTCATCTTCAAATCTAATTTCAGCTAATTCTTGTCATAGACTACCCTACAAATAATCAAATACAGTTAATACTCTTATGGTGGGAGGATCATTTCAGTCTTATTAATACTTATCCCGAGTGGCTTTTGGTCTTGATAAGTGGTTACTCCAATAGAAAAAAAAACGTTTAGCAGAATTTAAAACTTTATACATAAAACTAAGGATTCCAAATAATAAAAAGAGAATGATTATAAAATAAGTTTAACATATATATTTAAATATAATATTTTTTAACTGGTTTTAAAAATAATAAATAAATAAATAAAAAATATGTCCAAATAAAAAATGGGCGACTTTCTAAGAAAAACACCGGATCTCCGAGGCGGAGACATTAACCTTAATGTCGTTTAAAAAATCAACAACAAAAACTATATAAATATAACATGATATAAATATTATCAACAATATATTGAAATACTAACAGAATTACCCAGCGTTGGCCAGATTAAAGAGTGGGATAGCATCATATGCAATATAATATTAAGAAGAGTTCAATTTAACAGCAACCTTGATGTTGCCAGTTAGAGATCTTAGCCATTCAAATATTCAGATATATGTTAATACTCTTGATTTCAAAGTGTAACATGTTAGAACCTCTTTACGAGACACAAAACTATTTCCATGATGTTCATATACAAATTGTACATGTGAATGCACTTATATTTAAGATATTCACCCTTATATTACTTCGTTTTTAGAGACAGACATACACATAGGCAGAGAGGTATTCTCCTTTATATATATACTAGCATTTCAGCCCGGCGTTGCCTGGGTGTTTGGAGGTGTATGTTGAGCAAAAAAAAAAAAAAGCGGTCAATTTTTTTAACTTTGGCCCCTATTATGACCCATTACCATTTATTGTTTGGGGCTCAAATCAAGTTATTAAGTTAGATCCATGTCCAAGGAACCTATATCTAAAATTTCAAGTGTTTAGACTCAAAATTGTCGGAGGAGTTTGGTAGAGTTCTCAAAGGTCAAATCGTTGAACTTTGACCCCTTAACAGCCTGGCCGAAAATGGATTAAAAAAATTTTCCCAAATCTCACTACCCTGTATATCAAATTTCGAGTCTTTAGACTGAAAATTGACAGTTATTATGTAGGTAAATGTACACATACACACACACACAGACACGTTCACTTTTATATATATATATATAGACTAGCGGGGGTGCCCGACGTTGCCCTGGTGTTTGGCGGTGTGTGTTGACAAAAGAAAAAAAGGTTGTCATAAGCAGGCAGGCTCGAACCTGAAGCCTTGACACGAAGGAAAAGAAAGTCAAAGAAAACGTGATATTTTACCACTAGGCCACGACGTGACAGGAAGTGAAAAGCATTCTAATTTAGCGATCAAAAAGTTGACATGCAGAAAGTGAAAGTTAAGTGAATGAAATGAAGTTAAGTGAAGAAATGAAATCACGCAATTAAGTTTGGCTGTAAGCCAGTTCAGCTTTCTGCCGTATTTGTTACCCCACGATGGTGGGGGGAAACCAGCTCCCCCGCAAGAGGAGGAGCTTTGGCAATGTCTTAATGAATAGCAATTGTCTGATATGAAGGGTATTCCCCACATTGATCAAAGTTGATTGCCTTCAAGACGTGCCGGCCATGAAGGCTAACGAATCGCTTTTATTTTGATTCAGTTTCACTTTATTTATACGAGAAAGACAAACAAACATTGGAAACTAGTTTTTTTTTTAAACTCGCTCAAAATAAATGTAGAGACAACCTCCCTTCACAAATCATAGATATTATAATCTAGGGAGCATATAAAAAGTTCTAAAGAATAGAACACCCACCCCCAAGAAGCTCATCAAAGAAATCCTTTGCTGGATATACAAAAACATGCGTGGCTGTTTTGTATATGTATATATATATATATATATATATATATAGAGAGAGAGAGAGAGAGAGAGGGAGAGAGAGCACCTTCTCCTAGTGATATTACCTAAAATAACAGCACCAAGCAGGGTATTCCACCACACAAGATGAATTCTTATAATAAAATCCAGTATGACAAAGAGACCACAAGGAAGACATACACAGTTAACTGTTAATTTGGGAAGAGGAAATTAGCCCCGGGAAGAAGACCCTTGATTTTTGAGAATTTGCTCTGAAGTAAAATGGCAAAATAAAAATAACATTACGGTAGTCTTCAGACAGAAATGGCATTGCATATCAAACTTCAGTATTTGATTCTGACTAGCCTTATATAAGGATGCTCCTTACACATAGTTTTACCAAGAATTCTTCATAAGTTTTGATTTCGGTTTTGATTATAGCTGATAGTATTCAAGTCATTTATTTTTTTATAAATAGTTTTATCAAGAATTTTTCATAAGTTTTGCTTTTGGTTTCGATTCAAGCTGATGCACCCAAGTCATATGGATATATTTTCTTATTTTTTAAATCGCAACTTTACAATATATAAGTATTGATAGAACATTAACTCTATAATAATATATACAAAATCTGCATTAATTAAAATATCATATTTAAGCATACTTTACGACTGGGCTATGCCGGGCATTCCTGCTAGCTTAGATAAATATTTTTGCAGTTTTAACAAAAGAGCTACAATAATATCAGATCACCTCCATTAATGTTGAACATCTACAGAATGGCAACATTAATATGAATGAGTCCTCTGCGTAATTTCCACAGGTCCTGCTAGTATATATAAATATGGAAGAAAAGTATGTTAGTAAAGCGGATGATTAAGCTTTAATGATTTTCAAATATGATTAATGAAGTTATATTGAAAAGAAATTGATCCACCAGTTTAATCATTATTATAGTTTGAATGCAAAAGCGAATGTTCAATGATTGAATTTTTGTTATGAAATATCCTTATATAACAAGGTTGTGTATTTAAAGCTAGTTTAGAGAATCTTGAAAAGGGAAATTCAATTCTTAATCATACAAATTCAATTATAACTCTGCCAACTATAAAACTGTCGAATTCTCGCAAACAATGCCATTAGAGTTCATTATCACAAATCGACAGATAAGAAAGTTCAGTCAAAGAGTAGTAAGATTATAATTGAAAACCAATGAATAAAACAAATATGTCCTGAGAAGTAACTTTCTCATCATAATAAAGATGTGTTTTAACAAAGGAACATATCTCAGTATCTTAAACACGCCATGAAACATATTTTAATATAACTAAAAGAATAACTGTCCTAAGATAGGTAAAACTACCGGGGGGGGGGTCGTGACCCGGCTTGGCCTGGCTTAGCCCGGGCGTAAAATACGTAAAATTAATTCTCTGACCAGAACCGTTTTTTGCATCACTTTTATTTTCCACTAACGGGAGGGGGGGGGGGGGTAAAATACGCTTAAATGTGATATTTTAATTTAAAATCGAAACCAAAACTGCAGCATTCACAGCTGGTGATGTTAGCACTGTAAAAACGTAACACGCATATGAACTGATAAAAAATCAAAAATAAACTAAGATGAATGTGCAAAATGTATAACGACTTTTAAAAAGTTTTTGACCCCTTAAAAACTATTTTAACTGGCTAAAGACCCATAAAAGATGGGTCCTTAAGAAATCCGACCATTTGAAGCCACTAGCACCGCTGTGCGACTTTTAGTTTTGGAGGAGATAGAGTTTGAAAATATGGAGACAGATATATAACCTTTCATATATTCGATTGCAGAGATGAAAATCAAGATATAACGATTCTAAACCTTATGTCTTTAATCCCAATTTTAATCAAAATCCATTACATAATTCTGATTCTAGAATATGTCTAAGATTTAAAGCTTAAATCTGAAATTGAAATTCAAAGAACTTTTCTTAAGTGGTGCAAAATTATTATGCCTCAAATTCAATACGAATCTGAAATATCTAAATTTTCAAACCGGAGCTTAAAATACTCTGAAAATAATAAAATGATATTTGGTGAATATTTATAAATTGATTTCTAATGCCTACGACTAAAATTTAATCAGGATCATCAGGTATCTGAGTTGCATAAAACTAAATTAAATCATATCTCACATTAATTACCTTTACACCCATCTTCTAGGATTAATAATAATTGATTGATAGTTTAGGAGTGAATCTTGCACATACAAATATATAAACATTTACACATAGCTAATTTTATATAGATATAGATTTAGCACATTGGCAAGATTACATAATAAACTTACAAACACACTTTCAGCAATAAAATGATAAAAACTGAATATCAAAACAATTCTGATCATATTTTCTGTCAAAATTGGAAAACACAGAGGAGTTGTAAAAGACTTGTGAATCGCAGCTTACAGCGATATCACAGTGAAGCATCAGTTCTTGTCAGATTTCAAAGGTTAAGCAACACTGAGCTTGGTCATTACTGATTTTGTATTATCAAGTGCCAAATGTTTAGAAGTGCAAGTGGCTGGAAAGTTATTTTATCTAATACTAGCGAGGGGTACCCGGCGTTGCCCGGGTGTTTGGAGGTGTGTGTGGCGGGGGGGTTAAAAAAAGTAAGTATGAGGACCGAACCCGAACCCTTGAGGCAAAGTTGTAAATTAAAGTGTGAAAAAAAAAATAAGTGCAACGTTAACCATTGTCCCACGGCGAGATGCTAATGGAAACACGTTTGAATTTATTTAATTACTTGGATTTGGCAGGTGCCCGTTTTAATGAGTTAATGAGGTCAAGTTTGACTGCGGGATAGTAATTTCATTTACTGCTGAACGCTTTTTTTCCCCCCAAGATGTTATAGGAAAAAGACTAACCCACAGGCGGCGAGCGACAAATGTTGAATATTTATCTTCCCGAAATCGAGCAAATTAAATAGACAGGCGAGCTTCGTTGTTAAAAAGTTTTAAAAAGTTGTGAACCAACCGACCACTTCTTCTGAAAAAAACCTTTTGTAGACATACAGAAAAAGCGAACACACATACATACATTTTCGCTTTTATATTTATAGATTAGTGGGGAGTGGGAGGGGGCGGCTTTGCCCGGGTATAAAATACGCTTAAATATGATATTTTAATTTGTCCAGATTTTGTATATATTATTATAGAGTGTGATTTCAAAAGTAAAAAAAAAGTGTTATCAGCTAGAATCAAAACCGACACTTTAGCATTCAAAGCTGGCGACGTTACCACTGTACCAACGTGACATGCATATACACCGATTAAAAATTAAAAATAATCTAAGATAAATGTACAAAATGTTTAACGAATTTTTTCAATTTTGACCCCTTAAAAACAATTTTAACGGGCTAAAGACCCATAAAAAATCCAATCATTTGAGACACTTAGCGCCGCTCTGCAACTTTTAGTTTCGGATGAGATAGAATTTGAAAATATGGAGAAAGACAGACCAACAGACAGACAGACATATAGCCGTTTATATATTTGCTAGGGTACAAATCCATATCTCCTCTCCCTTGCTATGGGTGAATTGGATAGACCAGACTCATTTTTTTTTTTTAAACACTGAATCATGACTTATCAAGGCAAAGAGTCACTCGATTGGTAGGTTGTTTTTGTTTTACGGCATATCAACCCTTTTCAGGTTATTTAATGCCGAATCCAAAGCTTTTGAAGAAAAATGTTTTAATAGAATATATTTGCTGTTTTCAAGTCGGTTTCTATTTAACCCATAGTTGGGACCCTAACAGGTACTACCACTCCGGGTCAGAGTGTACCTGGGAGCAATGGCAATTAAAGTGTGGCTCCACACTTCCCAAAGCCTGCAAGCTGAGGCCTCACCACTGGATATAGTTTAAGGTCATATCTAGGACCAAGGGCCACTCGAGGAAAAGGGTTAATAGGTAAGAATAATTATCAACTGAAAGAAGAGAAATACTGCAACATAGTGCATATAAGTGCATGGGAGAATATCAGCAGCAGCGAAGGATGGCTGGCTTGCAAAGAGATTAGCAGCAGCAGTAGCCAAAAAATGTGCATATGCAAATTAGGAAGTGTGCGCAGGATATAGAAGGAAGAAGCAAAGTGCATGTCTGAAACAAAAATGTAGTAGGCAAAAAAAATAAATGTTCTGTCAGCAACAGTACAACTTCAAAATAGTCAATATCGCCCACCTCCAGAAGAGAGGGAATTCCTGTCCGTGATAACCGTGGTAAAAGAAGACACGCTCCAATCGCCAGAAACACCCACACACACAATTTGCAGGACACTGCCGACTCGTCTCTAGCCTCCTGCTTTTATAGTGGCCGGGAATTATCCATTTGCATAATCACATGAGAAAGAAACGTGATTTTCCGAGAGTTGCATGGGGTAAATGCTAATAAAAACCCCCGGACGCCATCTTGGAATTCTCTTTTCCCCCCAACCGGTGACACAACAGACGTACCCGAGGTAAGCTCTTTTTCCCCTCATTTTAGTTATTGCTACTTCTGCTACAATGTCAAAGAAAATGGATGTGCAAAGTCGAGGACGAGAAGGGGCTGGCTGTGGCTGGCATGCGGTTGGAGGAAAGAGAAACACAACTAGGCTAGATGGACATGTGGTAGTGAGAGACTTTTTAAGTGGGATAGTAACGGTAATAAAAAATTTTGTTAAAAAAGAAAAAAATGCTGATCCAGATTTTTATTTATTTCTCTCCAGTTTTATTTTTATAAACTACTAAAGTTAAAGTGTAATGCCACGTAACGTTACAATACTATTGTCATATATTCCTAATGAACCGCCCCCTTAAGTAAACACTTCATCAAATCTCCACACTAACGTAATGTACTTGCAATAACCCTTATCCCTGAGTGGCTTCCGGACCTTGATAAGTGGTGATCACTGTGCAAAAAAAAAAAAAAAAAAAAAAAAAAAAACTATAAACTTTGATTAATGGTATAAACTGCATTTGATTATTTACTTAAAGACTTGTTGACATTGGATTTGAACATGAACAGTCCTGTGGTAATGTGTTCCCAGCGGAAAACCTTCGCAAGACACTTTTTCCGTGGAAATTCCACTAGATGTTAAGAATATGGAAGAAGAAGGGAAAAGCTGTTTCTGCTGTTGTAGCAATAGGAGTTATTACTGTGAATGTTTTACAAAGAGAAATCAAATATTGGAGATCAGTTGAGCATTTTCCATGAAAATAACAGTAGAGTAGAGAGAGACTAGCAAGTTCTCTTTTTGTGAGAAAGGGGCTGTAGTGAAGAGAAGAATCATCCCTTACTAGAATTTGTAGTTGATATTTTTACTTTGTCAAACCAGGAAAGCATGCTCTGTCTGGCAACTCAACGGATATGGCAGCAGTATTTAAAGCAGATAGTCTAAAACAATTCTAAAACGGCACCACACTCATTCTCTTTGCTTATCTCAATATCACTTCCGGTCATCTTGGATTTCTTTCTGATATTAATAGTGCTGAGTCAGGAGATGTGCAGTTATGTGAACCATGCTTCATTATAAAGTCATTATTCCATAGGAACTATTTCTCATCATTATCAGTGGTTCTGCTGTTTTATCAGCATTGGCGACCACGGCTCTCCAAATTGTAGAGCCTTCGCAATCTTGATGATAGTTTCCCATTGCATTCCATCTTGTTTCAGGAGTGCATCTCCCCAAGTGAGTTAAACGCACCCCCAGATAGCAACCTGGAAATTTCTACAACTCAGCACGGTACATACAGCATCTAGCCTTTCTAAATGCTCACCCATCTGGCACTGGCCAGGTTCATCATGGCTTAACTTCGGTGATCTGGCGAGAACTGGTGTGCCAACATGATTGTGGTGTACATTGATGAACTCTTTAAGAGGATCTAAATTGTCTTGAGAATTTTAACTCATTAATCAAGTTAGCTGAATTCAAAAATGATTTCAATTATGAAATTACTTTTTTACTTTTCCATTTAAGGTTTTATTTTTCATGCTATTATTTTATTTTGAAGATGCTGACTGCACTTAACAGTGGTTTACTCAGAAGAATAGTTTTTACTTAGTTTAGTCTGACACAAAGTTGCATTAATGGGTTCACAATGACAAAATTAATTATACTACCATAATCTCTTTTTAAGTCATGAAAGTTCACATAGCAAGTGGTTTCTGAAGGATTGTCTGTAGTCATTTTCGTGACAAAGCGACATTCTTTTTTTTTTCCTGAAATAAATTTCTAGTTTAGTCACGTAAATTCTTGTGAGTTCAGAACAAACGACATCAAAGTCGTGTCTGCGTTTCTCCCGCAATGAAATATTGGCTTATTCTCTTCCACCACTCGATCGCGTCTTCCTGAATCAGCCATCATATTTTTTCTTTTCGTTCTTTTCCCAACTGACATAGCCAGTTATGAAAAAAATAGCTGGCTCATGTGCACAAGATGGCGCCTAAATTTGCATTTATCTTCTTATTTTCATAATATTTTTTTTTATCAGATGGGTTCCAGGTTCGAGTGTTAGTATTTCACTACAGAGGGCACATGCCAACCGTGGGCGCTTATTGCTGTGACTCTCTACATTGCTATTACAGTTTTGTAATCTCATATCATATGATTGGTATTTATCCTAGATTAGCTGTGGCACTAGCACTTGAGAGTCTATTCTTACACATAATTATTGGATTAAATACATATGTAAAATATTGAATGCACTTCTGTTAGATCTAACTGAAAAAGTTGACATTTGACCATAGCCAGTTATGAAGAAATAGCTGAATAATACATATGGAAAAGACATGGTGTAGGCAACAGCATATCTTGTTCAAAGAATAATAAATGAACTCATAAGTGAGAGAGTGAACTGAAGTTGTTAATACTATATACTTCACAAATACAATAAATGACAAAGAAGTTTTATTAATGTCAAATTCTGTTGTGTTACATAACACATAGTCTTTGAGCAATAGTCAATATCATAATCCTTTCCGAATCAAGGTTGATATAACTTTAAAGTAACGTATTATTCAATAAGCCCTAAACCTAACTAATAATTGACAAACGTACATCCAAGCAGCATAACTTTAATGTGGGAGTGCCTCAGGGGTCGATCCTTGGACCATTATTATTCCTGATATTTATAAAAGACCTCCCGGATAATATTGTGTCCGAGATAGGTATATTTGCTGATGATACAATGCTCTATAATATGCATGAGGGAAAAACAGATGTACATAAATCTAAGACAATGGCAGAATTGTTAGAAAATGACCTCCAGACTATAGTGGAGTGGGGCCGCAAATGGATGGTAACATTTAATGCTAGTAAAACTAAGCTGCTCTCCTTTAGTTTAACAATTACAAGACGCCTCTCTAACCCCCTATATCCATGATATGGAGTATTGTTGCCACATCTAGGCTGGTACACCTATCACTAGCCTCTCCCTCTTAGATAAAGTCCAAAAAAGAGTTGTCAATCTAATCGATCCCACTTTATTAACTAAGCTCCAGCCCCTGTCTCATCGTCGTTGCATCACTGTGCCTGTTTTACAAATATTTTAATGGAATATGTTCTGATGAATTTGTTTCACTTATACCCCCCTCGATGTACATATCCCCGACACACCTGTTTAGCAATAACATCTCACCCCTTCACTGTTTTCCCTAAATGCCAGAAAGCTTTCTATTCTAATAATTTCTTCCATCGAGCAGCTAGACTTTGGAATTCCTTCCCTGCTGCCTGCTTCCCTGACTGTACTGATATGCAGAAGTTTAAATGTAACATAAACAAATATCTTGTTAATCTTTACTAGACATGACCCCAAATAGTAGCCCCTTACGTCCAAGTGGCGATATGCTTTGCAAATGGTGAACATGAACAAAAAAAATAAAAAATAAAAATAAAATAAATAAAAAATAAATAATCAACTTATGGGCAAGATTTGACTTTATTCATCAATATAGTCTCCTTCTAAAGTGATTTCCGTTAAATAAATAAAACAAAAGTAATCAAGCATTCTAAGGAATTTTTGTTGCGATTCTGTGTAAGTTGTCTATTTTACAAAATACAACCTTATTCTGTAGTTTGTCGACCAATGGATAAGTCTATGAGGCCTGTGTATGCATGTATGAAAGTGAAACCTGACCAATGTTGAGCACATATGTCGCATGGAGAGAAGCCATAAGAATGATGAAATGGATATGTAATGTGAGCGTTAAAATTAAATTAAAAATTGCAGAACAAGCGACCTCAAAGAATGGGCGAAATTTCTTACGTTAATAGATGTAGAACAGTTGAACTAACAGGGTTAGTTCACAGGGGAAAGCAAAAGAAAATGTGGAAGCAGTGGTAAGGATGGAGTAAAGGAAAATTAGGATAAATACAGATCTGGATAGGCATATATTAGTGTGGAAATCAATTTTAAAAGTTGTCCAACACATGCCAAAATGAAAAATGGATGTTGAACCAAATATAATGAACATAATGTATAGGATTAACATTTCTATTTTGTCCATCATATCTTTCTCGAGGGACATTAATTAGTTTTAGTGTAAGAGATTCAATATGACTTAATCTCAATTAAGCTGATCACTAGTCTGCATCATTATCCATTATACCAATCACAATCATCCTCCACATTGCCATGTTTTCGAATGTCCAATGCCTCTGTTCAGTCTTCAAAGACAAAGGATACCCCCTGGAGAGGCAGCTGCGCACGAAATTGTGAGGCAAGGGTTAAATATTCTCCAACCACACTTCTTCTGAATGGGCACTGCTGGAGTTCAGTGGCAAGGAAAGTTCAGGATAACTGGAAACAATGCTGAGATAAGCGGAGAGCACATTTTTTTTTTTTTTTTTTTTTTACACAGTGATCACCACTTATCAAGGCCCGGAAGATACTCAGGGATAAGGGTTATTGCAAGTACATTACCTTAGTGAGGAGATTTGCTGAAATGTTTACTTAAGGGGGCGGTTCATTAGGAATTTGTTAACATTGGACTTGAAGACAACCAAGTTGTAGTCCAGATGGAAGCAGGCAGACGGAACAGAGTTCCACAGGCATGCAGTTCTAAGAAAGAAGCTTTGTTCATGGAATCCAAATGGTCACCCATTTAGTACTGACCAGGTTCAATGCTGTTTAACTTCGGTGATCCTGCGGGAACTAGTGTGTCAACGTGATTATGTCATGCATACTTTTCAAACAGTATTAAAGAAAATAAACTTTGCTCAATAATGTTTGCTGGACTGCATTTGATTCATGTAAATTATCCAAATTATGTCAAAGTTGAGACGGCACCATAAAGATTTCTATAATCATGAGCAAACAACACACAAGCCAAAGCAAAGTTGTAATATTCTTGCAAAGTCAAATATTTAAAAAGTCTAAAATGTTGTTCCAGTGTTCAGAATCAATATTAGTCTGATTGAAAAGGAAGTTAGAAAATAATTCTGAAGCCCTTCACTAAACCAATTTCTCATTAATTCATGGAGATCAATCATAGAGTCACGTCACCTAAGATAATCAAGAAATATAAACAAAATAAAACATTTTTAACCACAAAATACATAATAAGAATCGAAGTCTGAGAATAATTAAAAATCTTAATTTGTTTTCAATTTCAGGGTGGAAAAAATAGTTCAAATTACATTGAAATACTTCCTTCAGACTATTATCTTAATGGAAACTATGCTCCGAACACAAAAAGAAGTTCATTGTTAAATTTAAAGAACTGCCGCAACAAAATTATTTACACTGATGATGGCATGATGGCAACTGAACAGATACTACACTATCTCCTCTCCAAACATGTTTTAAGAATTACATTGGCCAACAACAAATTTGTTGTTTGTGTTTTTTTTCAGTTGATTTAAGACGAATCTGATGTGCTGAATCCAAAAGTCACACTGGTTTTGCTTAATCAAGTCAAGTTTTTGAACTATGGTTACATGTCGTTTTTCACGTTTTTTTTTTTTTTCACATTTACACATGTGGAGCATTTTAGAAGCCGTTGGTGGGGGTAAAATGCCATATCGAATAATTGTTTTGATTAGAAATAATTATTTTATTGACAAAAAGTATTCAAATCCAACAGTTCTGGGAGATTATGCCGAAAAAGGGATCAGTTTGAAGTCATAAAACCTCAAAATCTTCCAAAAATTGGTGCCCAGTAACACAAAGGATTGTCCTGTATGGGAGGAATTAATGCCTTATAAAGAAAAGAAAGTCATCAATTCTGCCCATTGCCACACAGTAAGCTTGGCTTAATCAAGCAGTTCACCAAACTGGGGACAAAAATGGTGTCAGGCTTTTCTAGGACTGACCATGGAGAAGTTTAAAGATGGCATCCAGCAGCTCATTAGAGATCCAGAATTCGAAAACTCAGTGAAGTGGAACTGGAAACATGAAAAGCATTTGTTCTAGTAATGAAGGCTAAATGTAAGATAAACACGTGTTACTGTTGGTCAGATGCCATATCCACTTGAGACAAGGGACATAACTAAATATATAGAAGAAGGCCACCAAGTTCGATAATTCCAACTTTGGTAGAGACCTTAAAATCATCAAATCTTGTAAGTGACAGACGTTTGAGAGTTAATATTGTGGCCAGAGCAAAGGAAATGTTCGTAAAGGAAGAAATCCAAATTGAATGGATCAGGAGACAGGAACAGGTCGCAAACTGTTTGACAGAGATGGAAGCCACTACTGAAATTCTAAGAGACTTGTGTTAATAACCCATTTTCATTGTTTGTTTTTTGTTTGTTGTTTTTCTTTTTGTTGGAACTTTGACTTACAACTGACACCAGAAGACATCAGCAATGTTAAAGTTCCAACAAAAAGAAAAAACAAACAAAAAACAAACAAACAATGAAAACGGGTTATTAACACAAGTCTCTTAGAATTTCAGTAGTGGCTTCCATCTCTGTCAAACAGTTTGCGACCTGTTCCTGTCTCCTGATCCATTCAATTTGGATTTCTTCCTTTACCGTCTGTCACTTACAAGATTTGATGATTTTAAGGTCTCTACCAAAGATGCGTTATCTGTTTTGCAAAGTACTTCAGGCAACTTGGGTAGTCTGAAGATTTCTTGCAGCATGGCAGTTATCAATACACCTGCATCAGCAGCTTCACTGAGTGCAAGAGTCTCGGACACCAATCGGCTCTTTGTTACTTGGTCAAGTTTTTTTGGTGACCAGAATATAAGAGCCAGTCTATTCATCTTACCATAAACAAAGATGATAAATCCACTCTGTGAGGAACCATCCTCCAAGCTGGCATAGGTAGCATCAGAATAGCAAACCACACTCAAATCTGAAGGATTTTCCAGCTGTGGAAAAGGATATGGAATTTGTCTTTGATTTAAGCTTTAATAGTGACTTGTTGGCTTCAAAAAGTAACTTCACTTTAGGAGATTTTCCGGTATTACTCATCCTACACACATCAAATGATGCATCAGGTCGAGTCTGGGTAGATACCCACATCATTTGACCTTTTAGTCTTTTGAAATCTGCCTTCTTCTCTTCACTCAGCTCATCATTTTTCTTAAGGATCCTTGTTTTATATCTATTAAAGAAATTTGAAGGTTCCATTATTGTTTTGCTTTATAATGATCCCATCTTCTGTTCGTCTAGCACACAATCCTAGAAATTTGAAAGTTCTATTTTTATGCATTCAATCCTTGAACATTTTTCTAAATTTTGAGATCACTTTTTTTTAACCATTTCCACAAAATACAAAGTCATCTACATGGATTGCCAGAATAGCCATCAAGTTCTAAGATAAATCATACCAAAGAAACATTGCATTGTCATATGCATTTACCATTCCTTTTAGTTTAGTTAATTCCTGATTGTGGCCTGAGAAATACTTCTCTCTCTAGCATGTCATCTTGCAAAAATGCTAAGGTGAAATCAAGCGTCTCCACTTGTCTAATCTTAACGGAGGCTGTAAACATGACAAGATGCATAAATTCACGGCTGCATATTGGAGAGTCTGTTTTTAGATTATGTGAATTTTCTTCATAGCCACATGCTACAAGACGAACCTTCGTTATCTTTTTTTTGTCCTTAATTTTCTCCATCATCACCCATCTTGTTGATATGCATTTTTGACCTATGTTAGGGACACATTCATACACTTCATGAGTTTTCATGTTTTTTATTATTTCTTTCTCCTTTGCATCAATCATATCTTTTGCTTTTTCTTGTTCAGTTGTGAGAAAACAACATGTTCTTCATGATCTCCTTCTGTTACTGGAGGAAGTTCTCGCCACTGATCAACTTTATCTTAATTGATACATACTAGACATTCATTTTCTGCAGCTGGGTCTACAGGGTGGTCAAAAAGTCAGGTAACATTTTAAAGAAAAACGATATTAGCAATACACGTATATTTAAGTACCATACATTGAAATATAAAATGAAACAAACATGAAATATGTTTATTTTGTTAATTGTCGTCCATTTCTCTCTATCAATCGCTGGAAGCGATTAACCACTGATTGTGTAACATGTGTAATCATGTCAGCTGATATCCGCGCGATCTCCTCTTCAATAAATAACTTTAAAGACGCTATTGTATCAGACTTCTTGCCATAAACGCTATCCTTTACATAGCCCCAAAGCCAGAAATCAGGAGGGGTAAGATCCCTATATAAGATTATAATGGATCATATTGTTTTTTCTACCTTTAACATGTTACCTGACTTTTTGACCACCCTGTATATTCCACCAATGGGCATAATTTCCAAGTGACTTTTGTTGATTATTCATAATCTTTCCTTTTTCCCACTCATTACTTCCAATAATTTTATATTCCACTATTTTCCCTTTATTCAGCCTTGTAGTGTTGTCTTTCAGTTCTTCCCTGTTACTATTGGAATTTTCATCATTTTGATCTTTAACTTCCTTTTCCAGGACTTTATTCATCTCATTTAAAGGAATTGTATTTTCTTTATTCCTTGGCTTTCCAAGGTCGATATTTACCTACATCAAGTGACATGGATGCATCCTGTAGAATGCTCTTCCATGTCAGATCAATACACATTGACCCTCTTTACCCAAAACTTTGACAGGGCCATGCCATCCTGTATAGTTTTTTCTTCTATAGTAAACACTGTCCCCTGTCACAAATCGTTTATCCGCATAATGTCTTATATTAAATCGCAGTGCACTTCAAATTTTCGCCCTTGATTCAGTCTCTATGAATCCTAATCTTGCAGAATGTAAGACATTTAAATTCATTCTAACCATCTCATCTAATACAGGTACTTGGTCTATCAAAATTGACAGTCTATTTTTGTTGGATCCAAAAACAAGCCCATTTGTGCTATGTTCAGAATAATTCTGAAGAGCATTTTTGACACTAACAGCCAAAGCCAAACCTATTTCTGGTTCACATTTCTCATCTTCCAATATCTTCTTCATTGCTTCAGCCAATATTAAACTGTGACGTTCCACAGTGCCATTACTGAATGGACTTTCAGCAGCTGTAGTGCAGGTTTCAATATTCAGTTTTTCGTTCATCTCTCTGTAACCATCGTCATTAAATTCTCCCACATTATCACTCAAGAAGCGTTTGGGAACTCGAAAATATACTATCCACATTAAAAACATGTTGTGAATAATTTCTTCACTTTTCTTGATTTTAATCTGCCTGGCAGCAGAGTACCTATTGGATGCCTCAATTAGGTGTAAAATTGGTTGATTATGCCTGAATTCTTTTAAGTCCATACATACAGTATTATTAAACCAGTTTCCAAGAGCCAATCCTTAAACAAATTGAACACGAATCACAGACATCCTTAATAAGAGCCAGAAACTCCTTATCATGAAAGGCCCTACAGCCTCTCACCAATGATACAATTTCTCTTTTGATGCATGAGCAAACTGTTTATGTAATTTCTCAGACTTTTTCTCCATTCTAGAGCATTTTTTCAAGCTTCACAATGTAACACAAAAGTTGGTGACTTTTCAGCCTGCAAAAGCATATTTGTCGATGGAAGACTATAATGTCCAGGAGTTGTCTTTTGCAATTTTATATATTTGCCTAAAATCTTACAGTTGTCACTTTTAAAATCTAGCATCATGCCAGCAGTTTTCATTAATTTATGATTTAGTAACAAAGGTAAATCATTTTTGACAATGTCAGCCTCTATGTATGCTCTGACACCTTTTACACCTCCTATAGTTACCGGATATTTAACTGCTTTAATTGCCTTTACCTCCTCTCCATCACCAAAAACAAAATGTGTTGGATTTAAAAGTCTTCACTAATCACTTATCTCGAGCATTTAATGTACCAAGAAATGCATTAAACCAATGTTCTCCATTAATAGTTTTAGAACAGGCAGAATCCAACGCTGCCATACCCAGTGTCTCTTTTACAAGATTAGACATTTTTATATTAGAATCATTTATTAACGTTCGATAACAGGACACAGAATTATATAATGAGAGGTGTACATGGTTTGAATCCACAGCAGTGTTAATATTTCTAGGACTAAAACTAGTACAGTCTCTGGCAAAATGCCTAATGGAACCACATTTAAAACAACGCATTGTCTTATCTTGTCTGTTTGTTGGAATTGTTTTGTTTCCTTGATAGAATTTTTGTTCCCTTTTACTTCCGTTCCAATTGAAATTTACAGTTTCAATTTCTTCCTTGATAGCGGGGACTGTTTTGTATTCCAATGAAGAAATACCAGAAAACACTTTTTTTTAAAAAGCATCCTTTATTGCTGCATAAGTGAAACTTCCACATGTTATCCTCACTAATTTTTCGTTTTCTTCCAATATATTTAAAAAAAAAAAATGCTTGGACTCCTTCCGGCAGAGAAATTCCATATTTACATAATTTCTGTACAAGAATTCATAACACACCAAAAAGTCGTTTATGTTTATTGCAGCAGCTCTTTTGTAAGAGTAAAATTCTTTGAATAACATGTCTGCCATTGTGTTTCCGTCTCTTAAATATATCTTGTTCAACTTGTCTGTAACTATTTTAATCCGTCAGTTTGGCCAATATGTGTGATGTCTAAGTGTCGAACACATTCTCATATGTTTTGTGGCAATGACAAAAATACTGCTGGGCTCTGTCACACAAAAGAATACGCTCTGCTACTAATGTTAAGCTCACTTAGTATTTCCCACGACGTAGGATAAACACGTTTTACTGTTGGCCGGACGCCATATTGAATATCCACTGAAGAGAAGGGACATAACTCAAGAAGGCCACCAAGTTCGATAACTCCAACTTTAACACTTACTCTTATCAATGCCCACCAATCAGTTTACAGTAATCGATACTTCTATCAGGTAATCAATATATGTTCTTAGCAAAACAAACATTTTTTTTCTTAAAAACATATTTAGGATGATATGTGTTCACAAAAATCAGCTGATAATGCTACAAAAATGTAATCGATTTTGTCACAAGACCTGATTATTTTTTAAATCAAAAAATAATAAATCAATTGTTGAAATCTAGACCTGAATTATGATGTAGATGATTAAAAAAAATATTTATTGTTAATTTTAGTTAGTTTAAATGGTAATGACACTATGATTGTCTTCAAACTGGACAAATTTTGAAATTCAATAGTTAAACTACCACTGAGATTTTTTGCATTTCATAAACTTACCTTGATTATTATTCATAGTGCTTGAAAAAGTATGTTTATGACAACAAATGAAATCCTTCACTCTCTGTGACAGATTGCAACTGCATACTGGATGTATGCAGTTGCAATCTGAAGGTATCTGGCATCTACCCAGATACTGAACTAATACGTACAAGACACGTTTGAATCAATTCCCACCTCATTTATGCAATTATATTCATTTATTTATGATTGAATGAATTAGTTCAACCAGGTCATAAAGTATTAAAAAAGAAAAAAAAAAATTATGTCCCAGTGTTATATGTTATTAGCACCTTCCAGTCACATATTTTTGCTAAAATATATATAATGTAACTATTGAGTTTGTGAACAGCCAATTGTAACAATTTCTTGTTGACATACACTACCTAATCAAGGAGGAGGTAATGCCTAGGAAAATGGTCTCATGACAACGGAATTGGTATTACACTACTCCCCACCTGAATTAAAAATTGAAAGTATAATAGTACATTAATAGAAGTAATAGTATAGTGTTAGTTATAAATTTTCAAATATACATTTCCAGAATATAGTATGAAAGTGTATCCCCTCACCTGGTACTATTTCATTTTATACTATTTTTCCATATACTATATAATACTAAGTACAACCGTACAATAGTCTTAAATGATATAGTCTTGATTGATTGAGATTGTCGGACTGACTTCCTCATCTTGGTTGTTATAGTCACAAAGTTCCGGCCGTTTTGTCCTCCAGCCTTCATCAGATGTTCTATATCGAACTGGGGAACCGTTTGTTAGGAGTCTCGAACCCAACCCTTTATTATTATTACGGGGGTACCATGTTCGGACTCCAGCTAGGCTCTGGGACATAGTTGCTGATTCTCTGTTTTGAATGTTACTTTTCACTGCCTTCGTTCAGGATTGAACTCAGCATCTTTGGGTAACTGTAAACTTTGATACAACGTCTAGGACCACTCGGCCATATGTCACTAGGACAATTCTTAGTTGGTTTTTGTTAATGTTAAACCTATGTTGTTATTCAAGGTTTTCTCTATCAGAGGTGTCCAAATTGCATTCAGCTCTATGCTTGGTTTGCTCAGTAGGTTGTTATGTCCGAGCATGTGAGCTGTTTCTTTAAGTTTTCTCACTTTCCAGTGGGTCTCTCTGTTTATTATTTTTACTTCATCCCATAGGGGGCGATGGTCCCCCCTCTCCATCCAGACATGGTTGGCTATACCCGATTTTTCCAGTTCGATACAAAACACCTGATGATGGTGGAAGGGCAAAACGGCCGAAACGTTGTGACTATAACAACCAAGATGAGGAAGTCAGTCTGACAATCTCAATCAATGAAAACACCTCATCTTAAAAATACAGACAGTTACTATATAGTCTTTTCAGACATACAAATACAGAATCTCAATAATTAAAAGATTGATTTTCTTCAAACTATTGTGCTCATCATATGATATTTATATTTGTACTCTCCAATGCTTTGAAAATCTATTGTTCACTGTCGTTTAATAGTTATACATTACTCCTAAAAAAAAGCTGAAAGATTTGTATCTTCTCTACTATTCTCATCTTTAGAGAGTTATTTTTACAACGTTCTAGTTGATGTAACCTCCGGCCTTCTTCAGGTGAATGTTGTCAAACTCAGGAATCCTTTTACTGAACTTGGGAATAAGCACAGAATTTCAAACGGAATCCTCTACGTAATATATGGAGGTAGCATGTTCTCATTCTCTCAATCATGACCGAGTAGAAATCCTAATTCGTAATTGTATTTTGAGGTCGCTCATACTGAGGGCTGAATCTTCAACATCCAGAAGAGTGTAACTTTACAGATGGATTTTACGATGTACGTTATCGACGTGGGACTTGTTTGACAGAAAGATTTCTGAATTACAACAAGATACATCTGAAGAAGGTTGGAGTTGACATTGATTGGAACGTTGTGAAAATAACACTCAAGATGAGAACAGTAGTCCGGTGAATCCAAAAAATATGAATAATCAATCCTCATCTGAAAGATTCAGAAGCAAAAGGCTGAATGATAAATATTAAATAATAATCCCTAACATTAAAATATTAGATAAAGATTAGTAAATGATCACCTGAAGAAAGAAAGCAGAATAAGTTGAGAAAAACAAACCATTTATACTGTTTTATGGTGTATCAACCCTTTCCACGTTATTTAATGCTGAATCCAGTCATTTTAGAAAAAGGCTTTACTCTTCAATTTTTTTATATCTTCAAATATTTAGTCATGGTGTTTGGTAAGGAAAATTGTTGTTTCTGTTATAAACTTTGCAGAACATGATTGTGTTTTGCAAAGGGAAAAGAAACAAACAATAACGTGAATGTCTTGTACATTTTACATCAGAAAGTCTTTTCAGACAGCCTGATCTTGTTGCACCAATTAAAGTGTTTTTTTTTTTTTTACATAGGCATCACCACATTATCAAGGCCAAGAGGCCACTCAAGGATAAGGGTTAAAGAGTGTACAGTAGAAATTGGACATTATAGTAATCATTAGTAATGAAAATTTGGTAAAGTTGATAACTTATATGGAACGGCTCATCAAGAACTTATTTACGTTAGACTTGAAGACAAACATATTGTAGTCAGCCGGAAAGCAGGAAAGCGGAAGACAATTCCACAGGCGTGCAGTTCTAAGAAAAAAGCTTTGTTCATGGAATCTACGTTTAGGTTTAGGCACAGATAAAGAGTGGGGGGAATTATTGATAGTGTTTACAGCTAGACGAGTGTTTCTTGTGAAAGTTTGGCGAGGGGGGACCATAGATTGAAGCTCATTCGAACACTTTCCATGAAAATAACGATACATCAGAGACAAAGTGTTTAGAAAAGAATGATTAAAATTGTGCTAAAGTCACAAACAAATAATCCTATTATGCTGTCAATCCATTTTCCATAACAAACACAAATTGTCTGCCTCGTAACTTCTTTTAAACAACAAACTAAAAATTTGGTAGGAATTATTTATTCATGCAGACAAACGGATCATATTTGTTTTTGTTTCTTGAGAAAAAAAAAAAACTCCCCCAGAAAGCATGAAATCTCTTCATTTTAAAATAGTTTACATTTGATTTAAATGAGATTAAAACCAGAGTTATATCATACTAGAAAACATACCTGGAGTCACCCAGGTATGGAAAGGTGGTGTAGTAAGGAAACCTGGGGGAAGAGGTTTAAAAAAGTGGTAGTAGCGGGGGTGGGGGAAATCAAAACAACAGTAGGCAGCTCAGGTAGAGAGAGGTGTTTAAAAAAAAAAAGTGGTAGTAGGCAGGCAAGCTCGAACCCGTAACATGAAGGAGGAAAAGAACGTGAAAAAATCTAATCGTGAAACCGGAAGTTGTGAGCATTGGAATTAAGGGTAGTCAATTGAAAGGAGACGATGAATTGCAAAAATGAGGCTGAAGGAATTAAATGTTTTTGGCTAATTTTTCGATATTTGTCGTTCAGGAGACCGAGCTTTAAAACGATACCAATTTTCTCACATTCCGATGCATCTGTCGAAAGTTTTTGCAAGACATACAAACACGCCCACATATTTTGCCTTTTATATATTAGACTACCGGGGGTACCCGGCGTTGCCCGGATGTTTGGAGATGTAAAAGAAAAAAAAAATGTTTTGGTAGGTAAGTAGGTTCGAACCCGAACCCTTGAGGTTAATAGGCTGATGACTTACCGCCACGCTACCATGGCAGAGAAGTGAGAATGTGTAAAAAGTAATGTGGCAGGTGCATATTTAATGAAGTCAAACATCACACCACAGAGAATAAAACGCACTTAACCTTTAAAGTGGCAGGTGAGCGCCAAATTTAATCCCGCACTTAATTTTAACTGCGGGGTCGTTCTTTTGGGTTTGTTTTTATCCAACTTTGTCTGATTTTGTTTCCCCAACATGTTGTCCAAATGAAAACAATTGTCTGATATGACGATGAAAACCAACACTGACCAAACGTTCATTGCTTTCTGGATGCTCCCGGCCCATAGGCCGAGAACTGTGCCTTAGTTATATATATGTATCTATATATATATATATATCTATATATATATATATATCTATATATATATATATATATATATATATATATATATATATATCTATATATATCTATATATATCTATATATATATATATCTATATATATATATATCTATATATATATATATCTATATATATATATATATATATATATATATATATCTATATATATATATATCTATATATATATATATCTATATATATATATATATATATATATATATATACCTATATATATATATATATCTATATAGATATATATATATACCTACATATATATATATATATACATATACCTACATATATATATATATATACCTATATATATATATATCTATATATATATATATCTATATATATATACCTATATATATATATATATATATATCTATATATATATACCTATATATATATATATATATCTATATATATATATAGATATATATATATCTATATATATATACCTATATATATATATATATATCTATATATATATATAGATATATATATATCTATATATATATACCTATATATATATATATATATCTATATATATATATAGATATATATATATATATCTATATATATATATCTATATATATATATATATATATATATATATATATAGATATATATATAGATATATATATATATATATATATAGATATATATATAGATATATATATATAGATATATATAGATATATATAGATATATATATATAGATATATATAGATATATATATATAGATATATATATAGATATAGATATATATATATAGATATATCTATATATATATATATAGATATATATATATATATATATATATAGATATATATATATATATATATATAGATATATATATATATAGATATATATATATATAGATATATATATAGATATATATATAGATGTATATATATATATATATATACATATATAGTAATGTTGGGACGAATAATTGGAATCGGGAATTGGAAAAATCTTAACTTTTTGGGGTATTGGAATACATATCGGAAGCAGAAAAAATTTGTGCATATTTTCCGATTCGAAACTCTATTCATTTAATTATTATTTTATTTGATTTTGTTTATAAGCAAAATCTTCAACTGCTGGTAGTAATATCAAAATAATATTTATTCATTTTGGACTACCATTAAAGCTTAAATCTACAGATTATCCCCCCCCTTCCACAAGTTTGTTTTTATGTTTAAGAAAACGTCTGCACATTTAACATTTAACATGTGTTTTTATGGTAATCGGGAGGACAAACAACTTTATAGTTACATATTTAGAGATTTATAAAGAATCGGAATCAGAATCAGTAATTGTATTGGAATCGGATATTTTACACTGAATCGGTAATTGTATCGGAATCAGGACAAATATTGGCATCGTCTCATCACTAACATATATATATACATATATGTATAATTATTTTTTTTACTATAATAATTATTAAATACCTACAAACACTAGTGTTTCATCCTTTCAGGAATCTTCAGTGCAGGGTGTCACGATTAATACCAGTCGAATGATTCGAACCCCGCATCACGAGACATCTCTGGCTCGGTTTAGCGAAGACCTAATCCATTCGGCTACCATTAACCGCGTGAAATAACGTCGAATTTAAACATTTTAATTTTAAATGTTCATTTACGTCAGTCAGAGAGTGCTCTAATCGTTATACGATGATCTATGCATAAGAGCTAAGTTGACCGACTTTTAATTCAACTGAAAGTGCTCAACGATAAGAAACGAATTTCTTAAAGGGGCTTTCATAATTATTTTTTTTACTATAATAATTATTAAATACCTACAGACACTAGTGTTTCATCCTTTCAGGAATCTTCACTGCAGGGTGTCACAGTTAATACCAGTCGAACGATTCGAACCCCGCATCACGAGACATCTCTGGCTCAGTTTAGCGAAGACCTAATCCATTCGGCTACCATTAACCGCGTGAAATAACGTCGAATTTAAACATTTTAATTTTAAATGTTCATTTACGTCAGTCAGAGAGTGATCTAATCGTTATACGATGATCTATGCATAAGAGCTAAGTTGACCAACTTTTAATTCAACTGAAAGTGCTCAACGATAAGAAACGAATTTCTTAAAGGGGCTTTCATAATTATTTTTTTACTATAATAATTATTAAATACCTACAGACACTAGTGTTTCATCCTTTCGGGAATCTTCAGTATATATATATATATATATATATATATATATATATATATATATATATATATATATATATATATATATATATAAAACTTATTCATATCGAGAACTTCCTATCAAAGAAATTAGAAGAATTTAAAGAAATTATTAAAATTAGAACCAAGATGGATACTGAAATTTACAGCCTAAGGAGGCCTTTGTTCCAAGTTGAATTTTCCAAAGAGGAAGGTTTAAGGCTAATTCCTTATCCAAGATGAATTCTGAAAATTGAACTGAAGATAAAAGCACACCTCTTTCCTTCCCATGCTTTATAAATGAATCTTTCATTGTACGATTTCCTTTCCTTGAAAAACAATGTTAAGGAAGTAGGCATGAATTCAATACAAGAGACATGCTATCCAATGCTGACAAGAAATCAACAAAGAGGTAGACATAATTTCAATACAAAAGAAATTCCCCATGAGAGAATATAGCCAAACAATAACAAGATTACCAATTCTTATGAATAGAATTTAAAAAAAAAAAAAAAAAAAAAGAGACAATCAATTAAGCTCAGAAATTAATATTTTAAATTTGTAATTTTTGTGGGCAAGAAATCCTGAAAATATCATTAAATATTTTTAGATAAGATATGGGAATGTTGACAAGTTATGAACAAAATATTGTATAATAAATTAAATAATTTACATTTCAAAGAGGAACAAGCCAAGCATACAAGGTCCCCCTCCACGAGTGAAAAATTTACTTTCACCATGACAAATGTTTGTGCAAAATTTCAATAAAAATTCAAGGAGTGGTTATTGACAAAGTGCGAACAAATGAACGATTCGGAGACAACTTTACCCCCTATAATGTTCCTTAACCAGATAATGATAAATGGGGTTATTCAGGGAAGATAGGTGACATGTTAGTTAACCAGAGATGCTGGTTCAAGTCATGCCAATGTATGTGTTATTTTTGGAGACACATTCTCCTATGGGGCATTTAAAGACGTACACAGCATTTCTAGTTTTGAGCATACTGTCATCGGATGTAGAGTTATTTTTTATTAATAATTGGCTTGTTTTTAATTTTTTGTAATGAATAATCTTATTTTAGAGTTTTTTTTCCGTGGTTGAAATATGTTTGTGTACTATTTTTTTAAAGTATTTTTTTTTTTTGTCTATTTTATAATTCACAGAGCTTATTCATTTGAGGACGACTTTTAGAGGTCGAAAACGTTCGCAAATCTGGGAAATTTCTTTTCACACTCGAACCGAATGTTCGGAAACTAACCCATCAAAAAAATAAAATGGATTGTAAGAGAAACAAAAAAGAGTTGCCTCTGCTCTTCAATGAAACTTGCATAAAGGGGAAAATGCTAATATATATATATATATATATATATATATATATATATATATATATATTTAGTAATGTGATTAATAATTTAAAAATCAAATTATAATTAAATTAAAAATCCGTTTCATAAGAAGGAACAACAACAAAATTAATTATTTGTACGATCGTTTCGGAAAACAGTGTTTTTATTGTGGTAGACATCAAGTTACGGACAATAATTATTACATATAGTTTTTTAATAAACAAGTTTTCCTTGTCAGCAAATATTGTGAAGGGTTTTTATTAAATGTAAAAGACACCATAAATAAACCTAGCATTAAAGTAAGGCAGATGTATCTGGAAAAAATTTAAAAAAAGGTATGGATTTAAACTTGATAAGAAAATTAATATGGGTTAGAGATAGAAATAGAGTAAAATATAAATTTGGTTTAAGTACTACATTATACATACATACATACAACAAATATATACATGCATGAAAATAGACACATATATACATATACATAGATATACAGATATATACATAAAAATATAGGTACAAATATTTACCTTTTAATTTTTCGCCTTTTGAAATCAGGAACTATAGTTAAAGTACTCATATAGATGTTTGCTATGGCTTTTCAGCTTATGAAATGATGAATTTTAAGAAGAACGCCCGTGCAATAAATTATTTCCGTTAGCATACTTTTGATTTAAAGACGCCACGGTTTATAATTCGAAAGAAATTTTAGGTTAATGTTATTTGTATAATTGAATAATGCAAGGGGGATAATTAGTCATATTTTCTTTAATTAAAGGATGTAAGGGGGATAATTATTCTAACTTAATTTATTACAGAATAATAATAATAAAAAAAAATTGTAATCTATATATATATATATACACACAGAAGGAGCCAGCATTCTTTCCTTTAAGCATGTTTCATTAAATAATATAGGCATTTCCTGTCTGTATATTTTGGTTTTGATTCTTTCTAGTTTTCTTGTTAGTTTTCTTATGTTCAGCAATAACTGGCTGATGTAACTTCCATAATCGCTTTTTACCTGAGAACTTTGAGATCTGTCCAGATCTATCGTCAGGAATATTTTAATTAATAGTACAAGTATTATACGAAGTTGATGCTTGTCAGTGGTATGTTCCAGAATAGATGTGTTGTATGAATACAAAAAAGTCATTTCTTAATCTGAAAATAAAAACTATGATAATAAATTGATTTACACCACTAATCACTTCAATTTAAAAAAAAAAATTTAACTATTATATATTTTCCCACATGGATACTCCCTGTAAGGGTAGATGCACATGTAATTGTGAAGCAAGGGTTGCACAATCTCCAACCACATCTCTCCTGAATCGGCACTGTTTGAGTCAAGTGGAAAGGAGGAGGGCTAGACAACTAGAAATAATGCAGATATAAGCCGGAGAGCACATACAGTACCTAGTATTTCCAAATGGTCACCCACTTTGGTATTGACCAGGCTCCATGTTGCTTAACCTTGGTGATCTAACGGGAACTAGTGTGTCAATATGAATCATGCCATACAACAGAATAATACTCATAGTGTTTCTACCAAACACCAAGTTCAAAAGTGGGCTTAGTGGTACAGTATTTGTTTTGGATGTTAAATAATTAACATTCATATTTCAATAGCACTGCTTTAGTTTCCAGTGATCTTGAATTTCTTTCTGTGACTCAGGTGCAATTGTTATATATATAGGTTTCATTATTATTATTATTATTGTTGTTATTTGTTATTGTTCGTATTTGTTTGTTGTTATTATTAAGTCTTATTAAAAGAGTTGTTGTTGTGTCTTAGAGAGAGAGATGTTGTAAGAGAGATTGTTCGTGTTATAAAGAGATTCATATTTATAAAACGTTCATACTTAGAAGTGTAGAAGCTCTTAGAGTGAGGAAACAGTGTTGAGACATTGTGTATGTAAAGACATTTTAAACCACATGATATAGAAGACATATAATGACAATTTCCACTTTACCTTTTGGTAGAATTACAACACAAAGACGACGTTTATAAAAACACATGATGGGGTTTATTTTCATGGACCGGCCGGTGGCTTTGCTTTCAGGAATTCAAAGGTTCACATTCTAATGTTTCAAAAGTGACCGTCTCGCTTCTAGACGTTCGACTCCCATGTCTGGACCCAGACTATCGTCTGTCTCTCTCCCAGACTCTCTCTCAGTTTCTTCTTACTTAACTCTAAAGTTTCTAACTATATCGAGAACTTCCCATTTTCCATGACGTCATACACATGTTAAAACATGTCTTCTTTCACGTGTTCTGGAAATACGTGTCCAAAACTTTTTCCTTTGTTTACAAAAGGAATTTTAACCTATATTCCCAGTAACCTATATTTCCAATATGTTAAAAAACATGTTTATTAAATTATCTTATAGTTGCATTCTTCAATTGAATTTTCATAACAGAATTGACAATGCACATTCTTTTCTTGAAACTATTTTATCTCTAAGCTACACAATGGTTTGTTTTCACATTCCATTCACTAATTCTCTCTTTTAATCTATTTCTAAACCTAAATTACGAGGTTCGAATTTCGTCTATTCTATTTCATTTTCATTTTAACTAAATCTCCCTATTTTTATACTTACATCAAAAGGGGACAGCCCTTATCATGTAACACAATGAGAGATTAGACAATTCTTGTTTTACTATAAACTCCTCAGTGTGCAAGGTATTTATTTCAGATGAGATGGTACATTTATTGGCTTAATGAGTCATGTTACAGGCTATCGAATTCACCATGGTGGATTGAAACCCCATCAGATCTATTGTATTTAATTATAAACTAATACTGTTGAGAAAGGTTTGATTCCACATCTTACTCCCCTAGTAAAATGATGGTTTAAAATAGGTATTGTGTTTCTGTATTAAATAACCAGACCATTTCAGAGAGTATCCATCGTCTTTCAAGTGTGAAAGAACAACCAAACGCAGTTTGATGGGCTTTCGTGGTCAGGATAATTTTTCAGAGTCATTAACAACGATTGCAAAAGAGGTTTTACAGATGAATAATAAAAAATGTTTATTTTTCAATGTTTTATTAATTTGAATCTCTTTCTTTCCATTATTTGATATGACTAGCGGGACCTGCGGAAATTCCACAGGGGACTCATTCATATGTAATATACTGATGCTAGCATTTTGTAGATGCTCAGTGTAAATGAAGACGCTCTAATATTATTGTAGCTTTTTTTTTAAAAATGCAAAAGTATTTATCTAAGCTAGCACGAACGCCCGGCAAAGCCTGGTCATAAAGTACGCTAAAATATGATATTTTAATTCTTGCAGATTTTGTATATATCATTATAGAGTTAATGGTCTATCGATTTTTATATATTAGAAAATGCGATTTCAAAAATAAATAAAAATATATCTATATGACTTGGGTGCATTAGCTTGGATCAAAACCGAAATAAAAATTTATGGCAAGAAATAGAAATCCATAATAAATGACCCAGATGTAAGCGTGATACAGAAAATAACACGCACATTATCGTATTAATATAAAGATAATTGATGATACGATCGGTGATATTCTATCATCGATCATACCAGCTACCCTTGTGATCACATCCCAAAATTCTGCAGAATAAAAAGGTTGTGTGTAAACCCGAATCAACAAAAATTATCAACCAGAGCATGTGATAGCCCCTGTGTTTTATCTGGTCACATCTGGTGTTTCATCTAGTTGTGTTAGTTGCAAAGAGTGAATAACAGGTTTATTTAAATGAGTGAGAAGCCTATCACAAAGGTTCAAAATAGACTTCATAGCTTAATGGGGGATGCCCTTTTCTCTTCCCTGCAACCTCTTTCCCACAGAAGAGACGTTGCGAGCCTGTCTCTACTTTATTGTTATTTATATGGTAAGTACTCAGCTGAGCTTCAATCTATGTGCCACCCCCCACCCAGCCAAACTTTCACAAAAAACACTCATCTGGCCAAAACTACTATCAATAATTTCCCCCACTCTTTATCTTTGCCTAAACCTAAACATAGATTCCATGAACAAAGCTTTTTTCTTAGAACTGCACGCCTGTGGAACTCTCTTCCGTTTGCTTGCTTTCCAGCTGACTACAATTTGATTGCCTTCAAGTCCAACGTAAACAAGTTCTTGATGAACTGTCCCCCAAATAATCCAATTGACAAAATTTCCACTACTTCTGATTACTACGCTATAATCCCATTGAATAACGTACACCCATTAACCCTTATCCTCGAGGGCCCTCGAGCCTTGATAAGTAGAAACTCCTCTGTAAAAAAAAATCACGATTTTTCCTATTGCAATGTTCCTGCCTGATAGAGGGTTGGGGGCTGCAAGATTTGGTCAAGTTGCTTCTATGTGTAGTCTCAGGAACCTTATACAGAGAGGATTCGAGAACATGACTACCAGTCTTCCCAGAGATTCTATGAAAATTTCAATTCAGACCCAAGTTGGTTAGATTGGGAAGAACCTAAATGATCTTCTAACCTTTCTTTCCAATGAGATCCAACAACCCTCTTCTTTGATTCCCGGTCCACCCCTTTTTATTATCACTTGCTCTGGGGTCCATCTCTATCTGTGACTGTCATCTAATACTTAGGATGGGCAGATTTCTTTTATTTGGCTTTTTATTTTTAAAAGAATATTCGATTTTCTTTTTCTATATCAGAAACCCAATGAGATCCAAGCACTCCCACTTATTCTGGGCTCTCTTTCTTTCACTTGGTTTTCTCCAAGAAATATTAAATTTTCTTTTACTATATGTCTCACAGAGATTTGTTAAAATTTCCTTGGCAACCAACATTGGCCACTAACGCTCTCCAGATTTATGCTTTCATCCCATCTCTTTCATTTAAACTGTTCCCTGATCAGCTGATACAAGATACTTGGCATTCTAGCTGTATTATTCCGATGGGCCAGGTGTGGGATCTAGCCAATGACCTTTGGCAAATAATTCAATATCGAAATGCCTTAGCTATATTCAAAATGTAATGAATAATACTAATAAAAATATGTTATTTTTAATTGAAAACATGTTAATAAGAACGGTTACTTTGCATTGGCCAAGTTTGGTTCATGGTCATGGGGTAATTAAACTTTTCCTTGATCAGCTGTATTATTCCGATTGGTGGGATCTAGTCAATGACCTTATCTGTCAGGTATGCAATTTTTATCCTTACCATTTTAGTCGATTAAATCTTTTGAGTTCAATCCTAACCCTTTTCCGTATATTTATTTTTTTCTGTTTCTACTTTTAAAATTCTAACACTTTCAATCGGCTTCAGCACACATGATTTACCAAATAAAGTATTTAAATTTCTATCAAGAACATAACAACATTAATGTTCGGGGTACTTGTGCATTCAACGAACCAGACGTAACTCAGCATTTGCTCGGCTTTGTCTGGTATATGACGTCAACAGCTCGTTTTTTTTTTTTTTTTCCTGTCGGGTATACAATTTTTATGCTTACCATTTTAGTCGATTAAATCTTCTGAGTTCAATCCTAGCCCTTTCCTGCACATTTATTTTTTTCTTTTTCTTTCTTTATTTTTAAAATTCTAACACTTTCAATCGACTTCAGCGCACATAATTTACCAAATCAAAGCATTTAAACAGGGGCATGAAAAACATTATTCACATGAATTTCTATCAAGAAGATAACGACATTAATGTTCGGACTCTTTTGTGCATATGTCTCTATAAGACTACACTTCTTTCAATAAGTGCATTCATATTTTTAACTTCAGAATTGGCAGAGAGTTTTACTTTAAAAAAAATCAAAAGAAAAAATATGTAAAATATTTAATTCAAATAAAATTAAAAAAAAAATCTTTTGATAATCATCCAATAACTTCCCGTTTTAAAATGATTAATCTACTGAATTACATGTTTGTATTTTATTCTTGAATAATCAAGAGATTTGAGATAAAGTCAATATCATGCAAAAATTCTTTGGCAAATAATTAAATATCTAAATGCCTTTGCTACGTTTAAAATGTAATAAATGATACGTGTGAGAAGAATATGTTATTTTTAATTGAAGACACGTTAATAAGAACGGTTACTTGCCTAGGCAAAGTTTGGTTCATGGTCATGGGGTTATTAAAATAGAATGATGTAAAATTTCTTGGCAATGGTTAATTTCCCAGATATGCTGTCTACAATTCAGAATATATTAAATCTTTAATATAAATCTCACCTGTCTGTTTAAATGTATATATGAATGTATGTATGTATATATGTTTGTAGGTCTCGCAAAAACTTTCGGCGGAGATAACGGATTTATACGAGATTGGTATAATTTTGAAGCTAGACCCTTCGGACAACAAATATCAAAAAATTAGCCAAAAACATTAATTCCTTCACCCTCAACTGGGCAGTTTTCTACAGAGAGGGTCAGTTTTTCCGTTGACATTTTTTGCAAGTCATTCAACGACGACGTTGCAAAAAGGCCTTATTTCGACCGCCCGTGACGTCACAACCACGGTAGGCACATCGGTAAGATAGTTTGTTTTATTTTTCACCTAGCCTTTTTTTTTTCTGCGCTCGCAATTTTCCTTTTTTTTTTTTTTTTTTTTTTTTTTTTTTTTTTTTTTTTTTTGCTCAACTAATACCTTTACATACACTTCCACTCTTTCTTTTCTGCCTTAAAGTCACAGGTTCAAGCCTGCCTGCCTACTACAACTTTTTTTTTTCTCAACATGCACCTCCAAACATCCGGGCAATGCTAGTAATACATATAAGAGCAATCTGTCTTTTTTTTTTCATCATCAGTTAACTAAAATGAGTAAAAATTCTCTCTCCATTTTCTCATGTACCTGCTGATTATTATACAAGCCGAGGTGAGAATGAAGATCTTATCATCCAGTTTTGAGTTTTTTTTTTTTATTTCTGTATCTCCCTTTTCTCCTTCTTGTATCCTTTAAATTTTTTTTCAAATAAACCCTATTTATGTTGCGCAGGCTTCATCGTTTGCACAATTTTAAATTTTGATTAGAAGTAAAATTGAAAAAAAAAGAGTTGAGAAACAAAACAAATAAAAATACTATATGGGTTGCGTATAGACGATTGTGATGGTCCAAGATCGTTATCACCCAAAATAGGTAACAGCAGAGTGTTCTAATGAAGGAAGGCCAGTGACCAATCAGGTTCCTATTTACAATGCCTCCCCACGGGGCAGAGTTAGACACCATGGTCGTTTTTTAACGTGGAGAAAAGGAACAAAAATAAAAATTGTCTCAGTCGTGAAGGATTTCTCCTCCACTGACAGAGAACAAGAAATTGAAGTGCAGCATCTGATGAACAGATGGTATTTATTTGCGCCCCCACCGAGCAAATTAGGCACAAGGCCGATTTTTAATGTGAGGAGTGAAGGGAGGGGGAAGGGAAAAAGGGGACCAGCTCCCGAGAGGTGGGAAATGGGAGCTGGTTAATGGTCAGGCGTGTGGGGTTGCCCCCACATCTGGTCTTTGCTAGTCATAGCTAGTCATAGCTTGCAGCATCTGAAGAACAGATGGTATTTATTTGCTCCCCCACCGAGCAAATTAGGCACAACGCCGATTTTTAATGTGAGGACTGAAGGGGAAATGGGGAACAACTCCCCGGGGAGTAGGGGAGCTGGATAGTGACAATTGGTATGAAGGGTTACCCCTACATTGACCAAGGTCTTATATGTGGGGTCGCCCCCACATATGGTCTTTGCTTGCAGTATCTGCCGGAACAGATGGTATTTATTTGCTCCCCCACCGAGCAAATTAGGCACAAGGCCAATTTTTAATGTGAGGAGTGAAGGGAGGGGGAAGGGAAAGGGGGGACCAGCTCCCGAGAGGTGGGAAATGGGAGCTGGTTAAAGGTCAGGCATGTGGGGTTGCCCCCACATCTGGTCTTTGCTAGTCATAGCTTGCAGCATCTGCCGGAACAGATACTACACTTTGATCTTGTCCCGAGTACCAAGTAACAGTAGTAATAGTGACCAATCAGGTTGGATAAAAAAAAAAACCTAACCAACTCTCGTGCTAAAGATAAAAGCAACTATTATTTTGGGCATTAATCAGTCAGCCACTTGCTGTTAAGATCCCATCCAGTCCACATCTACTGAATTATTTTTGGACTCTGTTATCAACAAGCAAATGGCCATGTAGAAAAAAGAAGAGAAATTACAAAAGTCTTTGAATGAATCGGTGCTTGTACATCTACATTACATGAACTATCCTGGAAGAGAATGTCAACTGCTTTATTTATTTTTTTCTATTGCCTGACTTTGAGTTTTGAAAACAAAGGAAGGATTATGTTAACGTTTTTTTTTTTTGTTTTGTTTTTTTTTGCAACCAAAGGTGTTGTTTTTACCTTTCTCCAGTTAGATATTGTTATGCGAACTCTGTTTAAACGCATCAATAATTGACGTAACCCCTCCGAAGCCCATAGGCAACATTTCTAAGTTAAAATCATGATGACTTATTTTATTAAAATTTTAACGGCGAGGGAGGTCGAAATGTTATCAGGCGCATGCTCCCGTCGATGACCCTCTCGACATGTGGATTATTTCTGATTTCCTGGAATATTTAGAAACAGGATCCCAAGGGAGGAGGTGACACAATAAAGGCAAACATAGACAGAAACATGTTAATGTTATTAATATAGAGAAAAGAAGGATAGAAAAAAGATCCTCAGTAATGAATCAAATAATCTAAAGAAGATTAGTCATTTTTAAGCTACAAAGATTTATCTCCCCTTTATTTATTTATTTATTTATTTAATACTAGCAGGAAGACCCGACGTTGTCCGGGATTGAATGAGGATCAATAAATGTTTCACTCTCCCACATATCTATTGTCATCGAAATCAGTGAAATCATTCATTTTTTAATCTAACTATCGATAGCCTATTCTAGTTAGGGATCCCGCCCCACCAATGTACCAGGAGAAGCTTCACATGCTTCTCCAGTGACTTAGTCCACAATACACTGTAATCTATATTGCACTGTAGAGAATCTAGTGTTGATTTTAGAAATTTATCTGGAAATAAAAGTTTCACATAAAGGTAAAAATACAAAAGTTGAGTATCATGGTTCAATTGTGCTCTAAACAGAAACATTCATTTCGAATTTGCCCCTGTCATATCAAAGAACTGTTGATTTTATAAAATTATTTTTATATAATCACTTGAATTAAAGTTAAATGTACAAAAGTCAAGTATCACGGTTCAATTGTGCTCTAAAAAAAATTAATCCTGAATGTTCCTCCATCTTATAAAAGAATCTACAGTCGATTTTATAAGCTAGGCCTTTCTGCTTGTGCTGGGATAAAACTTCTCAAATGAACTTGTGGTGTTAGAATGTAAAAAGGTGTTAATTTTGGTCAATATCGGACTTCCTTCTTTAATCAGATTTTTTCAATTATCGATACTTATCAGATACATTCCGATATAAAACCTATGCAAGGACACTCCTAGACATATCAAATACTTTTGAGTGAAATTTCAAAATAATCGGCTGTTGTTTCAGAGTCCATAGGGAACGAACTCACACACACACACACACACACACACACAGTTCCTTTTATATAATAGTAGAGATTATTGCACCATTATCATAATCTCCTTACTGTAATATAATTTTTTGATTAACATTTATATAGATCATAAATGCCATTCAAGAAGGCCAAGAGTGATCATGTGATTTTAACATCATAATCCTAGCACACAGGCCTAAGTGAGTGACTTATTTAATTAATTAACATAACATAACATAAATTGCTCGACAATGAGAACCAAGTTCTTAAAGGCCCAGACGTAATTATTACTATAATTATTTGGAATACCTACAGACACTAGTGTTTCATTCTTTCGGCAATCATCAGTGCAGGGAGTCACGATTACCACTGGTTGGAAGATACTAAACAGTTTATGCTATGATGAACAAAAATGTACCACACTGACTCTCTCCCCGAAAGGTGAAAGGAATGCCTGGGAGAATAGTATCATAACAAACGAACATACCACCTTAAAATGTGGAGGTAATGCTTAGGAGGAATGGTTTCATGAAAACAGAATAGATACTACTCTACCTCTCTGAAAGCTTGTAATATTATAGTGTCAGCTATAGGCAGACAGGTCCTCAACCTTAGTTCTGTGCAGCAACAGCAAAATTATTATAGGCATCAGGTTCAATGATTAAAGGAAAATTTTAATTAATAGAATGTGTCTTTTAATTTCCTCTTTAAGGTTCTTGATAGTTTCCTCAAACTTACAGTTGAAAGGGAAAGAAATAGTTATTAGCGGTTTAATTCTATCCTAAAATATGGATACCCATCGTGAATAGTAAAAAATAATGAGACCAATTACTTGCTGTAATGCAACTTTATCTTGAGGGTTTACAAGATTTCAAGGGGATGTAATCGTTTCACTCATGAACGGCATAACCATGTTAGTAACAAATAACTTAAGTTCATATTGCGTTCTTCACTTGTTTTACCAGAGTTCGTAATGTTATCTACATATATGTGTACATAACAGAAAGTTCTGAAGGGATAAGATTGTTTATTACTTAATGAAAAAAGGCAACTTATTCTGACAGAACTGACATAGGCAGCCATCAGCTATATATCTTCTCTATATTCGTACTGGGTGGCATGCACTATTTACATCCAGAGTACTGGTTCAGTTCATAGGGATAGGCTAAGAAAAATATGTGGGGGAAGTGATAAAGATAAACTTGAGAGAAAGAGGGATAGATAAAAACCTGGCCAGAGCAATTCTCCATTTTTGAATCAGACTTTGAGACTTGAATAAGTTCAAAAGTAGGCTAAAACATATTTAAATGATTAAAATTATTTGAATATTATACAACTGAAATTATAAACCTAGAACTATTTTTATGAGGTTACCTTCATATTAATATGTTGTCAATAGTCAAAATTAACTAAAATTTATAGAATAGGTAAAATTATTATTTTCAGGCTTAAATCTCACTGCAAAAACCACAGTTAGTAGAGTGTATATATTGTGGCACAATCATGTTGACACATCGGTTCTTGCCAGATCACCAAAGTTAAGCAACGTTGAGCCTAACCAGTACCAGATGGGTGACCATTTGGGAAGGTTAGGCGCTGTATCTACCTTCTGGGAAGGTTAAGCGCTGTATGTACCTTCTGGGAAGGTTGGGCATGGGGCCAGCACCCTCACCCTGTAAAAAGAACTCCTCGCTACAAAAGCATCTACAAAGTTGTAGATGGCCTATGCCCCGCCAGGGGCTCAAGGGCGATGGATGGATGGATTAAATCTCATTACAATCAGCAGTAAATAAAATTAGTGGAGGTTTTATACTCCTTGAAGGACCACCTAAGAGTATTAGACACCAAAAATACTTCAATGTAATCAAAAACACTGACTGATAATCACAATCACACTTTAATTTAATTCATAACAAACAAAACAACAGGTTTTTACTATCAACCTATCCCTTAGACAATCACTAAAACATCTCATTTTTTTTTCTGAACTTTAAAAACTGATTAAAAATTGATAACAATATTGAAAAGCCATAATTGCAATGACAAATAATGTTCGATTTTAAAGGAAAAGAATAAATTCAGTAATGACAAGACAAGTTGAAACTTTGAGAAGCAATTAACCAAAATGAAACTGGTAATAAAAAAAACAAGACTGAATTGATTAAAATTTAAATATTATAATTGAATACTGCCAGGGAATTGACAAAAATAATGTACAGAATTGTTTATGCATAAACCGATTAACCTTATGAACTACTTCAGGTAAAACACAAATATTTACATATAGCTTGCTTGTGATAAGTTTAAGCAGTGTTGAAGGAAATTATATATATATATATATATATAGTAAGTTATGAAAATATATATGGCAATTAAGCTACACAGATTATTCCGCCTTCCATTCTCCTCCCATTTGGCTGATTAGGACGGGCATGGTGGCAACTAGGAAGCTAAAAAATTCAATAATAGCATGTAGATATATATAAATGCGCAATAACCATAACTTTTCGCATAAGCCTGACGAATTCTCACAAGAATGAAACATGCCTGTGGAACGCTGTTCCGCTTGCCTGTTTCCCTCCCGACTTCAACCTGTATGTCTTCAAGTCCAACACAAACAAATTCCTGATGAACCGCCCCCCCCTAAGTAATGACACCTTACCAATTCTCCAATACTATTGTTACACTATCCCTTTGATTACTGTACATACAATAACCCTTATCCCCGAGTGGCCATTGGGCATTGATAAGTGGTGAACTCCATGTAAAAAAAAAAAAAAAAAAATGGAATATTTTGTGTAGCTTAATTGCCATATATATTTTCATAAATTAATACCTAGCTCTACCTATGTATTGAGCACTGTTGAAGTAAAGACTGAAAATTCATGCATAAAATTATATCTTCGTATATTAATTTATGTGATTAAATGAAGTATATATGGCCTTGATGGAGGGGAAACTAAAACTTGCTGCTATGGTTTTAAATGATCTAAAATCACAACAATTATGACTTCTAAGTATTTGGCAATTTGCAGCCATTTCTTCAAATGTCTAAGTATGTTCCAGACTGTATTTTTTATAACTATGAATTTAGGATCACGTTGCAGGAGATATTTTTTTTTTTTTGGCAAAGCTAATGTTACTAAGTATCAGTCATTACATTTTTTGTGTTTATGCAAAACAAACTTCCACATATTGTTTTGAGGATTTGATAACAGAAATGAAATTATTCATTGACATCTGTTATTAAAACAGGAATTAATATGAAAAGTTAGAATATGGTTTAGTTTCATTGTTTTGTTTTCAAACAAAGTGCGCATAAATTTAGACTTCTTGTGATAGAAATGTTCATACAAAATGTATTCAAAAACAGTCAGAACGAAGTTATCTTTAAGACAAGGAGGGGGGGGCAATGAAACATTAATTCTTCTAATATCAGATTGATGGATTTCAGCTTTAAGTGATTCTTGAGAACAGCAGTTAATACGATTAGAGAGGCTAAAGCAAATGTTATGAGAGAGAGAGAGAGAGAGAGAGAGAGAGAGAGAGAGACAGACAGACAGAGAGACAAAGAGAGACCGAATTTTGTTGAAATAGAAAAAAAGTAATCACAATTACTGCAATCCATTACTGTTAGGCTATGGAACCTCACCAAAATTATTGAATATTTTATCGCTTATTAATTTAGTTTATTATTGCTTTGGCTGATAGAGACAAGCGAACAACTTCAAATTATCTATGGTAACGCATTTTCCTATATATAAGGTATGACACATGAAGGAGGTGACTTTCTCATAGCATTTAGGTAATTGCTTTGCTATAGATAATTAATAACTGAACTCATTCCCTTGTTATATATATATATATATATATATATATATATATATACCTCTGAATCTAATCATTTCATACTTAAATGTTATTACGCCAGTTTTTATCTATATTTGCAGTTTTTATAATTCTGACCTTCTCCTCTTCTGATAAGAAGCATTTAGCTTCCAAATGCTATGACTTAAAAGCGTTTCTTTTTTTTAATTTTCCCCTTTTACTTTTCCTTATTGTTCTGATGATATAATAATGTTATCTATAACTTTTATTCCTCATTTTTCATTTAATGTGTATATATATATATATATATATATAATATTGTATTGGTAGTAATTATTTGTTTGTTTAAAACAAAATATATAAGTGTATCACCCAAAAGAGTGCTCAATGTTTATACAGAGCCAAAATAAGTGAATTTAGTTTAGTTTACAAAGAGAGTTGTCCTTGGCCTGACGAAGCGATTCCCTTACTGGGTTTTCGCTGAAACATGTATGCTTATGTGTAGCCATTTCTTTGTAAACTAAATTCACTTATATATATATATATATACATATATATATATATATATAATTTTTTTTTTAAGTTTGTTTTTGAAATGTCGTTACTTTCAATGTATACTGTTTTCGTTTAACGGGTCTAGATTGTTATTTTAAAACCATTCATCATTAATTATATATATATATAAATCAAGAAAAGAGGCTCAGAATAGATTCTTGAGTCTTGATTCCTTAAGCCTCAAAATTCTGTTCATCAACAACTACTTTTATGAATCTATCAGAGAGGAAGGATTTGATGGTTGAGAGGACATTTCCAAATATTCTACAGTTAGAAATACTATGAAGTAGACCTTTATGCCAAACTTTGTCAAATACTTTTAATATGTTATGAGCTATTATTGTACAAATAAAGCCACTGTCTGTATACTGATCCCATATGATATTATAATCAGCACATCAGCTGCTGATCTCGCAGGACAAAAACCATGTTATTAATTTATTTATCACGGACTATTATCCTCATCTTTCTTAGTTGTTGTTTCACAATATTTCGGGTAACTCTTCCTCTGATCTTCATCAGGTGGTACCCGCAATAGGATAGGAACTCCGAATCTCCTGTATCCTCAGCAATTACTGCCATCCATAGTTGTTGTCATCTCACCACGTTTTTGGCCAAGTAAGCCTCTGGCCGGCTTTGGGTAGGATTGAAACCGCTATCTTCAGAAAATTCTCACCTGGAACCGTAAAGATTCAACGTCTCTATTCACTGCGCCGCAGGCCCCGAAGGCCAGAGGAATAGTTGGCCGAAACGTCATGAAATAACATCTAAGAAAGATGAGGATAATAGTCTGCAATAAATAAACTAATAAATAATATTCATCTCAATAATGAATTCCAATTAAAAAAATATATAAAAACCATATTGTTTGTCACCGAGTAGGCCGTTTTTGCTGAGGTGACTGACAACTTCTCGATTCATCACAGAGTCAATCAGCTTACTCATGATGTACAGGAGACTAATTTGTCTGTAGTTAGATGCAGGAAACCAATCTCCAGTATTCTTAAATATTAAGCAGACTGATGAAGTTTTCCAAAGTGCTGAGAAGCATTTCTCTTTGAAGCAACGTTTGAACAGCTTTGTAAGAATGGGAGTTAGTTCCAGTTTTAGTTTTTTAAGCACTATTATTGGAATGTTATTAGGGCTAGTTGCTTTGCTGACATCAAGGTTCTTAATAATTTGACAACATCCGAGACTGATATATTGATGTCACTCAGAGTATATTCAGTCATAGAGGGAAATTCACAGTAGGTGGAGTTTGATACAAAATTCTTAGCAAAAAGTCTGGCTTTGTTGGATGCTGAGGAAATCACCCCAGGTCCATTGATAATAGTTGGGATAGATGTCATGCATCTGTTGGTTTCTGTTGGAATTTATTGTGGGATATGAAACTCTATATAGCAACGGTTAATAAATCAGTTACATCAGATACAAAAGAGTACACATGTTTTTTTAAACATTGAATGTAGGGGTATTTTTGATACAAACAATCTAAGGTTGTCCCAGTAAGCTATCAAGTATCGATAAACTGTGCGTTGGAGAGAGAGAGAGACATCAAAGATCTTTTCTTGGTGAGCTGAGCTGTGTTCATGTTCCGTTCTATCTCCTCTGGGATCCTCTGACCACTCTGCTGTAGCAGTTAAGATAAAAATGAAATGTAGTAAGTCTTCAGATGTACCTCTCTCCCGTACTGTATATCGATACTCTATGGGTGACTGGGATATCTTCCATATATTCATATCTGATTTACCTCTGCATTCCATGTTTAAAAAGGATGTGTCCTCTATAGTATCAGACCTGACCGAATGGTTAATTGTAGGCATAGATGGATTCATACCATCTAAAAAATTCCAACAAATACAGCCAGCCATGGTTCTCCCCTGAATGTGCTGCTGTCATCGCGCACAGAAATAACTTTTTCCATAGCTACCAACGTAATAGATGTACTAAAGCTGCTTTCAAGACTGCCAGCAACCACTGTAAAAGAGTAATAAAACATGCAAGAGAGCTATATGCTCAGTGTGTTAAATCCAAAGTAGCTGAGCAGCGGCTTGGTTCTCACCAGTTTTGGCAAATAGCAAAGGATCTTGAAGAGAAGCATGCGTTCTATCCCAACTATCATCAATGGACCTGAGGTCATCTCGTCAGCATCAGACAAGGCCAGACTATTTGCCAAGAACTTTGCAGCTAATTCTACCCTATGCAACAATGACCATCAACTCCCTGTATTTCCTCCTATAACAGACAACACGCTATGCAACATAAAAATATCTGTGCGTGAGGTCGCCAAGCTAATCAAGAACCTTGATTCCAGTAAAGCAACTGGCCCTGATGGCATTCCAGTTATAGTGCTGAAAAAGCTCCAACCAGAACTTGCCCCCATACTTACAAAACTGTTTAAGCATTGCCTTAAGGAGAAGTGCTTTCCAACACCCTGAAAACCTCATCAGTATGCCCTGTATTTAACAATTCAGGTGACAAGTCATTTCCCTCTCAGTTCAGACCAATAAATCTCCTGTGTGTCATGAGTAAGTTGTTGGAATCCATATTAAATAAAGAAGTAGTCAACCACCTCAACAGAAACAACCTTCTTAGTGACACACAATATGGTTTTCACTCTGCAAGATCTACAGCAGATGTGCTAATGGTTATATCACATAGGATCAGTGAATTTCTTGACAAAGGTTTCCTTTCCAGGGCAATTGGTCTTGACATATCGAAGGCCTTCAATAAGGTATGGCATAAAGGCCTACTTCACAAGATTTCCAGCTACGGTATAACTGGAAATGTTTTCTCAATCATTAAATCATTTCTCTCTGATAGGTTCATAAGAGTAGTGGTTGATGGGCAGAAATCAGAGGCCCACAGTATTAATGCTGGAGTCCCCCATGGGTCCATCCTGGGCTGAACTCTCTTCCTGATCTACATCAATGATCTCCCAAAACACATACTTAAATCATTCGTTGACATCTATGCTGATGACACGACCATCTATGGCAACACATCAAAGGGCGTAAATGATGATGTTCTCTCTGATTCTCTCTCCTCTGATCGTGAGCGCGTGGTACAATGAGGGAAGAGGTGGCTGGTCACTTTTAATGGATCCAAATCCTAGCTTCTATCTTTACATCATCAACGCTCTGATCCCCATCTGGCATCAATTGAAATGAATGGCTCTCGTCTTGGGGAGGCTCCATGTTTTAACAAGCTTCTGGGTTTGACCTTTACTCCTGATCTGAAATGGAACACGTACATCAAATCTGTTGCCAGGGATGCTGGGAAAATGGTGGGATCCTTCTACTGCTCCAGAAGATATCTCACTACTAATGCAATTCTCTATCTGCATAAAAGCCAAGTACGTCCAAGGATGGAATACTGCTGCCACATCTGGACAGGAGCTGCTAAAAACAGCCTATCCTGCCTTGACAGAGTACAAAATAGACTTTGTGGTTTAGTGGGGGATGCCCTTTTCTCTTCCCTGCAACCTCTATACCACAGAAGAGACGTTGCCAGCCTGTCTTTTTTTTATCGTTATTTCTATGGCAGGTGCTCGTCTGAGCTCCAATCCCTCGTCCCCCCTCACCAATCTTTTACGAGAAACACCCATCTGGCTGAAACTACTGTCAATAATTTTCCCCACTCTTTATCTGTGCCTAAATCCAAACGTAGATTCCATGAACAAAGCTTCTTTCTTAGAACTGTCCACCAGTGGAACTCTCTGCCGCTTGCCTGTTTCCCACCTGACTACAACTTGGACGTCTTCAAGTCCGACATAAACAAACTCCCGACAAACCGCCCCCTTAAGTAAGACACTCTGTCAAAAACCCCAATACTAATGATTACTACAATGCTATCTCATTGATTACTGTACACGCAATAACCCTTATCCCTGAGTGGCCTTCGGGCCTTGATAAGTGGTGACCCCCATGTAAAAAAACAAAACAAAAAAAAACAAATACAGTTGAATCACAAGAGCTAGAGTTAATTTGATTGCAAAAATTGCAATGTTGTAACCCTGTTTTAATAGAATGTGTTCTGATGTTTTGAATGGAAAAGCTATTGAGCTGTTAAAAAAATTATGCTATTGAAAAGTTCCAAAAAATATTGTGTTATTGAAAAGTTCCAAAAAATCTTGTGCTATTGAAAAGTTCCCAAAGATATTGTGCTATTGAAAAGTTCCAAAAAATATTGTGCTATTGAAAAGTTCCAAAAAATATTGTGTTATTGAAAAGTTCCCCCCAAAAATATTGTATCATTAAAAAGTTCCAAAAAATATTGTGTTATTAAAACGTTCCAAAAAATATTGTGTTATTAAAAAGTTCCAAAAAATATTGTGCTATTGAAAAGTTCCAAAAAGTATTGTACTATTGAAAAGTTCCAAAAAATATTGTGCTATTGAAAAGTTCCAAAAAGTATTGTGCTATTGAAAAGTTCCAAAAAATATTGTGCTATTGAAAAGTTCCAAAAAATATTGTGCTATTGAAAAGTTCCAAAAAATAGTGTGCTATTTAAAAGTTCCAAAAAATATTGTGCTATTGAAAAGTTCCAAAAAATATTGTGCTATTGAAAAGTTCCAAAAAATATTGTGCTATTTAAAAGTTCCAAAAAATATTGTGTTATTGAAAAGTTCCCCCCAAAAATATTGTATCATTAAAAAGTTCCAAAAAATATTGTGTTATTAAAACGTTCTAAAAAATATTGTGTTATTAAAAAGTTCCAAAAAATATTGTGCTATTGAAAAGTTCCAAAAAGTATTGTGCTATTGAAAAGTTCCAAAAAATATTGTGCTATTGAAAAGTTCCAAAAAGTATTGTGCTATTGAAAAGTTCCAAAAAATATTGTGCTATTGAAAAGTTCCAAAAAATATTGTGCTATTGAAAAGTTCCAAAAAATAGTGTGCTATTTAAAAGTTCCAAAAAATATTGTGCTATTGAAAAGTTCCAAAAAATATTGTGCTATTGAAAAGTTCCAAAAAATATTGTGCTATTTAAAAGTTCCAAAAAATATTGTGTTATTGAAAAGTTCCCCCCAAAAATATTGTATCATTAAAAAGTTCCAAAAAATATTGTGTTATTAAAACGTTCTAAAAAATATTGTGTTATTAAAAAGTTCCAAAAAATATTGTGCTATTGAAAAGTTCCAAAAAGTATTGTGCTATTGAAAAGTTCCAAAAAATATTGTGTTATTGAAAAGTTCCAAAAAGTATTGTGCTATTGAAAAGTTCCAAAAAATATTGTGCTATTGAAAAGTTCCAAAAAAATATTGTGCTATTGAAAAGTTCCAAAAAATATTGTGCTATTGAAAAGTTCCAAAAAGTATTGTGCTATTGAAAAGTTCCAAAAAGTATTGTGCTATTGAAAAGTTCCCAAAAATATTGTGTTATTAAAAAGTTCCAAAAAATATTGTGCTATTGAAAAGTTCCAAAAAATAGTGTGCTATTTAAAAGTTCCAAAAACAATATCAGTTAGCCATCAAGTATCGATATACTGTGAGATAGAGAGAGAGAGAGAGACATCAAAGATCTTGTTGCAATTTGTTTTGATCTTAGATACTAACTATTCAACACTATGAACACTGAAATCTCCACAGATGTGAATATTAGTAGTGATATGAGCAGGCAGGATATGGTTAATTTTATCAGAGATACTTACAAGGACAGTAACTCCGCTATTGTAGAGCGCAAATATAAATTTGGTGCTGTGAGTAAATGTTAGTCAGAAAAACATGTAGGGCAATTTAGAATCGTCTTTAGAGATATCAGTGCTAATCTAATGTATGCAATATTTTATGGCCATGATTTTAATTATCTGATAAGGAATTCAAATAAACAAGAAAAACCTTATTCCATGGAGTTTCAAAGCATGAAATTCTTCTCATCAGAGGGAAGAAGTTTGCAAAATATAAAATAAATTTTGCAGGTTAATGCATTAAAGGAAACAAACAATATGAAATTAATCATACTTGCATAAAAAAAACGTTATTTAACAGTTAGTGACAGTTTATAGGGATTCAATGCGATTAAGAAAGTAAGAAACAGGAAAAAGGAATAAAAAGGGTATGATAGAAATCCAATGAGAAAAACGGTAAAATCCAGAATAGGAAAAATCTGAAATGGGTCTGTTGAAAATCCATAGGTAATCCATAAAAAAAAAAAAAAAACAGACAGAATTATAAATGTCCAGGGTAAAATGCAGTTTCCAGAAGAAAAAAACAACATAAGATCATGGAGAAACGGAGTTTCAATTTTTTAAATTTTTATTTATTTATTTTATTTGCACATATATATTAGAAACTTTTCATATCAGATATACTAATTTATATATTCTCTAGTTCAGAGATATATGGGTTTGAATGCATTAAAATTAACCAAATACCTTTTCCCCCATTGTACCATGTGCTCAAGGTCGAAAGAGAGAATCAGAAAGATCTTGGTCTTTGCTGCCCTTCAAAATACTGCTAGAGATTGTTGTGTCACCTGCATAAATGTTGACGGATGTTGTTAGAATGTGATTTTGGAGATCATTGATGAAGATTAGGAAAAAAGACCCAGAGTGTTAGAGTAAGCTTTAATCATGAAATCATCTCTAGGAGCAGATGGAGCAATGCCAGTTTCAAATAGAAATAACAAGTCAGGTTTGGTGTCTCATAATTGGATTTTAACCTCTGGAAGGTTGGAATATAGACCGTTGATGTTGGAGAAGGAGATGTGGTAGTGAAGGGGGCTTATGTTTATGTTGCGTTTTGCGATTTGTCATGTTGACGTAAGAAAATTGATGCAGCAGAGAGAAAGAGTAGAACATGAAAAATGGAAAAACCATAGCAATTCACACTCATATGACACTGAGAGGTTCCACCAGAAACTACTGCATGGTCCAGACTTCATTCACTAAATGGCAATACAGCGGCTCTGGTATTATTCACCTAGTGATAGGACAGCCTCTCTGGAAGTTACTCCAGCCAGATAACATCAATAAACAATTTACCTTCAGTACTTATTAGTGACATGACAACAAGAATAGAAGGAGAAAGAGAATTACACAGGAAATTATCCTTAACTAATGTTCACACAAAACTACCACCTGAGTAGATAGTATTTTCTTCCTCCTTTGACAGAAACATTACCCATACTAGATGAGGACCGAGGGACAACGAAGGGGAAGCGAGAGTCTCAGGGCTGCTTAAAATGCATGCACAATGCGTTTTCTACTCTCCATTGGCTTGGTTTTATATAGTGATAATTTCATAGTAAATTTTTTAAAAAATCAGCATTGTACCTAGAATAGATTTTTCTGGCTAGTTAATTAAGGAAAATTGAAGATAATTTTCTCGGCCATAATCGGATAAAAAATAGGAAAAGGATGCTGCAAGATGGAAGGTGCCCTAACAGAGAAAGACTTTAGGTCGGGGGGGGGGGCAAATACGAGATGATATGGATGAATGTGCAATGCAAGACAAGGTTCTATTTAAATAATAACATCTTTTAGATCAAAGGAAGATAACTTACTTTTTTTTTTTTTTTTTTTTTTTTTTTATTACATTTTCACCCCAAACAAGGCAAATTGCCACTTTGGTGTAGGGGGCTACTATCAGGGGCAACAACTACTGGGGTACTATGTAGGGATTTGGGCAGTAAGGTGTCGGTTCACGTTACACTGGAACTTCTGCACGTCAGTACTGTTGGGGAAGCAGGGACCTGGAATGGAATTCCAGAGTCTTGCGGTTCTGGGGAAGAAACTATTGGAGTAAAAAGATCTTTTACATCTAGGGACCTCTACAGTGTGGGGGTGGGATCTAGTAGCCTGTCGGGTTTGTCGAGGGTGCTCGCGTCGTGGGGGCACAAGTGATTGCAGTTCATCAGAGCATTCACCACTAAAATACTTGTAGAACAGGCAGAGGGATGCAACATTTCGTCGATGGGACAGAGGCTGAAGCTTAGATGCCAGTTCAGGGCCTATCAGATTTGCGACTCTCTTTTGAACCTTGTCAAGGAGCGAGAGACTAGTAGCAGATGCACCAGCCCAGATGTGGCAGCAATACTCCATACATGGGCGAATGGTGGCCTTATAGAGGTACAGGATACTTTCGGGTGTTAGTAGTTTTCTAGCACGGTAGAGAGAGCCTACCTTTCTTGCAGCGGCCCTGGCAATGCCTTCAATGTAATTGTTCCAACTCATGTTTCCTGTGAACGTTAGGCCAAGGAGTTTGAAAGATGGACTCTCAGATAAAGGGTCGTTGGCCATTGCTACCACTTCTAATACCTATTGTTATTAGGGGTTTCCATCCCATTCATATAAAACTAAATACATCCCACATTTTTACCCCTTACACCTAGCAGCTGTGTTCGAAAATTCAGAGGGATTGATTAATTACTTCAGAAATTACATACAAATAGATAAACATATACACAAACTATATATAAATTGACATAAATAAAAGAGTAGGTTATACAGTAGAACCCCGGGATATAGTGGCCCTAGGATAAGGTTTTTTCAGGTTCCGGTGTGGAATACAATGTTTTTCCGGCATCTGGTTACGGTATTTGCCCCGTCTTACGGTGTTATTTATAATGTTATTTGATTATATACATGCATATTATATACTGTAATGTATTTTGTTACTAATTTTTAATATGTACTGTATAAAATTTTGCTTAGGCCCCACCATATGACGATTTCACCAACCCCGGAACAGATTGATGCCGTACCCCAGGGTTCTACTGTATACCACAATCAAAAATCAAATAAATTGCATTTTTCAACTTTGAAAATGTAATTTTCACCGGTATACTAGCATAATCTTGTGCATGCCTACTTTTGCTATGTAGAAAATAAAGTTGTCAAGTGATGTATATTGATGGAATAATTGTGTACTTGACAAAGGGCAATCCTATAATCTAAGGGGGGCTCTAGAAGTACTTTTTATAGCATAGTAAAAAGTAAATATATCACTTATTTTTTGTTGTTGTTTTCCTAATATCTGATTAGATGCTTCTTCACAAAAAATGTTATTGAAAATACACACGTTAATAATAATAAAAAAAAGCATTGTAGAATTGATTTCTACCTGTGAGCAATTGTATACGATCTTTTTCCTTCACTCAATCTCTCCATCCCTCTCCAAAACGCACACAAGGTATACTTTTTATGCACAACATACACAGAAGAAGAAGATTTCAATCTATCAACGTGGTTGATCAAACCAATTGAATTGGCTGAGTTAAAAAATATAAAAAAAACATTTAGGCAGTTGATGGCATAAAAATAGAGAAAAACTAGTTCTGGTGAACACACTAGAAAGAATATGTCATCCAGGTTCGTAAAATTGACATCAAGTTATTTTGTGATGCTTTTCTCGAAAAAAAAAAAAAAAAAGCTCTGATAAAATGGAAAACATTAAAAAACCAAACCAAAAAAAAACCAAAAAGAGAGAGAAATTCTATTTTGTTTAAAGTCAAAGCAAAATGTTGATTTTATTTCATTGTTTTTGTGAAGCAGGGGATATTTAATGAACCAAAATATTTAATGAACCAAAATATATAATGAAAACGGAAGTAGAGTAGTATTATCAGTATTTGAAAAAAAACAAACAAAAAAAAAACAACAAAAAATAAAAAACTACTGGACAAATACGTCTGGGGACAGTTACTTAATGTTATTTATTTACGATGCTGCTTTGGGGATCCTGTAATTTTATCAATAACCCCAAACGTACCATCATAAGAAAAATAGGAGTAATAATGATAGAAAGATTATTCGGTTCATTTTGTCATATAATCAAACGATGAAAACGAAACCAAGTAAGAAATTTTCAAACCTCATTAATAAACATTTTCTTACCCTCTACATAAAGTCTTTTTAAAAAATTAATTAAATCTTAGTTATAACTATATTGAAAACATAGAAATAATTACCAAAATACACTAAACGAAAACAACAAAAATACAATAAAGATTGTAGAAAAAAGGAATAATAATTATTTTGATCAAAATAAGAAAACTAAATCTGTGAAAATTGTAAATGCCTAAAGAATTACGCCTTGCGAAATAATTAACACAAAGCTTAATCCACCTGAGCAACAAAAATATTACAGAGGGAAAAACAAATTAGAATTTAACAAAAAATACTATAATCGCAGAAGTTCATTTAATAACAAAAAATATCTGTGTATTAATACGAAAGTGTGTGTGCTATTTTGTGTGGTACGCTCACATCTTTTTCCTTCCAAGTGACTGTCGTTAAATTGTTATGATCTTCCATTTCTTGTAATAAATATTTTTATCAAGAATTATTCATAAGTTTTGGTTTCAATTTCGATTATAGCTGAAAGAATTCAAGTTATATATATATATATATATATATATATATATATATATAACGAGGGTAGATAGAAGAAGAGAGTAAATGAAATTATATCTGCAACTGATAACGTGATTGCTGATGTTATTTACACTGAAATTCATAGTGCCCCATTTATTTCAGTGCAGGCTGATGAAACAACTGACTTTGCAATGCATGCACAGCTTTCAATCATTGTTAGGTATGTGAATGGATGCAAAATTATTGAACGATTCCTTGGATTTCATGACGTGAGCGATGACAAAAGTGTCACAAGATTAGCTGATGTAATCGAGAATTCTTTCGATGATGCAAAATCAAAATTGGTTTGCCAAAGTTATGATAGAGCAACCATGATGGCAGGTGAACGGAACGGAGTGCAAATTAAATTGAGAGACAGGGGATTTAAATACGCCGATTTCATCCATTGTTATGCCCATAAACTTAATTTAGTTTTGAGTAAAAGTACGGAAAAAGTTGATGGCGTTAAAAAATGTTTTTCACATTTACACAGCTTCAGTAAATTCACATCATCTAGTATGAAATGGGAGAGTGTGCTCCGAAAATTTTAAATCAGCATCCCATCTTTGTGTGCTACCAAATGGTTTTATAAATCAAGAGCTGTATCCGCTATAAAAGACGATCGTCAAAAAATAATGAACGCACTCAAAGATATTCTTGATCATGTCGAAATATGGGATGAAGCAATATTAAGTGAAACCAACAATTTATTGTCAAAATTGAATGATTTCACTTTCATGTTTTTTATTAACTGTTTTTATGTCCTTCTTTCTCAAGCAAGAAACTATTTGACATTTTACAGTGCGGAAAACTCGACGTGAAATATGCTCAAGATAAAATACATGATTTCATTCAATCAATATCAAACAATTGTGACAATGAAAATATGATCCAACAGACGATGACAGGAGATATATGACGAATCACATGCTCCACCCACAAAAAGAAATCGAATCAACTACAAAACTATATATTTTGAAATAATTCAAAACATCATTTCGTCACTAAAGGAACGATTCACCAACATAGGAGACTTTTCATATTTTGAATTACTCAATGTAAAGAAGTTTGAAGTTTTTTCCTGTACATTCATGGTTGTATCAGTTAAGATAAAAATGAAATGTAGTAAGTCTTCAGACGTACCTCACCATCATACAGTATATTGATACTCTACGGCTGACTGGGATAGCTTCCGTACATTTATATCTGACCTACCTCTGCATTCCATGTTTAAAAAGGATGTGTCCACTATAGTGTCAGACCTGACCGAATGGCTAACTGTAGGCATAGACCGATTCATACCATCTAAAAAATTCCAACAAAAACCTAACAGCCAGCCATGGTTCTCCCCAGAATGTGCTGCTGCCATCATGCACAGAAATAACTTTTTCCATAGCTACCAACGTAATAGATGCACTGAGACTAAAGCTGCTTTCAGAACTGCCAGCAACCACTGTAAAAGAGTAATAAAAAATGCAAGGGAGCTATATGCTTAGTCCGTTAAATCCAAAGTAGCTGAGCAGCGGCTTGGTTCCCACCAGTTTTGGCAAATAGCAAACAGGATCCTGAACAGAAGTGTGCATTCTATCCCAACCATCATCAACGGACCTGAGGTCATCTCGTCAGCATCAGACAAGACCAAACTATTTGCCAAGAACTTTGCTGCTAATTCCACCCTATGCAACAAAGGTCATCAACTCCCCGTATTTCCTCCTATAACAGACAACACGCTATGCAACATACAAATATCTGTGCGTGAGGTCACCAAGCTAATCAAGAACCTTGATTTCAGTAAAGCAACTGGCCCTGACGGCATTCCAATTATAGTGTTGAAAAGGCTTCAACCAGAACTTGCCCCTATACTTACAAAACTGTTTAAGCGTTGCCTTAAGGAGAAGTGCTTCCCCACACCTTGGAAAACCTCATCAGTATGCCCTGTATTTAACAATTCAGGTGAAAAGTCATCTCCCTCTCAGTACAGACCTATAAGTCTCCTGTGTGTCATGAGCAAGTTGCTGGAATCCATATTAAATAGAGAAGCAGTCAACCACCTCAGCAGAAATAACCTTCTTAGTGACACACAATATGGTTTTCCGTTCTGCCAGATCTACAGCAGATGTGCTAATGGTTATATCTTATAGGATTAGTGAATCTCTCGACAAAGGCTTCCTTTCTAGGGCAATTGCTCTTGAGATATCAAAGGCCTTCAATAAGGTATAGCATAAGGGCCTACTTCAAGATTTCCAGCTACGATATAACTGGAAATGTTTTCTCAATCATTAAATCATTTCTCTCTGATAGGCTCATGAGTAGTGGTAGATGGGCAGAAATCAGAGGCCCTCAGTATTAATGCTGGAGTCCATTAGTGATCCATGACACAGATTAAACTTTATTTTGAGATAGCCACCTAAAAATAATCACTCACTTGAAAGTTAAGTGGAGCCAAACACTTAGCAAAAATTTCAGATAGTTGATTGATTGATTGATTAAATTGATTAAGTATGGAAGAATGTAAGTGTATGGATAGGCAATAAAACTGCCAGATTTAATTGCTAAGGTTAAGTGCTAAGATTAGAAACCTTATTTGCTTAACCTATTAACAAGGCACAGTGTCATTTTGATGTAAGCGGCTACTATCTGGAACATAAATTGCAGGGATACTATGTAGGGAATTGAGCAGCAAGATGTCTGTTTACATTACACTTGAACTTCTGCATGTCAGTACAATCAGGGAAGCAGGAACCTGGAAGGGAATTCCAAAGTCTAGCAGTTCTAGAGAAGAAACTATTAAAATAGAAAGCTTTCTGGCATCTGGAGATCTCTATTGTGTAGGGGTGGGATTTTGCTGCTTGTCAGGTTTGTCAGGGGTATTTACGTCGAGGGGGTACAAGGGCTTGTAGTTCATCGGAGCATTTACCATTAAAATACTTGTAAAACAGGCAGAGAGAGATGCAACATTTTGTGAATGGGAGAGAGGTTGAAGCCTAGCTGACAGTTTGAGACCTATTAAGTTGGTGACTCTCTTTTGAATCCTGTCCAGGAGTGAGAGACTAGTAGCAGATGCACCAGCCCAAATGTTACAACAATATTCAATATACGTGGGCAAATGGTGCATTTCGTCTCAGGAAGCCAATATCTACCAACAGCCTGATCTGGTAGCACCAGTTGGATATCTTTGCCTTAAGTTCTCCCCAACATGATAAACAGTCTTAGGGCATAGCCACTGCCTTCGATAATGTCAGAAATCTTATGCTCGACGTGGAACACCTCAGTAATAAGCATTCTATCGTTCAATTCTACACTGGCACTGATTTTTTTTGCAATTTAGGTGACTAATCTTGAACATTAGACCCTAAGGAGTACAGCAAGGAGTACATTTCAAATTGAGAATGCTGCTTTATAAACCGAAATCACGGTTTGAAATTACTGCCAATTTATTGTTTACTCAGTATATTCCTATATTATATGCAAGATTATTTTTATATGCATGCACACACATATTCATGCTTTTCGTTTTTTTACTTCCTTTTGCAAAACTTAATTATGCTCTGCAAAACCAAAAACAAAAGCAACAACCAACCTTTTCACGCTTTTTCTTCTTCCCATTTCCCCTTTCTCTTTCTATCTCCCTCTTTTCCTGACTGGTTTCCTAACTTAAAATGTACCAAATATAATACTGCAACCCTTTTTCCTCTCCGATTGCAAAACACGTCCAAAACGATAAAATCCACTATAAAACAACCAAATCAAACACTACAAACTAGCGCTTAACGATACAAAGACCTTGAAGAATAAAAACAAAATAACTGGATGCAACAATAGATACTATTTCCAAAACGGCATTAAATAATCTAGAAAGGATTGACATGTCGTAAAACAAAATAACCAAACCAAAGATATCCAAAGGAAGGCTCACAGTCAGAGAAGTGATAAAATCCACACCAGAAGGTTTCTCAGTGGCTTGAAATGGTCCATTGCAGCAAATCTATCATGGCCAATGGCTGAACTAGCAAAAAAGTGGAATATGACAAAAGAACGAACATTTCTAATGCAGTACGGGAAGATCTTGGGATGAAGGGAAAGAAATATACAAGACCGATGGAAATGATTAAAATGAGATATTTATTTTTAACACGTGTGCTCTTGCACGAAACAAATATCAGAAACAAAAATGACCACCTGTGCTACATCAGCAGTGTGTAGTCTCGTAGGTTCTTGTTCAAATCACGTTGTATTCATCTAGAGGAAGGTAAGCATATTTTGATTTCATCAAAACATGTAAGGAAGATAACTAATTAAACTTAACAAAAGTCATATTGCAGACGATGTCGTAACATTCTTACAGAAAATTTTAGACCATTTGTAAAGAGAGAAGCTCCTTGCTACTCAATCATCTGAAACACCATGGTGGTACCGTATGCATGTTTGTGGATGAGAAAAAGTTTGTGGTAGACAAAGTATCCAACCGCAGAAACTTGAGAGTTATCGCCAATGACCCTTCTAGTGTTCCTTCAGTCATGTCAGGTAAACCCCCTGCTTCTTTCATGGTGTTTGAGTTGTTGCCAGCGATGGGAAAGTCATACCCTTTCACTTCATTGAAGTTGACCTGAAAACTAATACATCTGAATGCCTGAAGATTCTAGAGAAAGATCTCTTACCCTGGCTTTAAGAAGAACTATGATCACAAGAAAGTGATGTTCATCCAGGACTCTACATGTGCTCATGGGTCAAAAACAGTGCAGACCTTTTTGAAGGGAGAGTCGCCACTTTTTGTCCTCTCAAATATCTGGCCCTCTAGCTCGCCAGATTTTAACTCCTGCGACTATTAGTAATAGGGCGCCGTTGAGAAAGTCTTTAATGCTCGCCACATAAGAGTGAGGCCTCCCTGAAGACCCCCCCATAAAGGGGAGCATTCTGCGCTATCAAAGAAGAATAAACTGTCAAGACCTGTTGTGCTTGCAGAGCTCTCATTCAGCAAGTTATTGATGCAGAAGGTGGATGCATTTAAAAAAAAAATGTTTGTATCTAATAAAACAGTTCAATATACATACACACATCTTTTACTGTCTGTTCTTTATCAAGGTTTAAAGTTTGAGATCTTAAATTGCCAATTTATCGTTTACACCCTGTATACTTCCCACAACAGACCAAAGTACACTTATTCTTTTACTATTATTTCTCAATGTTTCCAGTTTATACTGAACACTTTTGATACTATAATATTTTAAACATTGATAAGTTCATTTGTTAAAAAATATATTATTCTATTAGTAATATGCAAGGTAGATAGCACTGTACCCTAATCAATCGTGTCTCTGATAGTATAAATGCAGTACTCTCCTTAGAGAGTAACGCCCAAATACATGTGTTTATTGACATTAATGTTCATCATAAAAATTGGCTTGGTGTCTCAGGTTGCCCAGATGCAGCTGGGCACTCTACTTATAGCTTCTCTATAGCCCATTCCTCACTAATTCCCTCACGAAGACAGTAATGTTCCCAAAACGCTTCTTGTCTCATTGCCGCAATGTTGCATCACATTTACAAATATTTTAGTAGAATGTGCTCTGATGCGATCGTTGCACATATCCCTGACAGACCCACTTAGCAACAAAATCTCACCCCTTCACTGTTGAGGTCCCTAAAAGTCAGAAAGCTTTCTACTCTAATAAATTCTTCCTTGAAACAATCAGACTTTATAATTTCCTTCCTGCTACCTGCTTTCCTGACTGTACTGATATGCAGAAGTTTAAATGTAATGTAAATTAACATCTTTTTTAATCTTTCTTAATCATAGTCCCAAATAGTAGCCTCTTTTTTTTTTTTACACGGTGGTCACCACTTATCAATGCCCAGAAGCCACTCAGGGATAAGGGTTATTGCAAGTACAGTACGTTAGTGTGGAGATTTAATGAAGTGTTTACTTAAGGGAGCGGTTCATTAGGAATTTGTTAACGTTGGACTTGAAAACATCCAGGTTGTAGTCAGGTGGGAAGCAGGCAGCCGGAACAGAGTTCCACAGGTGTGCAGTTCTAAGAAAGAAGCTTTGTTCATGGAATCTACGTTTTGATTTAGGCACAGATACAGAGTGGGGAAAATTTTTCACAGTGGATTCAGCTAGACGGGTGTTTTTCGTGAAAGATTGGCGAGGGGGGGACCAGAGATTGGAGTCAGACGAGCACCTGCCATGGAAATAACGATAAAACAAGGATAGGCTTGCAAGGTCTCTTCTGTGGAAGAGAGGTTGCAGGGTAGAGAAAACGGCATCCCCCACTAAGCCACAAAGTCTATTTTGTACTCTGTCAAGGCAGGATAGGCTGTTTTTAGCAGCTCCTGCCCAGATATGGCAGCAGTATTCCATCATTGGACGTACGTGGCTTTTATATAGATAGAGAATTGCATTAGTAGTGAGATATCTTCTGGAGCAGTAGAAGGATCCCACCATCTTTCCAGCGACCTTGGCAACAGACTTGATGTACGTGTTCCATTTCAGATCAGGAGTAAAGGACAAATCCAGAAGCTTGTCAAAACATGGGCCTTCTCCTAGATGAGAGCCATCCATTTCAATTGATGTCAGATGGGGATCAGAGCGTTGATGATGTAAAGATAGGAGTTTGGTTTTAGATGCATTAAAGGTAACCAGCCACGTCTTCCCTCATTAAGAACTTTGCAGCTAATTCTACCCTATGCGACGAAGGCCATCAACTCCCCATATTTTCTCCTATAACACATAACACGCTAGGTAACATACAAATATCCGTGAATCAGAGAGAACTTTGTCATTTACAGCCTTTGATGTGTTGCCGTAGATGGTCGTGCCATCAGCATAGATGTCAACAAATGATTTAAGTATGTGTTTAGGGAGATCATTGATGTAGATCAGGAAGAGAGTTGGGCCCAGGATTGCCTCTTGAGGGACTCCAGCATTAATACTGCAGGCCTCTGATTTTTGTCCATTGACCATTACTCTTATGAGCCTATCGGAGAGAAATGATTTAATGATTGAGAAAATATTTCCAGTTATACCGTAGCTGGAAATCTTGTGAAGTAGGCCCTTATGCCATACCTTGTCAAAGGCTTTTGATATGTAAAGAGCAATTGCCCTAGAAAGGAAGCCTTTGTCAAGAGATTCACTAATCCTGTGAGATATAACCGTTAGCACATCTGCGGTAGATCTTGCAGAACGGAAACCATATTGTGTGTCACTAAGAAGGTTATTTCTGCTGAGGTGATTGACTATTTCTCTATTTAATATGGATTCCAGCAACTTACTCATAACACACAGGAGACTTATTGGTCTGTACTGAGAGGGAGATGACTTATCACCTGAATTCTTAAATACAGGGCATACTGATGAGGTTTTCCAGGGAGTCGGAAAGCACTTCTCCTTAAGGCAATGCTTAAACAGTTTCGTAAGTATGGGAGCAAGTTCTGGTTGAAGCTTTTTTAACACTATAGTTGGGATGTCGTCAGGGCAAGTTGCTTTACTGGAATCAAAGTTCTTGATTAGCTTGGCGACTTCATGCACAGATATTTGTATGTTACCTAGCGTGGTCTGTGTTATAGGAGGAAATATGGGGAGTTGATGGCCTTCGTCGCATGGGGTAGAATTAGCTGCAAAGTTCTTTGCAAATAGTTTGGCCTTGTCTGATGCTGACGAGATGACCTCTGGTACATTGATAATGGTTGGGATAGAACGCACACTTCTGTTCAGGATCCTATTTGTTATTTGCCAAAACTGGTGGAAACCAAGCAACTGATCAGCTACTTTGGATGTAACAGACTGGGCATATAGTTCTCTTGCATTTTTTATTACTCTTTTACAGTGGTTGCTGGCGTTCCTGAAAGCAGCTTTAGTCTCAGTGCATCTATTACGTTGGTAGTTATGGAAAAAGTTATTTCTGTGCGCGATAGCAGCAGCACATTCTGGGGAGAACCATGGCTGGCTGTTAGGTTTTTGTTAGAATTTTTTGGATGGTATGAATCGGTCTATGCCTACAATTAACCATTCGGTCAGATCTGATGCTATAGAGGACACCTCCTGTTTAAAAATGGAATGCAGAGGTAAATCAGATATGAATGTACGGAAGCTATCCAAGTCAGCCATAGAGTATCGGTATACAGTACGGTGGAGGGGTACGTCAAAGTGGCGATATGCCTTGTTAGGGATGAATGTGAGTAAAATAAAGAAAAAAGATTTAGTATTGAAATATTTGGCTATTTTACAAATAAATTGCCAGTGCAAAAAAATCTCACACCATTTACAAGATTCATTCATTATTTTGGAATTCTCAATTAAAGGTCTCCTCATTTTAATTTCCAGTAAAGCTCCACCTAAGAATTCTACCCTATTTTCATGATTTAGATATTTTATTCCTTTTATTAGTCACTTTGTACAATTACTAATTTTAATATTATATTCCAATTACCATACCTAGCTACTGGTGAGCAGGTTTGAATACAATATTCTCTACAAGGTTTTTCTAAAGTCATACAGTCTTGCAATATTTGCATGCTCAGAAAATCAATAAATGCAGGGTAGGAACTTTGTTTCAGATTTATGCCAAAAAATAAACCGATGAATTGCTTCATATTTTCTCATTTTTTAAGAAAGCCTCTAATAGATGTGCTAGAATGCATCTCCGCTGATATTACGTGAACATTCGATCATATTGTATTGTTTTATTTCTATTGATTGCAGTTTAGACTCTTCTTACTCCACTCTCAGGCTGTGCAGATTAATTGAATCTTTCTCTCTTAGTAGTCATTTTGGATTTAAGGGGAGAAGCGATATCATCAATTCCTGATATGTGGGTTTTCTTTGTTTTTTTTTTTTTAATTATTGGGAATGATTAAGAGGAAGTTGTATTTCGGTTTTTCAGCTTGGACACATTTTTTTTCAGGTAACTCAGCTGTGATTAATGAAATGTCAACGTCTATCCCTCTTATATCTTTCTTTCCAGCCCTTCTTACATTCTCAGTTTTCTCTTATCTATATATCTATAAAAGTGAGAATGTGTGTGAGGACACTTCTCAACCTATATACTCAAGGAATCTTTGATCTACAGACTTGAAATTTGTATGCGTAAAGTATGTGTGGAAAACTTTTTAATCAGTTTTCATCTGGAAAAAGAGCTGCTAAATGGTCAAAATTTAAACGCTGATACGTGGAGATCATCAGATTTTTATATTTGCTGTTTCACGAATGCGCATGCATGAATGGTTAAGATGACAGATTCATTATGTAAAGATTAATTAAGTTTTAAAAAAAAACACTTCTTAAAGATCATGTCAAGCTTGCCTAATGGTTATCGTACTTGACTCAATGTCTTCAAGCTTTGGTTTCGATCTCAGTTTGAGTATTTTTTTTTCTTACTTACAAGAAGTGAACTGTTTTAGAAAACACATAATACTCGCATACACATGACTCAGTTTCTTTCCGTTTTTTTTTTTTTTTTTTTTATTACTTCATTTTTTTTAAGGAATGTAACATTACGTTTAATACTGGGAAACACCGAGAACATCTGCTATTATTCACTATTTTTATACCATCAATTTGTTAAATGGTTAAGTATGCAAGCCATAAAAACGGGCTGATATGCTGCAAAACAGGTCCAAAAAAAGAGTTTATATTCATAGATACGTATACAAATCAAATTAGGACAACAACTTTTGAAGAAAGTTAACGGTTTGCTAATTGAACGATTTTACTTATTCAAGTAAAAAAAAGGGGGGGGCGGATAGTCCAACGTAAACAAGTTCTTGATGGGCCGTCCCCTTAAGTAGTACAATTTACCAAATTTCCACTACTAACAATTACTACGATATTATTTGAATGACCACTGTACACTCATTAACCTTTATCCTCGAGTGGCCTCCCGGCCTTGATAAGTGGTCACTCCTTTGTAAAAAAAAAAAAAAAAAAAAAAAAAGGAATATACAAAAATTAAGTTACAAATAAATGCATTTGATGGTGAGGAAGTGTTTTCCTAACATGTTACAACTCAAATCTAATATATAAACGTCGATTGGTCGGTCTGTCCCCATATTTTCAAACTCTATCCTCTCCGAAACTGAAAGCCGCAGAGTGACGCTAGGGGCCTCAAATGACTGGATTTTTTACGGGCTGTTCCCTTATGGGTCTTTAGCCGGTCAAAATTGTACATTCATCTTAGTTTATTTTTAATTTTTAATCAGTTTATATGTGTGTCATATTGGTACAATGGTAACGTCACCAGCTTTGAATGCTATAGTTTCGGTTTCGATTTCAGCTGATGGCACCCAAATACTTCTTTTTTTTTTTAAATCACGATTCTATAATAATATATACCAAATCTGGAGAAATTAAAATATCTTATTTAAACATATTTTACGCCCAGGCAAAACCGCTCCACTCCCGCTAGTTATATATATCTTGCAATTATGTTCTGGTTTTAAGCTTTTCTTATTAGATGTAGTGAAACACTCTAAGCTGCTGTGTTAGGTTTGTATCACAAAGCAATCAAGTGTGAAATCGAAAAAGTGATGTTGATGTAGTTATTTGCATTGGAGTTTGTATTAGTTTTTTTATATGACCCACTAAGGGAGCAGTGATTGGGATTACATTTAGTCAATTTGCATGACCCTTACAGGAGCAGCAACTACATATGACAAATTCCCACATGACGCATAAATTTCAATAATCTATCTTATATTCTTTATGTATAAAAAGGCAAAATGTGTGTGCAGATTTTTTGTATCTCCAGCAAAGGCTTTTTTTTTGGGGGGGGGGGGTTCTCTGTCGGGTTACTATTTTTTAGAACTACGTTTAGACCGTCTAGATCGTAATATCTAGGAATTGCAAACGTGCGTCGCGTCTAGATTTATTTACACTGACTTTTACAAAATTCTTGCTATTTCAGCTCCTTTCGTGTTTGTACGGCTTCTTTGTATAAAAGCGAAACTAATCCAAAGCAAAAGTAACTTTTCCGGCCTTCGTGCCGGGAACGTCCAGAAAGCAATGAGGTTTGATCAATGCGGGAGAAACTCCTTATATCAGACAACTGCTATTCAATTAGACACTCCCCTTTTTAGTGGAAGCTCTTTTTTTTTCTTTTACCACACGGGCGATGCCAAGCACCCCCAAGTTGTCTTTTTTTTTGTTGTTGTTTTTGTTTTCCAATTTTTTAAAGTAGTTTAACATCGTTTTTTTTTATTTTATAATATTTAAACAGGGCTATTACTTCACCCGATTTGTTTTGATCTACCCCCCCCAACACACACACCTCCAAACACCCAGGCAATGCCTGGCACCCCTGCTAATATTCTATAAAAGTGAGAATGTGTGTGCATGTGTTTTTGAATGTGAGGACACTTCTCAACCTATGTACTCAACGAATTTTTGATTTACAAACTTGAAATTTGGTATATAGAGTATTCATACATTTTGATTGGTTTTCATTGGGAAAAAAGGGCTGTTAAGGGGTCAAAATTGAAAAATTGGTACATGGGGAGGATCATCATATTTTTATATGTTTGTCAATTGTTTCACGACTGTGCATACGTGAATCATTTGAATGACAAATTATTTCTATTAAGAATAAGTAGGTTTGAAAACACATTTTAAAGAACGTGTCAAACTGGCCTAATGGTTATCATACTTAACTCATTGTCTTTAGGTTTTGATTTTGATCTCAGCTAGAGTATGTTTTGTTTATTTTTGCATACAAGTGAACTGTTTAGAAAAATATATGTCTCAGTTTCTTTTCTTTTTCACTTCATTTTTTAAACATAAATTTAACGTTTCATTAACGTTTAATACCTATCTTATTACTGTTTATAATAAATAAGAATTCTGCATTAATTAAAATATAAGATTTATATATACGATTTATGCATATTTTACGATTGGGCAAAGCTAACCTGCTAGTAATAGTATATTTGTATCGCACTGGCTACCTAGAAAATTTAGTCTTATGATTTCTAATAAATCTAAGATAGTTTTAAGAAAGTATAATAGAATAATTGAGCAAAGATAATACTCTAGACTCTCCCCGTATCAGGGTGAAGCTGCTAGCAGTAGGGCAGGTTAACGGTAAAGCTGCTAGCAGCAGGGCAGTGGATGGTTCTTATAGAGACGCCTATAGAACAAATGTATAAATGGCTTTGTGGACTTTACAGTTGGCAGAATCCCGGTCCAGCCAGGTAAATGGCAATGGTAACCCTCCTGAGTATTAGGAACTATGAGCAAAAAAAGACCTTTGGAGTTTCTATTTTGCTTATCCTCCTGAAAACACTACTTTTTAATGTTATGATGTATTAATACATGCTAGGAAATGAGTCACCATTGTTTTTCAAAGGGATCAAAGTTCAACAATTTGACCTTTGAAAAGTCTACCAAACCCTTCCACCAATTTTAGGTCTAAACACTTGAAATTTTAGGTTACTTGGACATGGATCAAACTTTTTAATTTGATTTGAGCCCAAAATAATAAATGTTAAGAGGGTCAAAGTTTTTAAAAAAATTGATCTTTACGATTTGTACCACATTACTCAGCCAATTTTTGGTCTAAACATTTGAAATTTTACATAAAGGGTATTCAGACATGGGGCAAGCCTTTTAATCGTTTTTTTTGCCAAAAATTTGGCTGCCAAGGGCTCAAAGTTCAAAAGATTTTACCTTTGCAGACTCTACTGAACTCCTCCACCAATTTTGGGTCTAAACACTTGAAATTTTAGATGTAGGCTACCTGGACATGAGTCAAACTTTTTAATATATATATATATATATATATATATACATACACATAAAGTTATGAGCAGTACATAGGGCCGAGCTAAGCAGGGCTGAACTGCTAGTATATATGTATATATATATATATATATATATATATATATATGTACAAAAAGAGAGAAAGAGAGACGGTTAGAGGGAGATGTTAAAATAAGATTATTGATAAAAAAAAAAACGTCTTTTAAAAGAATAAACATTGTGTTTTGGCACTAAATTAAAAACATCTTGAAACCGCCCGAAGGGTAATATTACCTAAAAGAAATAATAAAAAATCAGATATGATCAATATAAATCAAAGCAAAAAGTAGAAGAAATTCTAGGGATTGTAATTTTTCTTTTAATTTTACTAATCTAGAAATCTGCAAATAAAACACGTAAAAAATATCTTGGAGGTTAAAAGTCAGTATAAAAAACATAACTCTACATAAAAAAAAAAATGATTATAAAAATGATAATTTGGCATTAATAAAAGCAGATTTATGAAAACAAAATCTATTGAAAGATAAAAATATGAAATTAAATTGATATGAATCAGTCTAGCATTAAATGCAAATGTAATATCAGTAAACATTATAAAGAATTGAAACGGCAATTGTTATATTTCTTCGCAATTAATCAAAAGTCAATATGGAATTTTAAGCTGCCAAAAATATCACTAAGTAAAAGTTTGCAATCCAAAATTGTTTGCGGTAAGTTATTAATAATAAATACATTTTGAGGAGATTTTCATACTAGATTTTTTTTTTTTTTTTTTTGAACAAAGTAAACACTTTTGTATTGAAATAAATATCTACTAAGTTAATGAAAAAAAACATTTTCAAAGGGACGCAATCATACTTTGATAAATGACTATGGATGTAAAATTCTTTGGATTAAAGAGTTGTGTATGACACATATGATCATATTTTAGTTTTAATTTCTAAGCGGCTTAGTCGATTGAAATTTCTGTTTCAGAAATTTTTTAAATATAATTGTTTTTTACATTTATTCCTGCCATATTTCTGTTGAAACTCAAATCTATATGAATAAACATGATCTTGTTCAATTTTGTCTTTCATTTTTTTTATCCTGGAGTTTCAGTAAAGCATGATTCCCACCTTGATTGGATGGCAATGTTGGGTCAAAAATGAAATGAAAAGAGTAAACTAGATCAATATTCTCTTTCAGCCATCGTTATCCAGGAGTGTAACTTGGTTTGTCAGTACAAGGAGACGTTTATATGTATATAAAAAATGCCTAGCATAAAATGTGGTAAGCACCAGCACCGATTTATATTTAACATAAGAAATCTGTAATGGGAACCACTGACAAATTCGCAATCGTGAAACAGTTAGCAAACAGAGAAAAATCTGATGACTTCCATGCACCAATTTTTCAGCTTTGACCACTTAGAAGCCCTTTTTCTGGATGTTAACTCATTAAAAAGTTTTCCACATGTCTGAATAACCTATATACCAAATTTCAAGTCTATAGATAAAAATTTAATTGAGTATATAGGTTGAGAAGTGTCCTCACACATTTTCACTTATTCTTATTGTGCCACATCATGTCAATAACATGCATAAGAAATGAATATATGCACTTGACATTCAAAAATACAGTGAGGTGTCAACATACTGTGATATACTGTTCACAATATACACAAACTGATTAAGTTAATATATCTTTATTCTGCTTGCCTAGTATGGGCAGGTTGAGATAGCTTCTTCTTAAAGAGAAAGTTTCCAGTTGCATCTCAATCAGTGAAGGTGATTTTGATGATGTTAATTTTTACAGCTTTTTACCCATCTTGTACTGACAAGGCTCAAGATCGCTTAACTCAGGTAATCTAATGAGAGCACGTGTGTCAATGTGATTTCCGTATATTTCGGCATATAAGATAACCCTTAAAGTTAAAAAAAAAAACATCTTTAAAAACCAATATTTCATAAAATACTGGGTGTTGCAATCTCTAGCCTAGTCTAAGCAAACATGGTTTCGTGATTTAGCAGTCGTCTTATACAACCTATATATGATAACTTTATTAAAATTTGCTCCAATTTTGTACCTTGTCTTATCTGACGGTCGCCTTATATGCTGAAATATACGATATATCATACATAATTAATTTTGCAATATTTTTGATAATGGAGTATGCTCCCTGAAAGTTGTGAGATTCTATTTATAAACGATGCTGATAGGAACTGACGAATCAAATTAATTCACATTCTGTTATTAATCAATCAGAAACCAGAATTGCTTCATAAAAATCGAATCTTTTAGTATTCCAGCACATAATTTTTTCGTGTCAACACGAAAATGATCTTTTGCTGTTTGCTTGAAAAATTATAAAATCCAGAACCTGTACAGAACAGCAACCCACTTAAAATTCTTCATATCCAGGACTTGTATAGAATAGCTACCCATCGGAAACTCTTCTGAAATTAAACATCGCTTCCAATTTAAGAGGTTATGGAGCTGGCAGAAGACTTTACTTCAATGGATCAGAATCAAAGTTTGAATCATGGCAAGTAAAATTTATAGGATATTTACGAATCTAAAAGTTACACAAGGTAATTCAGGCACAACCTGAAAACATAAATGACCCTGAGTTTATTGAAAAGAATGCAATTGTATTTGCAGAATTAATATTGTGCTTGGATGACAGAAGTCTCTCTCTGGTAATGCGAGAAACCTTGAACGATGGCTGCAAAGCATTGAACATATTAAGAGAGCATTATTTATCGAAAGGAAGACCAAAAATTATCTCTTTATATACTGAACTAACATCACTAAAACATATGGATTGGTTCGTTGGTTGTTTTACGGCATATCAACCTTTTTCAGGTTATTTAATGCCAAATCTAGTAATTTTGAGGAACGATTTTTAATGGAGTATATTTTTTTTTTACGTCAGATTCTATTTAACCCATAGTTGGGACCCTAACAGATACTACCACTCTCGGTCAGAGTGGACCTGGGAGCAATGGCAATTAAAGGGTGGCTCCACACTCCCCAAAGCCTGCAAGGTGGGGCCTCACCATCGGATATAGTTTTAGGTCATATCCAGGACCAAAACATATGGAAGCTGAGACTATTACAGATTATATTATAAAGGCTGAAACAAGAGCAAATTCATTAAAAATGTCTGGCGAAGTTATTAGCAACAGTCTGTTAATCTCCATGGTCCTTAAAGGGTTGCCGAGTGATTTTAAGTCACTTACCAACATGATAACTCAGAAAGAAAAACCTGACTTTTAGTCAATTCAAAGTCGCACGTAGAAGTTATGAGGAAACTGAAAAAATGATCACAGAAAAATGAATCTACAAATATCATGAAATTTAATAATGCTCACCAAAATTAAATTATACCTTTACCTTGAATAAAAACTGCAACTTTTCCAAAAACAATTTTTCTCCTAAGAAAAGGACAAACATTATTTGCTATAATTGTGGGTGACCCAATCACGAGTTTCCAATGTAGATACAAGAAATTCAAAGGAGACTCCATTAAAAATGTGGAGAGCTCCGTTAGCAAACATACATTTTTATTTTCATGTATGTTTGATGCTTCAACAAACAGTAACAACTTTTTTGTCAATTGTGGTGCAACAGCACATGTAATTACAAAGGAATTGGATTTGAATTTTGACCCCAACTTTAATCCGCAGAGTCACTTTGTAGAGCTGTAAGTATACGATATCGTTTTGAAGAGAGGCGATGCTAAAATCTCGCTAAGAAACAATAAAGGTGAACTTTGTTTGTATATTCTGGAAAACGTTCTTCTAATCCCAAAATTTAAACAAAATATATTTTCTGTAGAAGCCGCCACTAAACAAGGTGAAAATATAAACTTTATCCCGAAATAAGTCAAAACTGGTGTAGCCAAATGGAACTGTATTCAATATTAAAGAAAATGGAAAACTATTATTTATTATTAGTGTAATCCCATCAAAAACCACCTGCCATGATTTACAGACATGGCATAAAATTCTTGGGCACTGCAATATTCCAGATATCAAAAAGTTGCCAAATGTGGTTGATGCAATGAAAATAAAAACTTCCAAAAACTTGACAAACTGCAACGTTTGTATACAAGGTAAAATGGCAAGGTACCAAAACAAGATGCCAGACAAGGAAGCCACGAAAATTCTATCACTGGTACGCTGTGACTTGAACAGTTCCATGGAACCGATGGGCAGAGAAAACTTCAGGTATGCATTAAATTTTGTAGACGATTATTCTGGTTTAATAATGGTCTATTTCTTAAAGAACAAATCAGATACCTTGCTAGCAACTAAAAAATATTTAGCGGACATGGCCCCCTACGGTGCAGTAAAATGTATTCGCTCTGACAATAATACAGAATTCACTAATAAAACTTTGAACTTTTATTGATTATCCCTAGTATCAAACATGAAAAATCAGCCCCTAATTCACCTCACCAAGATGGAACTGCTGAAAGATCATAGCAAACACTTTTTGTCAATTGCAAGATGTCTACTCATTGAATCAAAACTCCTCCAAAACCCCTGAACGTATGCCTTTATGGCTGCTGCATGTATACGCAACCAGTCCTTTAACAAAAAACTAAGACCCCATATGAAGCTTCATGTGGCAGAAAACTAAATTTAAGCAGAATGCATGTATTTGGTTCAAATTGCTTTGTATTTATAGATAAGAAAAGCGAAGTTGATGAAATAAAAGCAAATTAAATATCAAAATCAGTCGCAGTATATTCCTTGGGTGTGATAAAAACAGCCCAGCCTACTTAGTATTTTTTTCCAGAGAGAAATAAAATAAAAGGAATTCGATGTGTAAAATTCACAGACACGTTTAATTTCAAAGATGAAAATCCATCATATGAAGAGGATGAATTAATATTTCCTCAAATTCATCCTTTTCGCTGAGGACATTGCAAAGGCTGCTGAAAAGAAGGTGGGTTCCCTCTATCGAGCTAGAAGACTACTCACACCAGAGAGTATCTTGTACCTCTACAAGGCCACCATTCGCCCATGCATCAAGTATTGTTGCCATATTTGGGCTGGTGCATTTACCACTAGACTTTTCCTCTTGGATAAAGTCCAAAAAAGAGTTTTCAATCCCATATTCTTTGTCAACTAATCCAGATTTTATGCATATTCTGTTGAAGATGGTTGGATGACATCAGTTTAATCAGGGGAAATAAATTTTAAAAAAACAGTCAAAAGTAAATGTATACCAACTCTATATTAAGCTTTAAATGCATAAATCTTATAAAGACAGGATAGTAAAGAGCATTTTATTACATATCTTACAAGCTTGTAGATAATACAATTCACTTGAGGAGATACTGGTTGGGCTCTTCAATTTACTCTCTACAAGTCTACCGAGTGACCAGTATTGCTTTCCTATGTGAGTTAACAAGCATCCTGTAATTGACCATTATAACTCACTTGAACTTGCGGTCATCATGTCCTCTATTAAACATAATATTCTATCTTGTAGGTTATTAAGCTTGCGTTTGGCTTCATTATCCTTTTACAGTAGTTATTTTCTATTTATAACTTGTTTCTTTTAGCATTTACTTTGCAATAGTAATAATTGTTTTTGTTTTTTTTTTCAATAAACTAAACAAAGTAAAAAAATTGTGCTACTGAAGACGCTTAAATGTTTTACACAAATAAATATTTAAGATAATTAAAAAATGATTTTGAATGACTAAATCCATTGGAGCAAAGTATAACATAATTACGGGGTGGAACGATAAAATTGTCGCTCTAGAAAAGATCGCATGATTCCATTTCAGTTTTCTTTTTTTTGTTGCAGACCATCTACTAGCTGGCCAGTTGTGTACAAATCCGAAGAGTAACAATCATAATCATATTTTTTTTCCTTTTGGAAACTCTCATCTAAATCGAAAAATGAATAACATTTATTATTTACTAGATGAGGAGTATGAGTTTATTTTATCATTTACTAGATGAGGAGTATGAGTTTATTTTAGTGTTTACTTGATAAGGAGTATGAGTTCATTTTATTATGTACTAGATTAGGAATATAAGTTAATTTTATCATTTACTAGATGAGGAGTATGAGTTTGTTCTATTATTTACTTGATGCGAAGTATAAGTTTATTTTATCATTTACTAGATGAGGAGTATGAGTTTCTTTCATCATTTACTAGATGAGGAGTATGAATTTATTTTATTATTTACTAAGAGGAGTATGAGTTTATTTTATTATTTACTTGATGAGGAGTATAAGTTTATTTTATTATTTACTTGATGAGGAGTATAAGTTTATTTTATTATTTACTTGATAAGGAGTATGAATTTATTTTATTATTTACTTGATAAGGAGTATGAATTTATTTTATTATTTACTTGATGAGGAGTATGAATTTATTTTATTATTTACTTGATGAGGAGTATAAGTTTATTTTATTATTTACTTGATAAGGAGTATGAATTTATTTTATTATTTACTTGATAAGGAGTATGAATTTATTTTATTATTTACTTGATGAGAAGTATGAGTTTTTTTCTTATTTACTAGAGTAGGAATAGGAGTTTATTTTATTATTTACTAGATGAGAAGTATAATTTATTTTATTATATACTAGATGAGGAGTATCAGTTTACTTTATTATGTACTAGATGAGGAGTATGAGTTTATTTTCTTATGAGTTTATTTTCTTATTTCTTATTTACAAGATTAGGAGTATGAGTTTATTTTATTATGTACTTGATGAAGAGTATAGTTTATTTTATCATTTACTAGATGAGGAATATGAGTTTATTTTATTATGCACTTGATAAGGAGTATGAGTTTATTTTATGATCTACTAGATGAGGAGTATGAGTTTATTTTTCATTTACTTGATGAGGAGTATGAGTTTAATTATTCATTTACTAGATTAGGTATATGTGTTTATTTTATTATTTACTTGATGAGGAGTATGAGTTTATGTTATTATTTACTAGATGGGGAGTATGGGTTTATGTTATTATTTACCAGATGAGGAGTAGGGGGTTACTTTCTTATTTACTAGTTTATTTTATAATTTACTAGATGAGGGGTATGAGTTAATTCTATTATTTACTAGATAAGGAGTAAGAGTTTATTTTATTATTGACTAGATGACGAGTATGAGTTTATTGTATTATTTACTAGATGAGGAGTTTGAGTTTATTTTATCATTTACTGGATGAGGAGTATTAGTTTTTTATTATTTACTAGATGAGGAGTATGAGTTTATTTTATTATTCACTAGACAAAGAATATGCATGTATTTTATTATTTACATTATGAGGAGTATGAGTTTTTTTTTTATTTTATACTAGATGAGGAGTACGGATTTATTTTTATTTACTAAATGAGGAGCATAAGTGTATTTTATTATTTACTAGTTTATTTTTTATTTACTAGATTAGGAGTATGAGTCTATTTTCACATGTAGCTTTCAAAGTGGCCCACTTGAAAATAGATTTTCTCAATATCAGCAGATGGGTGATGGTAGATGTTTAGTTGATCTTTGAAAAGTATTGAGTATGGAGGGAATATTGACCTGTTGGCCTCTTTTTTAATAATAATAAAAAAAAACTTCAACTGATGGGAAGAAGACCTCAAGCCAGTTCAAAAGAATGACAACATTCTAAATGTTTTGACCCTGCATGAATCAGAAATAAATAAGCTCTGTTTGTCAGCAGGCAGCTAAGAAGTAGCATTTACAATTTTTTACAAAAATATTTAATTACACATTTTCAATGTGAAATGTATTCCTTGATCATGGTATGTAATGATAGTACCTATTTACAATGCCTCCCCACGGGACAGAGTTAGACACCAGGGTCGTTTTTTAACGTGGAGAAAAGGTACAAAAATAAAAATTGTCTCAGTCGTGAAGGATTTCTCCTCCACTGAAAGAGAACGAGAAATTGAAGTGCCGCATCTGAAGAACAGATGGTATTTATTTGCTCCCCCACCGAGCAAATTAGGCACAAGGCCAATTTTTAATGTGAGAAGTGAAGGGAGGGGGAAGGGAAAAAGGGGACCAGCTCCCGAGAGGTGGGAAATGGGAGCTGGTTAAAGGTCAGGCATGTGGGGTTGCCCCCACATCTGGTCTTTGCTAGTCATAGCTTGCAGCATCTGAAGAACAGATACTACACTTTGATCTTGGCCAAAAGTAATACCGATAAGGAATACTTCAATATATTGCTCAAGAGGTGCTATTCCATCGAGACAAATGGCAGAGTTTGTTTCTGCTTGTTTTGCTATCCTTGAATATGTAGAGTAATTTATAGTAAAAATAAAATGATGAATACAAAACAAGAGTGCCTGCAGAACAAGTTTTAGGAATATTCTTCAAAATATAGTTTTATATGTGCAAAAAAACATTGAGAAGACACTTCAATTGCAATAAAAATTGTTAATATATTATACAACAAACAAGAAATTTCATCAGATGAAGTTCAAAAGAATACTGTAGTGTGTTTTAGAAAAGGCAAAAGGTGCAAATAAAATTAATTTTAAAGTGAAAATGTGAAGTTCCTTTTATTTATGTCTTTGTATTACTGCATAATTTTTTTTTATTAATATTTGTTTGCCTAAAATATTTTATTTTATTATTAATCTTTCAGAAAAAAAAACTTTTTTAATATTTATTTTTGATAAAATAGATTCAAAATTTATCTATATATCTATAAAAGTGAAAGTGTGTGTGTGTGTGTGTGTGTGTGTGTGTGTGTGTGTGTGTGTGTGTGTGTGTGTGTGTGTCTGTCTGTCTGTCTGTCGGTGTACATTTCCTTACATAATATCTCTGTCAATTTTCAGTCTGCAGACTCGAAATTTGATATACAGGGTATGGAGACTTGGGAAAATCTTTGTAATCGGTTTTTGGCTAGAATTTTGGCTGTTAAGGGATAAAAGTTAACTTGATTTCAGCTCAAAACAATAAATATTAAGGGGTCATAATAGGGATCAAAGTTTAAAAAAAAAAATGATCGCTGCAGTCTCTACCAAATTATCCAGACAATTTCTGGTCTAAACATTTGAAATTTTACATAACGGTTATTCAGAGAAAGGGCAAACTTTTAATCGGTTTGGGTAAAAAATTTGAGCTACCAATATATAAATGTATGTATGTTTGCATGTCTGCCTAAAACTTTCGACAGAGGCGACGGATTTTCACAAGATCAATATTCTTTTTAAGCTCAACATTTCAGACGTCAAATATCGAAAAATGGGCTAAAAACATTAATTTCTTCACCTTCAAGTAGGCACTTTTCTACAAGGAGGGGTCGCTTTTTTCGCCGATATTGTCGAAAGTCATACTCTCTGTTCGATTGTCTAGCCTTAATTTAAACCTACGTCACTTCCAGTTTGGTGGTGGTCGTAACAACAAAGACGTCACGTTTTTCCCCCATTCTTTTCCTCCTTCGTGGTACAGGTTTGTGCCAACCTTCCTACTACCACTTTTTTTATTTATTTTTTTTTTCTCAACATATACCTCAAAAAATCCGGGCAACGCCAGGCTGAAATGCTAGTATATCTATAAAAGTGAAATTGTCTGTGTGTGCATCTGTCTATGTGTGTGTACATTCTGCTACCAAACTACTCTGTCAATTTTCAGTCTACAGACTCGAGATTTGACATAAGGGATATTGAGATTTGAGAAAATCTTTTTAATCGGTTTTCGGACAGAAATTTGGCTGTCAAGGGGTCAAAGTTCAACGATTTGACCTTTATAAAGTCCTCAGCGAATTTTGTGTCTAAACACTTGAAATTTTAGATGTAGGTTCTTTGGACATGGATCAAACTTTTTAACTTGATTTGAGCCCAAAACAATAAATGTTAAGGGGTCAAATTGGGGTCAAAGTTTTAAAAAATTTGACCTCTCAGCCAATTTTTATTCTAAACATTTGAAATTTTACATAAATGTATTCAAACATAGAGCAAGTATTTCAATATGTTTTGGGGCGAAAAGTTGGCTGTGAAGAGGTCAAAGTTGAAAGAGTTGACCTTTGCAAACTCTACTAAACTTCACCAATTTTGGGTCTAAACACTTGAAATTTTAGATGTAGGTTTCCTTGACACGAGTCAAACTTGTTAATATATATATATATATATATATATATATATATATATATTACATTTGCACATAATGTTATGAACAGTACATAGGGCCTGAACAAAGCTGGGCTGAACTGCTATAAGGCAATAAAAGAAATCTGTTAGAAATCAGCCTGTAAATGTAATATATGGGGCCATATTTTGGAGTGGCTGTTTATGCACTTAAAACTAAATGGAATTTCCAAGACCTTTCCGTCTGTGAAACATTATCACAGGACTGCTTCTCTGCAAACTACAATGTTAAATCGTCCTCTTGAGTAGAGAAATGTTCATTGTTTTTCGATCTTAATATGATGTTGTTTATTGTCCAGCTGATAATCTCATTAAAAGTATCATTGAGTAGCTTCTGACCTGGGTAAGCGATGACTCGTTAGTATAAATAAAAAATCTATCACAGAGTATTTTTCATTTATTTTCAGGTTTTAATTGCTGACGACCCAATTTTCTTCCATGTATTTTCTCATATTATCATACCAGGTCTATTGTTGAATTGTAAATTAATCCGAACTGCTTTCATTTTTAATTTAACAAACTTTCTCTTTGTGCGACACATCAATTCTTGAGTTGCTACAATTGCTTTCACGGTTTGTCTGATATTTTGTATATTTTTTAAATTTATATTTTTAGGTTTACAATAACTTTGTTAAAGTCTAATTTTACCATATTTAAAAAAAAAAAAAAAAACTTTAAAAAGTCTTGAAAATGATTAGTGTAGTGGTCGGCCATTGGATGTTGACAACGATCAATTAAGAGCCTTAGTCGAAGCTAATCCACGCACAACTGTTCCAGAACTTGCTTCTGAATTAGATGTAATGTATTTTCAACCAGTTGAGAGAGATTGGAAAGACAAAAAACTTGATAAATGGGTTCCTCACGAATTGAACGACAGCCAAAAGAAACGCCGTTATGAAGTGTCATCTCCCATTTTTTACACAAGAACAACACGTTTCTTGACCGGGTTGTGACTTACAATGAAAAGTGAGTTCTTTACGACACCTGGCGATGCTCAGCTTAGTGGTTAGATGCCGACAAAGTTCCACAACACTTCTCGAAGCCAGATTTCACCAAAAGAAGGTCATGATGACTGTTTGGTGGTCTGCGACTGGTCTCATCCATTAGTTTTTTGAATGCAGGTGAAACCATTATGGCAGAAAAGTACTGTCAACAAATGGATGAAATGCATCAGAAACTTCAACAACAACACCTAGCATTAGAGAACAGAAAAGGCTCAATTCTCCTCCATGACAATGTCCAACCACACATTGCTAAACCAACTCTGCAGAAGTTGAACGAATTAGGCAACAAAACGCTGCCTCATCCACCATACTCTCCAGACCTCACCTACCAACTACCACTTTTTCAAGCATCCCAACAACTTTCTGCGTAAGGACTGCTTCGAAAACCTAAGCAATATCAAAAGCGTTTTCAGCATCTTAATCGCCACCAGAACGTAAGATTTTTATATTACAGGCATAAATATACTTGTTTTGCATTGGCAAAAGTGTGTTAATTCTGATGGTGCTTATTTCGATCAATAAACTTTTGTTTGAGCTGAGATATGTTCACCTGAATTTAAAAGTTAGAAACCGCAAGAACTTTCTTGTCAACCTGATGCATTATGGTGCCATCTAAATTTGTACTGTATCATGATTAACTTCTGCTATGGACTATAAATTAATTTTTTGATACAGTCTAAGTTTGACAAACTTCTTGTCCTTATTTATTTGTTCTTTTAAACTTTACACAAATAAAAAACATTTGAACTAATCTTGTATTAATTCTCTCAATGTAAACCATTTGTATTCCACCCTAATCTACATTCAAAATTGCCTTTACAGCTTTACATAATTTAATACATTGTCCACATATATAAAACAGAGAGGCTTTAGTTTTCTGTATGCATAAATAACCAAGTTTTACAGACAAAAAGTTTAACTGCACTTAATTTACATAAAAGTCTTATCTTTTTTCACTTGGCTCGTTTACAAACTCTATATGAAGATTTTTTTATCTTAAAGAAAATAATTTTCAAAGTCATATCGTTTCTTGGTTATATTTAAATTCATCAATATTGAGTATCTAAGGTCTCTCTGTCCAGAGATTTGTCAGGATACCTCAGCCTACAAGTAAACACTGACTAAATATCTAAAATAATAATGATATTTGCAACCAAAAATAAGATCTCCCACTATGGCTGGTCCTGGATATGACCTTAAACTATACCCAGTGGTGAGGCCCCAGCTTGCGGGCTTTGGGGAGTGTGGAGCCACCCTTTAATTACCATTGCTCCCAGGTCCACTCTGATCCAGAGTGGTAGTACCTGTTAGGGTTCCAACTATGGGTCAAATAGAAACCGACTTGAAAACAACAAATATATTCTATTAAAAATTTTTTCTTCAAAATCTTTAGATTCGGCATTAAATAACCCGAAAAGGGTTGATATGCCGTAAAACAAAAACAACCAACCCACTATGGCTAACCCACACTGGCTTATTACAAAGACTGGTGCACTTTCTCCTAGTGATACTGCCTCTAGTAACAGCATTTAGTCAGATATTTCACCAGACTTGAGGAATGTTCGTCCCGGAATCTAGTTTGAATTCAAGGGGCAGAAGGTTTTCAAACCTGGTGGTTTGCATGCAGAGGGATTTCTTGTCTTGCTTTTTTGTTTCATTTTACTTAGTTCCCAGAAATCAAGAGTTATCCCCCTTTCTGGCGCTAACACTTGATCTCTATATGAGATGCATACACATTCGAATCTTCCATAAGTTTTCTTTTATCTTTCAAACATTGAATTGGTAAAAAGGAATATCAACTCTCACATTTATTAACCAGTTAATTGTATTATATTATTATTTATATTTTATAATATTACTATCATTTACTTTGCTCGGGCGCTATGTACTGTTCATAACTTTATGTGCATATGTATATATATATTGAAAAGTTTGACTCATGTCCAAGTAACCTACATTTAAAATTTCAAGTGTTTAGACCCAAAATTGGCAGAGGAGTTTGGTAGAGTCTGGAAAGGTCAACTTTGACCTCTTGCCAACCAAATTTTCGCCCAAAAACTGTTTAAAAAGCTTGCTGCATGTCTGAATATGTAAAATTTCAAATGTTTAGACCCAAAATTGGCTGAATAGTTTGCTAGAGACCGCAAAGATCAAATCTTTTGAACTTTGACCCCTTGGAAGCCAAATTTTCAGAAAAAAAAACGATTAAAAGGCTTGCACTATGTCTGAATACACTTTATGTAAAATTTCAAATGTTTAGACAAAAATTGGTTGAATAATTTGGTAGAGACTGCAGAGGTCAATTTTTTTAAAACTTTGTCCCCAATTATGACCCATTTAAAATTTATTGTTTCGGGCTCAAATAAAATTATAAAATTAGATCTATGTCCAAGTAACCTATATCTAAAATTTCAAGTGTTTAGACCCACAATTGGCAGAGGAGTTTGGTAGAGTTCTCAAAGGTCAAATCGTTAAACTTTGACCTCTTAACAGACAAATTTTTGGCCAAAAACTGATTAAAAATATTTTCCCAACTCTGAATACCCCTTATGTCAAATCTCGAGTCTGTAGACCGGAAATTGACAGAGTTATTTGGTAGGGAAGTACACACACACACACACACTTTCACTTTTATATATAGATAGATTACATAGTATTATTATTAAGAGATCACTATATTCTAGCATAGTTAACTGGGCACTTAATGGAGAGGAAAATTGATGCTCTTAACTTCTTTAATAAATGAACGTTTTAGAGGTAATGGAGAACTTTAATAGAATATTCGAAGATATATATATATCTCATGTATAAATCAAGTCAAATGCAACAAACAAACAAAAACAGTTCGTTCCTATTTACTATGCCTCCCCACGGGACAGAGTTAGACACCTAGGTCGTTTTTTAATGTGGAGAAAAGGAACAAAAATAAAAATTGTCTCAGTCGTGAAGGATTTCTCCTCCACTGACAGAGAACAAGAAAGTTTGTTAATGTAAAAGAAACCTGGCAATTTTATCCAGCATAACATTAATTGTAAAAATGGGTCTACTGCTTAATAATTTTTTTTTTTAAGTATTCCATGTTAAAAATGATTTTACTATAAATTTAATCACCTTTTAAAATCCTTAATAACTTAATAATCCTGTGATAACTTCTTAAATCTTACAGCAATTTTTATTTATTTTATTTTTTTAAATTACATTTTCACCCCAAACAAGGCACATTGCCACTTTGATGTAGAGGGCTACTATCAGGGACACAAGCTACAAGGGTACTATGTGGAGAGTTGGGCAGCAAGATGTTGGTTCACGTTACACTTGAACTTCTACATGTCAGTACAGTTGGGGACGCAGGAACCCGGAAGGGAATTCCAAAGTCTAGTGGTTCTGAGAGAGAAACTACTGTAGTAGAAGGCTCTCTTATATCTAGGGATCTCAACTGTGAAGGGGTGGCATTTTGCTGCTTGTCAATTTGTTGGGGGTATTTACGTCGAGGGGGTACAAGTGCTTGCAGTTCGTAGGAGCATTCACCGTTAAAGTACTTGTAGAACAGGCAGAGAGATGCTACATTTCGTCGATGGGACAGAGGCTGAAGCTTAGATGACAGTTCAGAATCTATCAGGTTGGTGACTCTCTTTTGAACCTTGTCTAGGAGCGAGAGACTAGTAGCCGATGCACCAGCCCAAATATGACAACAATACTCCATACATGGGCGAATGGTGGTCTTATAGAAGTACAGGATACTGTTGAGCGTTAGTAGCTTTCTAACTGAATACTTGGTACATTAGCAGCATTAAAAACATTTATTTCTAGGTAAAATACCAAACCAAGACTAATCAGAGAAAGCAAATGGCTGAGTGCACACTTAAGAAATGCCTCAAAAAAATATTTTCACATGACAATAGGGTATAGAAGCAGAACTCTTCTTAAGAATAAATTTAAAAAGTGACAATGGAAGTAACAGTATGCTGTATACTGGAATAATATAAAGATTTTTAGGGATAGGTTCCATGCCAGTTTTGGGGGCTTACTTTCGGGTGTTTTGTAATGGGAGAAGTATTTTGGAGGTAAGCCGGATTCAGTGAAATATTTTCAGTGAAAAGGGTTTGCAGGTTTTATAATCAAATTTGAGAAAAACGAGAGACGGTACGGTAAAAAAAAAAAAAATGAGTTCAGAAGGCATATATTCACAAAAGAGATATTTTATATATGTTTAAATGAAATTTTACAGCAATAGGAAAAACATAGAATGTTTGTGAATATTTTTAGAGTTTTTGTAAAAAAAAAAAAGAGGATTCATTGTCTGAATTTTTGGTCTCAGTTGTTCATTGAAAGAAAATCTGGCATTTTAAAGGATTTAGGTGGATCCCAGAAAGACCATTTCAAATAAACTCAGAAAGTCTTCTGATTGGTCAAAATATAATTATTTGTTTTCATTAATTCAGACGTATGTGAATTCGGTACGCAGAAATGACTCTACACACTTTGCATGGTAAACTTTGGTGCTACATATTCAAGTAAACAGTTTCAGGAGGAACATGGTGGAATGATAAAATTGTCGACTCAGAGAAGATGACATGATTCCATATCCGTTTAATGAAAACTACTTCTTTTTTTTTGTTGCAGATCATCTACTAGTTGGCCAGTTCTGTACAAATCCCAAGAGCAATAGAAGCCTTCTATCATGTCTGAAAGTGACACACTGTTCAACAAGCGAGATCAAAGATGCACTGCTGTACAACTCATGCTCTCTACCGATCCAAGTTATGACAACAGGACCATTGCCAGCACCCTCAAAATGCAAATCCAGATGGTTCAACAGTTCAGGGCACAGCTCAATGAAGTTTCCCGTCATGGTTATGGTCTTTGGTGTGGTTTCAAGTGGGGGCCACATCATGCCACCTCACATCTTCGAAGTCAGCTTGAAAGTCAACACCAAAGTTTATCTGGATGTGATGAAGAAGAGTGTGGTGATCTCCTGGTGCAATCAGGTGGCCGCTGGCAGACCTTGGGTATGGCAGCAGGTCTCAACGCTGACCTACAAGTCCAAAGAGATCCAGGTTTGGCTTCAGAAGGAGTGATATGAGTTTGTACCCTTCTCTTACTGGCCCCCTCCTTCTCTAACCTGAACGCGTTGGACTACTTTGTTTGGTCATATGTCAAGAATATCACCAATATGACCTCCAATACCTGATCACCATCATCTGCCAAGTATTCACCAGCACTTGTGAAAAAGGCATGTTCTCAGTTCGGGACTTGTATCAAGCCAGTGATTGAGGTTGAAGGTTACTACATTGAATAGATCTCAGTTCTACTACATAAGTTACCTAGATTGATTTTTTCAATAAAAGTATTAAAATAAAGTTGTACTGTTTTTTTTTTTTATTTAGAGCACCAAATTTATGATTCCACCCCATATTTAAACATAACTTTTGCTATGAATGAATGTGTAGATGTCTAAGCTAACAAAAATCCCAGATTATCTAAAAAGGTAAAACACTTTACGAAAAGTAAAAGTAAAAAAAAACTAAAACCCTAAAATTATAATTTATTTTTGGCAAGTCTTGCATTTCATAATTACAATTTCTTTGTCTTTAATTCTACACCATTGAAGCATCATTCATATGTCATGATAATGGCTGCTAAGGCTCAAGACATCATTTTAAATATTGTTATTAATTATGGACACCTAATGATGAAAAGATTCTTCTGGATGAAGTTCAAAAAAAGTTCACAGTGATTATCTAAGCAATTTGAGTTGTAAAGAAAGACCGAGAAAATCATGACTTTTAGTAAGCAGAATGTTGGGTGAAATGATTGCATCCTATTAAACGTTAAATAGATATCACTATATGGAATGGTGTTGATACATCATCCATATCATTAAACAGTGTTATATCCTTACTTTAAATAAGAATACAGCAAGAAACACGGGGTTATGGGTGAAAGACAAAGGGGTTTATTTTCAAGGGAATACATGTAACATAAGAGTTACTTGACATATTTTCTTATTCTCTTCCTGTCTTTTTTCCTTCTGTCTCAGTCACGTGAGAGGGTCAGTTCATTTCATCTATGAAGGGATGTTAGGTTATTCCATTACATCAAACAGATAATTTGATAAACATATTCAAACACACTGTTATGGAATAAACTTTGTTTTAATTCATGATCTTACATTATACACGTAGTATAAGCAAATACAAACATTTGTTTGTTTGTTTGTTTGTGCGTGTGTGTATATATATATATATATATATATATATACTCGGGTTTTTTTATATTCAAAAGTAATGGACTAATGAATTCAACGAGGTTGTTAGATAGTGCTCAATAAAAAGAGCTGATAATACTTGTTTATTGTTATATAAACATGCTCACATCCCGCTGCTACAAATAGCCACTTGTTTCAATCAAACAACAGATATCATCAGGCAGCGACTTGACTATTCAAAAGTTCAATGAATAATGGATTTTTATTTTAGGTAGGAACTCTTTAGAAGTTGGAGTTAAAAAACTTCACCCCCTATCAAATCACCCAAAATCTATCATTAGGCATATCCCCAAATCCATTAGTAAAAGAATCAGTGACAATTCTTCCAATCTTGAAACATTTAATAAACATAAATATTTCTATAACAGGGCCCTTAAGGATAGTGGATACAAAAACACCCAAATTGAGTTCATAGAACCAAAACACCCAAACACAAATACAAATAGAAACCGTAAGAGAAAAATCCTGTAGTACAATCCCCCTTTTAATCTGAAACTTAAAACAAATCTAGGAATGAAATTCTTAAACTTAATTAAAAAGCACTTCCCTATTAATGACATACTACATAAAATTTTCAATAAAAATACAATAAAACTTAGTTATAGCTGTAATGAAAACCTTGAAAAAATAATTAAAAAACATAATAACAAAATATTAAACAAAAATAGCACACCCATTGCTACCGAAAGTTGTAACTGTAGAATTAAATCAAAATGCCCTCTTAAAGGAAATTGTCAAATTACTTCTGTAGTGTACCAAGCAACTATTTCTACTAAGGAAAATCCGAATGAAAAAAAATATTACATAGGAATGACAAATAACAATTTTAAAGAAAGATTTACCGGTCACAAGTGCTCTTTTGAAAATAATGAGTACAAAAATAGAACTTCCTTGTCTAAATATTACAATGAACTAGTAGAGCAAGGTTACTCCCCAATAGTAAATTGGAAAATTTTAAAGAAAGCGAAAACCTGTTCATCTTTAAACTCGCCTTGCTACCTATGTCTTTATGAGAAATTATTTATACTTACTTTTAGAGAAAGAGATAAATTATTAAATAAGAAGCACGAAAATTCAATTAATTGCAAACATTATAAAACCCATCTTTTAAGTAATTTAGTTTAGATATAAAATTTAAATAAATTAAAAATTGTCACTGATTTCTATAATTTATTAAAATACTATTAATATACTTTCTCCTCTCCTGATTTCATTCTTTACTTCTCCTACCTTATATGTCTATGTGTATATGTATGTGTCTATGTATTTATTTTATGACCGTGTGTACTTAGATCTATATATTTCTATATTATTTGGTATACCCTCCCATGTTTATTCAATCCATTTGTATGTTTCTATGTGTGTATGCATCTATCTGTACTCTTGCCAAATTATTTGTATTCTTATGTATTTCTATATATATAATTTATGTAAATTATACATATTTATGTGTGAGTATTTATATATGTGTGTGTGCGTTGTTGTTTATTAGTATATGATTGTGTGCATATATTTGTGTATTTTTTTTGTATGTATGTGTATACATAAGATTATATATATATATATATATATATATATATATATATATATATATATATATATATGTATGCTTTTTTGTATGTCGGTTGGTTCTCTGTGGGTATATACATATGTATCTTATTATTTTTAATTTGGGTACTTTCTACCTGTGCGTCGCTACTTTTGAGTATTTCGTTGATTTAATTACTTCTTTTGCCTGAATATATTTATATATTTATAGGTTAGTGTACTTGTATCTGTGTTATTAGTAATCTTGTCTTGAATGTATTATTTTGTGATTTAATATGACTTTATATCTATACTTAAATAGCTTAAACTTCCAACTTAATAGTATAGTTACACCTTTACTTATGTGTATGTATATATATATATATATGTATATATATATATAAATATGTGTGTATGTGTGTGTATATATGGATATATATATGTGCGTGTGTGTGTATATACATATTTGTATTGTATTCTTTTTATATACATAAATATTAGTAGTTTTTTATTTATAATTATTGGACCTATTTAATTTATTTAATCCCCTCTTATGGCTAAATATGTTATATTAAAAAGATAGTAAATATTAAATTTTTTTCTGTTTTTATTATTATTATTATTATTATTATTATTATTATTATTATTATTATTATTATTATTATCATTACTATTATGTTTATTGTTATTAATAATAATTTTAATATTGTTTTATCATTATTTTCTTCTTTTATTCATATATTTATCTAATAAAAACGCGAAAACTTTAAACTTATATCATTTAGCATAAAGGGCCTAATTAATGGTAGACGTATGTTTGAATTGCGTTGATTTTACTCGTGGACGTATGTAAGAGGACAAATATGCTAGCTGAATACATTCACTGCCTTTTTTGACACGTTCATTTCTGACGCTTGGATTGTATCTTCTGTTTGTATTTGTAATAATATGTTTCATTACTGAATTGTATAATTGTTCATAAATTGGTTGACACGCAGATCTTTTTCTTTTTCTTTTTCTTTTGCTATATACTGTCAAATTCTTACTTTCTCTCTTTCTCTATTTAACTAGATCTCATTATTCTTTCCTTTTCCTCCTAGTTCTTATTCTCTTTATATTAACCATTTATATCTTTTTTCTTTTCTTCTCCATATCATATGTATATGTATATATATATATATATATATATATATATATATATATATATATATTCTCTCTTCTTTTTCTCTCTATTTTCTTTCTCTATTTCTGTCTCTATTCCTTTTTTTTCTCTTCTCAATCACTCTCTCCCCATTGTAATCTTTTAACTTTATTTAAATTGCCTCTCCCTTTTTACTTTTTTATTTAATTAAAGTTCTGTGTTTTAAGTTTTTTAACTCCAACTTCTAAAGAGTTCCTACCTAAAATAAAAATCCATTATTCATTGAACTTTTGAATAGTCAAGTCGCTGCCTGATGATATCTGTTGTTTGATTGAAACAAGTGGCTATTTGTAGCAGCGGGATGTGAGCATGTTTATATAACAATAAACAAGTATATATATATATATATATATATATATATATATATATATATATATATATATATATATATATATATATATAATCTTGTAAGGATTAATCGGAATTGGAAAGATCAGAAATTTTCCAGGTATCGGAATTGGTATAAGAATCGGAAAGATGTGTGCCTATTTTCCAATGCCAAAAACGATTCCTTTATCTTTTTTTATTTGATTTTGTTTAAAACAAAATCTTTCACTGCTAATAGTAATAATGAAATAATAAATACTTAATGATTTTCAAGCTACCAGTAAAAAAAAAAAAAAATCAATAGATACCCCCCCCCCCTCAGCCACCAGAGTATTTTTATGTTTGAGAAAATATCTGCATATTTAACATGTATTTTTACGGCAATTGGAAAAAACAACAACTCTATAGTTAAATATTAAGAGACCTATAAAGAATTGGAATCAGTAATTGTATCAGAATCAGAAAAAATATTGAAATGGTTCCATCACAAATCTAATATATAAAAGACACTATGTCTGCCTGTCTGTCTCCCTATTTTCAAACTCTATCTCCTCTGAAACTAAAAGTCACAGAGCGGCACTAGGGCCCTCAAATGATTGGATTTTCTTTGGACCCTTCTTTTATGGGGCTTTTAGCTGGTTACAATAGTTTTTAAGGGGTCAAAAATGGGTCAAAATTGAAAAAAATCGTTATACATTTTATATCTTAGTTTATTTTTAATTTTCAAATTTTTAATCAGTTCATATCCATGTCACGTTGATACATTGATAGCGTCACCAGCTTTGAATGATACAGGTTCGGTTTCGATTCTAGCTGATGGCACCCAAATTCTTTTTTTTACTTTTGAAATCACGACTCTATAATAATACATACGAACTCTGGACAAATTAAAATATCATATTTAAGCATATTTTACACCAGGTCAAAGCCGGTTGCCTTCACCCTTCGCTAGTATATATATATATATATATATATATATATATATATATATAAGTGAACGTGTCTGTGTGTCTGTGTCCATCTCCCTACGCAATACCTCTGTCAGTTTTCAGTCTACAGGCTCGAAATTTGATATACAGGGTATGGATATTTGGGAAAATCTTTGTAATCGGTGTTCGGCCAGAAATTTGGCTGTTAAGGGGTCAAAGTTCAACGATTTGACCTTTGAGAATTCTACCAAACTCCTCCACCAATTTTGGGTCTAAACAATTGAAATTTTAGATATAGGTTCCTTGGACATGGATCTAACTTAATAACTTGATTTGAGCCCAAAACAATAAATGGTAAGGGGTCAAAATAGGAGTCAAAATGAAAAAAAAATTGACCTCTGCGGTCTCTACCAAATTACTCAGACAATTTCTGGTCTAAACATTTGAAATTTTACATAAAGGGTATTCAGAGATAGGGCAAGCTTTTTAATCGGTTTTGGTCAAAAATTTGAGCTACCAATATATAAATATATGTATGTATGTTTGCATGTCTGCCTAAAACTTTCGGCAGAGGCGACAGATTTCCACAAGATCAGTATTGTTTTGAAGCTCGACCCTTCAGACGACAAATACCGAAAATTTGGCTAAAAACATTAATTTCTTCACCCTCAACTGGGCACTTTTCTGCAGGGAGGGGTCGCTTTTTTCACTGATATTTTCAAAAGAGTCCCCTGTTTTCGATTGTCTAGCCTTAATTTACACCTACGTCATTTTCGGTTTGGTGGTGATCGTAACAGCAAAAACGTCAGGTTTTTTCCTGTTCGTTTACTCTTTCACGGTATGGGTTCGAGCCTGCCTTCCTACTACCACTTTTTTTTTTTATTGCTCAACACACACCTCCAAACACCCAGGCAACGCCGGGCACCCATGCTAGTGTATATATATATATATATATATATATATATATATATATATATATATATATATATATATTAGTATTTTATATAAAAATAATAAAATAAAACAATGAACTTTAAATTCCTAGAGATACTAATTAATTCAACCTATCACAGACTTAGCACTTGCATAAGTAGACTTAGCACTAGAAACTTCACTATTACAAAAGAAGATTCAATTAAATAATAGAAAATAAAAAGAAACCGTAACTTAAATTTTAAAATACAAAACGAGGATTATCAGCTGTTTACCATGTAGCTGTTTCGAGGATTTAAAAATAGGATAGCTGTTAAATACATATATATTACAATCTTTTTCAGACTCATTTCATGATTGAAACTAATGTTGAAATAGGATTGTCCGAGATGGCTATGGAGGTATAAATAAATAAAAGTCACCGGCCACTGTTGATGTCTGAGGGGATTAAATTTAACTTGCTAATAGAGGGGTAACACACACATCCAGAATCTATGAACGTTTAAAAACGAAACCACAAAAATATCAACTAGTTACTGTCTGGAGTAAAGTCACTTGCTCAATAAGGCTTCAATACAGCTAAGTAAACATATTTTTGTTATTTTTTTGTTATCTTTTGGTTATTTTTTGTAATGTTTTTGTTATTTTTCACATGCAAAGTGAAAGAGAGAAAGAAAAAATATGATTTTCGTTTATTGTGACTGCTTAATTCTCTCTATTGTTTGTTGCTTGACTGAGATCTTATCTCCTATTTACTTGTCTCCCCACGAAGGTAGAATTAGATACAAGGTCAGTTTTTCACACGAGAAAAACCAAGCTCCCCAAATAGGGGTACTTTGGCTTGGGGGAAAAATATATACATTGCCTCGGTCTATAAGGATTTCTCTTTCACTGATCGAGTACAGCAAAGATAAAGTGCACTATCAGAACAGATATTACACTTTGATTTTAACCAAAAGTCACTCTGAGCAAAAATCCTAAATCTCCAATTTTCTGCCAATCTCCAGGTCAGAGAGAAAACTCAGTCAAGAGAATTCATATCTGGTACCAAACTCCATCTAATGGATCTCCTCCTTCAAGCACCCAAACCACTTAATGAAAAGATACTTAACTGCATCTCTCACTAAGAAAAGCCAAGAAAAATCACTAGACGGAGGAGCTTTTTGAGTGTAGGTCAGCACTGTCTAAAAACTGCGATTTGTCCTTTAGCATATGACTAGTGGAAGGGGAGGGGGCATCCAGTGGTGCCCGGTTATAAAATACGGTTAAATTAAAAATGAAAAGCGGAATTTGGGTGCCATCAGCCAGCAGCAAAACCAAAAGCAAAATTTTGTAAGCAAAAAAAAGAAAAAAATGCCACATAGTCGATGCGAACTTACAACTGCAACAGTTAAGTTCGTAAGTAAATACTCTATTGATTAGACCAAGACGTCAATGATGCTATCACATTGCAAATTTAGTTTTTTAAAATGAAACAATGAATCAACTGCTCACGAATGTGCGCTTAACAAAGGGCATCGAAACCAAAGTTTTTATCTGGCCCCTCCCCCCCCCCTTTAAACAAAACGACATTTCTATATGAAATAATTGATGTTTATTTTTTTTTATCTTCCAATATTATCGCTCTTTCTAATGATACCAGGTTCATGTTTGCTCGATGCGGATGACAAAAGATTTTAGCAGACATACAAACACACACAAACTGATGAGATTTATAGATATCTCTCAACTGAGGCGGTCAAAAATGAGACTGGAAAATGCGCTCCCAACACCATGGTTTCACACAGATTCCTCTGTAAGATATTATGTTTTAATCTTAGCCCAACGTCCTTATGCTTCTGTTTGATATCTTGACAACCCATGGCATAAGAAATTAAAATATATTGATCTCCCATCTTCATAGCTGGAGCTGACCTAGGATGACTAGGTTAAGATACATGTTGAATATTAATAACACAATCTCTCTGGCTGTGACAGTGACTTTATAGACATTGAGAAACTTTTCTTTTTATTATTTTACTGTTCTAAGCAAGCCTGGGGTGGGACAGAAGCATACGAACTGACTAACTTAATTGCTAATTATTCAAAAGAACACATTTCTCCTAACAGATGATATTTCTCAACCAATCAGAGCCTTTTGTATATCACCTTATCATCTAACACGCGGATTTATTTCACTTCACTAAAGCCTTTACATGTGAGTGTTCTCAAAACACCTCCCCAAGGTTCTTTCAATGCGTATGCGTAAAAGATTCTACACAACCCAACAGCAATAAGCAGAAATCAAGAAAGTAGAAGAAAAGTGATAAGAATGATAAACAATTGATAAAAAAAAATGAATCTAGTTTCAGTCTGCAGGCATTGGCAACATATTTCCTACTTAAAGCAAGAATTACTCTAACACCAAATATTTTTTTTTTTTTGTTATTTCTTTGTATCTTCTTTTGAGTTCATAATGACTTTCTCCTCCTCCTCCCCCCCTCTCTCTCTCTCTCACACACACACACACACACACACACACACACACACACACAACAACAACAACAAACAGATTTGCAAGTTTCTTCATAGAAGATTTACATTTTTAAAGGGGGGAAAACACCCACATTATTTGCAATAAGGCATTTATCTTAAAGGAATTCAACAAATGTCATTTTCAAGCAGGTTTAAGTATGCACCGTATTACCTATCTTTTCCTGTATAACAAATAGCAACATATACAGACTCACACACAGACATGAGTGTATGTAGGCATCTGTACAACTATTAATATGAAACGTACCTGACTGAACCAAGGAATCATCTATATTGAACTAGACTGAACTTCATAAGATATTTGTCAGCATTCAAATTCCAAGAATAATGTTTCTTTCCTAGAACTGCCTGCCTGTGGAACTCTAGGCTGTGGGACTGCTTTCCAGCTGACTACAACATGGCCGTATTTAAGTCCAATGTAAACAAATTCTTGAGCTGCTCTCTTAAATGATCAAATTCTATCCAATTTTCATTACTAACAATCATTAGTGTTGTCTCACTACCCACCGGACATTGATTAACTATTATCTTCCAGTGGTCTTCGGACCTTGATAACACAAAGCCTTAAGAAATTATTGTCTTCTTTGTATTCTCGTACTGAGGTTTGAGCCTTCAATCTCTAGAAAACTGTCATGGATAAAAGTGCAAATTAATAATCAGCTCAAAGTGTCAGTCTTCTGGAGATAGAAGGTTCAAACTTCAGTACAGGCAGTACTAAGAATACAATTAAAAATTGCTTAAGACTTTTTCTCAATTATGACTGATGGAATAATAAGAAGTTATCTCATGGATTAACTAAAACGTTCCATTCAAAATTCCATATAGTTCAACAAGACAGTCCTGAAGAAAATCTAAGGTTACATCCACCGAAACCTTGTGAGAATAACCTCCAAGTTGAGAACAGTTGTCCGAAGGATCTAAATAATAGTGATTTTTTTTTTGAAGGTCAAGACAGACTGAAAATCAATTATTCGCTTGTGGGCTGATGGTCATTGTTGAAAGCTTTAATCTTTCTCTGGGCCCTGAAAAACTAAGCGTGTGCCAAACGAGTCCTAAAACTCATGAAAAAAAGATGATAATAGATTATATCTCTAGCAGTATGTGACTTTACCATGGCAGCGATTGGTTAATTGATGGCCAATTAGAAAGATGTGGTTATTTGTTGCAGTGTTTAGGATTATAAGAGGAAGAGGTAACTTCAACAAACTGTGAGATTTATCTCCCTTTATATATGTTTTATAAGGTTCAATCTTCAGTACAATCTTCAAGCTTTGTAAGAAAAAAAAAGAAAAAAGAGAGGGTTATATTCATAGGATCAAGTTTTAGTTGGGTTTTTTTTTACAATAACGCACAAAACAGAACCAATATTATCACTGAAAATATTTATCTCAAGAAATTCTTTTAATATTTTGCTCCTTTAAGTTCTCTAATTCTTAATAGTTAGTGATGGAAATAAGGTAGAAATGGATTATTTAGGGGAGGGCAGCTCAACAAGAACTTGTTTGTACTGGATTTGAAGACAACCATATTGAAGTCAGCTGGAAAGCAGGCCAACAGAACAGAGGTCCACAGGTGGGCAGTTCTAGGATAGAAGCTTGGAAAGAAGTTCCATTGACATACCCTGGTCAGGACACCTCAAACAACAAACAATAAACTTACCCCCCCCATAAGAAAGGCAGCAAAGTCTGGGAGGGTGAACCTTCTAGAACTGCACAGGACCACAAACCATACCTCAGTCAACAGGGAACAAGACGTTTCAAAAATGGCCCATACTCTGTTGACTTTGGAGCAGAGGGAAGAACTATGATTACAATGTAAATATCTATATTATTTTGTTCAATGTACACAGTAAATGACACTTTTAAGAGTGCGGCTCAACAATAACTTGTTTAGATTGGACATGAAAACAACTATGTTGTAGCTGGCTGGGAAGCAATTTCATGGTACTGTATTCCACAGGGCAGTAGTTCTAGAGACGAAACTTTGCTCATGGAAGTTTCATTTAGTTTTGGGTGCACAGAGAAAGAGAAATTATGAACAGTGATTGTGGCTAGACACGTTTTTTGTGACTGTTTTACAGGAGGAAAGCATAGATTCAAGCTCAGTCGAGCATCTTGTATGAACATAATGATAAAGTGGAGAAAAAGTAGCAACATCTCTTCTGTGAGAAAAAGGCTGCATGAAAGCAAAAAGGACATTTCTCACAAGATTTCTGTAATAACAATGTGGAGAGCCACTGTTGGCATGTGCCCTCTGTAGAGAAACACTGGCACTCGAACCTGGAACCCATCTGATAGAAAAAATAATATGAAAATAAGAAGATTATGCAAATTTAGGCACTATCAGGATTTAAGGTGGTAATATAAAAAGACATTTTTCTTTTGTTCCATCGTATTGACATTATTATGTTCACATTGTCAGTTGAAAAGAGGACAAAGAGAAAAAGTATGACGGCTGCTTTGGGAAGAAGCGAGATAGTTGTGGAAGAGAAAAAGCCTTTTAAGTACAACACTGAGAGTTAAAAAGAGTTCTGACCTTTTTTCTTTCTTCTTTCTCTGCTTTAAGAATAAGCCAATATTTCATTGTAAGCGAAACACGAAGCGAAACACGAACACTTTAACGTTGAAAGATTTTATGTGATTAAAATAGGAATTGATTCCTGGAAAAAATATCGTCTAGTCACAAAAAAAAAAAGAAAAAAAAGAAAACAATAGACAATTTCAAAGTCAGTTTTGTACTCATAGTAGGAAAGGGTGCTCTGAATGGCACCTCCCCAGACATTGCAACAGTATTCTAAGACATCTAAGACATATTTGACTCTTATACAGATAGAGGACTGCAACAGAGAAGAGATAAGTTTCCAGACTTTTTTGTACAGATATTTAAAATTTTCATAGACTCTTGAAAATTCAGTATGTTATTCCCATATATCTTATGTGATAACTGACCAATTGTTATGATTTCAGGTTCAAATGAACAACTACAGCAAGAATTGGACTGCACCCTACTAAAGCCTGATTGTCACAGCTGGTGAATTTCAAAAATGCAATCTGGACGTGAGGACACTTTAGAATAACGATATGCAATAAAAATCTGTTTTAAACTTGGAAAAAAGTACTACAGAAACATATGGAATACTTCACACTGCTTTTGGATCATCTTTGATGAATCACACATCAAATTTAGAAGGCAGGTAGTCTGTGAGAGATGATGACAGGTGTGGGGGAGTATGGAAGTCAGAATACCAGAGTTGATTGGTGAAATAAAGAAGTCCATGTATAAGAACTGTCGTGTATCTATAGAGACAATAAGTGCACAGTTTGATGCTAGTGTTTTATCTCACCTCAATTCTTTTCAGGTTATTTAATGCCAAATCCGGTCATCTTGGTAAAACGTTTTATGCTTAAATTTTTAAATAACTTCATATATTTATTCATTGGGCTTGGTTTGTTTATTTTATAGCACATCAATACTTTTGGGTTATCAAATTCTTCCGGTTCTTTATATGTCTAAATATTTAATCATGGTGTTTGGTTTGGTTGATTTGTAAAGGAAAATTCTTGTTTTTGTTTTTAGCTTTGGAGAACATGACTGAGTTTTGCAAAAAGGAAATGTGAAAGACAGTGATATTAACGTTTTGTGCATTTAGAGTCAGGAAGCTAGTACCCTTTTTTAAAGGGAAATAATCATGTTTATTTCAACTTAACAAAAAACAGCTTCGGAAAACAAACATCTATTAGTTAAGTTAAAAAACTATCCTTATATCTTTTAAAAAATCAAATTTCTGATGTTAAATATTATTTAGCAATAATAGATATGAAGTTGCTTGGCTGCTGATCATAATTTTTTATATTCTAAACTTCCAGAAAAGCCGACATCATCATCATCATCAATTTGGGAAGTTTAGTGGTTAACAACACGGATTGACAACCTGGGTGTCTAAAGTTTGAATCTGGTTCATTTCACAAAAATTACTTTCACTTAGGATGTTGGCAATCTTCATGTGGTCTCTATCGTAATCCCCTATGTCTGTCTAGAATGAATTCTGACTAGAAAAATATCTGAGAAACCAATAACAATGATAGAATCTCCAGATCCATACAATATGATATAAGCATCATCATCAGTTCAACGGCTATTTTACATGCTGGCATGTGTTGTGCAGCTTTTAGATATTGACTTCCAAAATATTCATCCCTTTTTTGTTACATCAATCTTTATCACTTCTTCGCATGTTCCCCTTGGCCTTCTCTTCAAACTGACAGTGAGCCTTAGCTAGTCAGGGTTGACGGCATGTGTTTTCTGGAGAGAAATCATGAGAATCATACATTGGATTTGGATGTGCTGTGACCGTTAAAGGAAAATTAAATCTGGACAGTATAAGAAGTTGTGTATAAAAGATTTCGATGATATGGCCACATTTACAGAACAGATGAGAGTCTTATGTTAGTAGATATACAACAGTTGACTCTGCTACCTCAAAACAGCACGATGTGAGAGTAGGTAATGTGAAATATATTTAGTTTAATTTAGTTTTATGCAATGTAACAAAGAGGCGATTGAAATCTTCATGTTTGGTCTGTCTTGTTATACGGTTGTGAAAGCTGGACTATCTGGTCCAAAATGCAGAAATGCATTAATAGCACAAAAAATTGGTTTGTGAGACAAGTGTTAGAGGTCGTTTAGAAAGATCACATTTCTAACTAAAAATATGGACTAGATCTGGATGCACTAAAGGAATGCTGATGGAAAAGACAAATGATGTTCTTAGAACAGATCTACCGCCCAAGAGGCATAGAAAATCTAGTATTGACTGGTAGAATGCCAGGATAGAAAAGGCAATGTCGACCAAGACACACTTTGATGGACAACTTGACTGATTGAATGGAATTATTGTCAAAAATTGAGCAGTTTGGGGCTATGGATAGCTGCCTGCATTGAAGAGCCATGATCGCAGATGCTGTTAAATGGCAGGGTTGCTGCTGCTGCTGCTGCTGCTGTTGATGATGATGCTGATGTAAAAATTGAGATACATCCAGTTTATGTGAAAATTTAAGTACAGAATAATAAAGGGAGAATATGAATCCAGATTACTTTTATCGAAACTGAAATCAAGACATCAAAACAGAGAGAGAAAGAGAGAGAGGGGGAGAATGAGCTAGATATATTTTGCCAGTTAATAGTGAATATGGAGATGTATCTGAAGTTCCCTGGACACATAAGAGACAACTAATATAAAGCAAAGGCCTAACAAATCGACCATTTTCTCTTATCCATCCATCATTTTGATATGTATTGGTTGTGTTTTTTGGGGGTTTTTTTTATCTTTCTTTTCTTTGGGCTTTTACATCAGATATGAATATACATTTTTTTGTTTTGCTTTTTTTTTTTACTTCAGCACATTGAACTATTCAGTGTGTAAAGCCATAATATTGCCAGAATCGTTTTAAAATATGAGAATGAGTCATAATTTTCCTTTGGACCGTGCTTTTTTTTTTTGTGCAATTCAGCACATTGAACTGTTTGTGTGCAAATCTATCACACTGAGTCAATCAGTTCTTTTTTTTTTTTTCAAGTTGACATTTTGATCTGTTTATACTTGTTATTGTTTTTGTTTTTTTTTTTCAACTAAGATATGTTTCTGTTCTTGCCTAACTAATTAATGGTTCTGAAATGATTTCATTAACCAGTAAGTCTAGTTGAACGATTAAGTAAATGTTAAGATATTTTCCTTTAATACTAAAATTAAATTATGAACAAATAGTTTAGCAGTTGAGTTATAAGTTCTTTTTTAAACTAGAATTAAGTAAAATACACAGCAATATTTTAGTAGTTAATATTAGTGATTCTTTATTCATTTTCTAATATTAGAATTAAGACGTAGTTTATGCATAAATAATTAATTAAGCAGGAAAGCATTATATAAGAACAAGATGATTAAGACTTTTTTATTGACTGATGCTAACAGTCACGTGCCAATCACTTCTAACATCGAGTTGAGAAATGCAAATTGGTAGTGAGGATAGTGCATCACTGAAGACCAGCCTTGATATATCTAACAACAAAAAATGTATTTTTTGATTGATTGTTTCTATCTTGGTGAATTTCAGAATTTAAAAAAAAAAAAAAAAAAAAAAATTTGTTCTTCATCTTAATTTTGATAAGTCCAGCTGTAGTTAAACCAGATCACATACATCATTAGAAAAGTTCATTATATCAAACAAGTCCCTTTTTACTTGCCACTTAATGAGGGGCAGAGTTAGACATAAGGTTGGTTTCTAATGTGGCGGAAAATACAGTCACCAAAGCAGGAGCATTGGATTGTGAAAAATGAAAAAAAAAAATCTATTGCCTCAGTCTGGAAGGATTTTAACACTGATTGAGTCAATTAATACCAATATAAAAACAGATTTTATAGATATTAATGCCAGAATAAGAAGAAAATTTTTGTCCAGCATTTGTGGAGTGTCATTTAAATATGATAAGTAGTATTCTTAGTTTAATTATATCAAACATTTCCAAGAACTCTTTATATTAAATTTGTTGCAATTCTATTATTTTTTGGCGACATAAGTATGTTGGTCTTCTACACATATAACATGCTCAGAACCCAGGTATTCTTTTATTGAAATTCTACTCAATACATTGGGAAGTGCTGAGTCATTATTATTATTAGTACTAGTATAGGTAGGAATATTGTTAGCAACAGCTGATTTTACTCGGAAATTCAAATCGTCAATTTTCTCAAACTTTCACTCCACATTATGAACTGCAGCAATACCAATAAGGTTGGGTATGTCAGCTAGTTTAGCAATGCTTTAGGTCGTATGTACTCAATGATCTTGTCAGACTGTGAACCAAGATTTCACACTAACCTAGCCTTTTCATTTTTCTAAGATATTATCAGGCTTAATGTGGTGCCAATTCATGTCTACTTTAAAGAAATAATTATCCACATGGAGACGCAAGCAGAATCTATAGCATTTATGTTTAGTTTTTAATATTATCATTATTATTATTATTATTATTTCAAGTTCTCACACAAGTCAACATTATTATTATTATTATTATTATTATTATTATTTAAAAAAAATATTCTCAAAGACATGTAACCTTTCACTGATATTTTTTTGTTGTTTTTGATATCAAGTTTCTGCCACTGGTTTTATGAACCATGAATGACCATCTGTTATGACACCCTATAAGATCAACTAATTAGCAAATTCCTGCGGATAACCGAGTTAGTTTGATTCCTGGAAGTTGTTAACTCAATGAACTGCAACAAAAGTGAATTAGTTCAATAGAGGAAAGCAGAGCAACACGATCGCGAGTATGCCAAGGTGAACAAAAAAAAAACATGAAAAAAAAAACAAAAAAAAACAAAACAAAGAATACGATTCAACATTCGCTGGAGGTTACTATAAGAAAGAATAAAAGAAAAGGTTTGGTTTCTCCGTTTTACAAGAGTGCAAACCTCATCTGCAAAAATAAATTCTATATATTATACTGATAATTACACCAAAATAATGCATATTACAGCATATTTTAGAAAATAGCATTTATTTACTAATTCATCCTTGTGTTGTGATATTCCACTTGCTCATATTTCTTTAGTTACTTTGCCTAACTAAAGAAATTGAATTCCTAAGTTACACCACTTGTTATATATATATATAATAAATTCCACAGCCAAATAACGTCGCAGCCCACAAGACTCGAGTTTTGCCCTCATTTGGGCTCATCAGTTAGACACATCTGAACTCAGGATTCGAAACCCAAGTCTCTTGCATGCGAGGCAAGCACTTTATTAACTGAGCAAACACCTCGCACACAAGAATTTCTCTCTATATATATATTATCTTTAAAACAATAATTTACAGACATGAATGTTTCGAGGCCCTACCTCTCATCAGCATAGCAGTCCGGTGCATAATCCATTACGCCACAACGCCATAGATAATTTTACTGCTCATTTTTATCGTGTATATATAAGAGCAAACAATTAATAAAACATGTTAAAAAACACTTTTAAAAAAGAGTTAAAAATATATTTAATCTGAAAAGGAAACACTTGATAAGTGGATAGTCCTTAATCTGCGGAGTTTCGAAGAAACACTTTCCTTCTCATCAGAGGGTAGGAATTAGCAAAATGCGGGATCAGATTTTTTTCATACAAAAGTATTTGATGAAACTGCAAGTACGTCAAAGATCTTACTTGATAACAAAAAGTGAAGCAGAGGGAATATGGTGAAGAAAAAGGTGATTACACGTGAATGGATAGTCTGGTGAAAGGTAAATTATCCAATGACGGTAAAATCCAAAAATATAAATCCAAGAAAGTTAATTGAATTTCTCGTCGCACAAGTAAAATCCAAGGAAATCACGTAATTGGAAGATGATCCGAAATAATCCAAAAGGCCGAAATCCATGGAATAATTCACAAATATGTACAAGGAAAAGAGGAAAAATTCCAATGATATTAATAAAAGAAAAATAAGATATATGTTTGACACGGCCGGCAAGACATAATGTAATTTAGAAAGATCAGGGTAGAAGAAGAGAAAAAAAAATCAGTGAAGAAAAAGAGAAAAAAAGATAGAATTAAATATAAAATAGAAAAGCAAATGTCAAAATGACCCAGACAAAATGATGTTAAAAAGCGCGAAAAATATAGGGCAAAAAAATAGGTCACCTGAAATGTACAGGTTATTACTTCAGAAAATGTCAGCAAGAGTTGTTAAAAGACACTAAATGGAAAAAAAATAAATGAATAAATAAATAAATAAAAAATAAATAATAAATAAAAAAATCTATATAATACTAAAACTCTGTCATTCTTGGTTGTTTGCTTGTTTGCTTGCACACTATCCTCCTCCTCCTACTACTACTACTATGCCTTCTCTTCTTGCTACTACTATTACTTCTCCTCTTCCTCTTCTTACTACTACTACTACTACTACGCCTCCTCTTCCTTATCCTACTATTACTACTCCTGGTTGACATGTATTTTCCCTACTACTACTGCATTTTTTTTACATCGTTCATTTCCGTATTACGTTTAAGTTATTTTAACGCAATTTTCTTACAAATAAATCTACTATTTTATAATGTATTGTTTTACTGTGTACGTTTTCAGCGACCCAATTTTTTTTTTTTCACGTTTAAATTAAAAGATATTTCAAAATTTGAATTTAACTTTAAGTATTATGGTATCTGCCCAGTGCACATTTACCTATAAGTATGGCAAACCACTTATAATTCAATGGCTGTAATTTTTTTTTCAACTATACTGTCGCAATTTTCTCACAAATAAATCAACTTTGACCTGTTGACAACATATTTTTTTTTTACTGTGTACGTTTTCAGCAGCCTAATTTTTTTTTTGTGTTTTAAATTATCCAAATAAACAATTCTTAATACTTTCTGCATTTTTTTTACATCGTTCATTTACGTATTACGTTTAAGTTACTTTAACACAATTTTCTTACAAATAAATCTACTATTTTATAATGTACTGTTTTACTGTGTACGTTTTCAGTGACCCAATTTTTTTTTCTTTTTTCACGTTTAAATTAAAAGATATTTCAAAATTTGAATTTAACTTTAAGTATTATGGTATCTGTTCAGTGCACCTATAAGTATGGCAAACCACTTATATTTCAATGGCTGTAAGTTTTTTGTTTTTTTTAAATAAACAATTATAAACAGAACGACTCATAGAAATCTATCTATATTCTTTTTTCATTTTAATATACTTTCATAGAAATGTTTCTGTTACGTCACAAAAAACTATTTTCTTTATGTCAAAAGTGTCACGCTCATACATTAATTCCATAGTTAATATATACTGACCCAACGGGTCATGAGTAGTCTAGTAAAATATAAAATAAAAAAAATTAAAGGGGAGAGGATGGCTGGTATCTGCAAATTCCGGATAAAGCAAGTAAGTATGTAAGTAAATGCATATAGTAAAATATAGGTAAATATACATACAGGATATGAATGTGTGGGTAGATTGATATATTAGATAGATAGGAATATTTAAAGACTAAAACGGAAATTGCACATAAAAAACCGGCCAAGCAAAGAAGAAATAAAGAATTAAAATAAAAGATTATTCAGTTACAAAGTATTAAGAATGTATGTAGAAAAAACGATAATGTTAAAGAAAAATTATATATGTATCTGAAAGGTTAAAGGTTTTATTTTATATATATATATATATATATATATATATATATATATATATATATATATATCTGTTGTTGATATTTTTAACGATAATATGATTAACTTGAAGATCTTGTTTCTTAGGAAATGGCCCTTATTTTTATTTGGATGTGAACAATTAATATTTTTATTTATTATTTTTAAAACTGTAATCTACGGACTTGCATGTTTCGAGGCCTTACCTCTCTTTAGCCTTGACTGTTTCTAGGATTCAAACTCCGGACCTTGTGTATAGCAGTCCGGCACGTAATCCATTACGCCACGAAGCCATAGATAATTTTACTGTTCATTTTTAATACATACATATATATATATATATATATATATATATATATATATATATATATATAATTTAAATGGGATTAGAGCAATTTTCTATAGAGCAGAATGTATTTTAATGTTATAGTAAAAATACTAATTTAATTAAAATACAGGAAAAGAATAATGCTCGTTGTAAAGCCGATGTATCAAAGCTCAATAGGCAAATATCCTCGAGCTATGACGGTAAAATCCAAAAATGTAAATCCAAGAAAGTTAGTTAAATTTCCATTCGCACAAGTAAAATCCAAGGAAATTGCGTAATTGTAAGATGGCCCAAAATAATCCAAAAGGCCGAAATCCGTGGAATAATTCACAAATATGTACAAGGAAAAGAAGAAAGAAATCCAATAATATTATCAAAAGAAAAATAAGATATGCGTTAAACTCTTAAACTCGGCTGCTGAGACAATTTATTTTATTTTATATATATATATATATATATATATATATATATATATAGATTAGTTTTTGATTTTTTATTTCAGAATATCATATTTAAGCATATTTTACGACTGGGCAATGCTGGGCGCCCTGCTAGGATATAAATATATATGAAATGCATTGTTTTGAAACCTCACAGCGAGCCAGGATCACATCTGTTCTGATGCTATATTTCACCTTTTCTGTTCTCAGTCAGCGGAGGAGAAATCCTTCATGACCCAGACAATTTTTATTTTTGTTCCTATCCAGATGACCTCTTTTTGGGGAGCTGGATTTTCTCCACGTTAAAAACCGACCTTGTGTCTAACTCTGCCCTCGTGGGGAGGCAAGTAAATAGGAACATCACCAATGTACACATAGTGTGTTCGATGGTAAAAGAACTCAGTTTTGTTGGTGTTTTGTCGTAGATGTAGTTGTAGATACTAACAACGATGAATGAGAATTTTATAGTGAATATTCTATTTTTAAATTTTTAAAAGAAAGCAAATAAATAGTTTATTTTAATTTCGTTTAATGATTTTTCTCTCACTTGCATTGTTCCATCTTACCTATGAATTAAATGGACTGTAATTCGGGCCCAAAATTATGTCTCTTAGTGACACTGTATTTTAATGTTAGTAGTGTTCATTTATAAAATGAATAACTGGATTTTGGAATATGAGCATTATCAGAACTCAGCCAATCAGAATGGACGGAATTTGGAGAGGGAAACTTTATTATTTATGAATCGGATATTGGAAAGATTATGTTATGTGTATGTATCTATGAGCCAGTTATGATAGATGTAATCACAGTATTCGTGGAATATATAGAATTGGTTCCAGTGACAACTGGTATTGGTGGTTGGACTACATATTTAGAAAAAAAAATAGGGACTCCTTCCTCTGCAAATATTGCTCATCGGATGAAATGTAGCATTTTATTATCATGACTGAATGTGTCGAAAATAGTGGTCGAAAGCTACATAAGATAGTGGCTACTAGGCTAGATGTATTGAATTTATATGTGGCATCTGTTGTTGCACACCCATGATACTTTCTGCAGTCATTTTATTTTACATATATATATATATATATATATATATACTAGACTAGACTATCCGTGACCCGTTGGGTCAGTATGTTATATAAGCTATGGAATTAATGTATGAGTGTGACACTTTTGACGTAAAGAAAATAGTTTTTTGTGACGTTTATAATTGTTTATTTTTTGAAAAAAGAAAAACTTACAGCCATCAAATTATAAGTAGTTTGCCATACTTATAGGTGCACTGAACAGATACCATGATACTTAAAGTTAAAATCTTTTTTAATTGAAATTGTTAGTTGAAAGTACAGAATAGTTAAAAACACTCTCACCATGTTAAGAATGGCTTTTTAAATAGAAAATGAAAATAAAATGTAACTTTTTTCATTTATCTTAAACAAACATTCATGGCCCATTGGGTTAAATATTTAATTTATATGTTAATAATAAGGTCAATAAAACTAATTAAGACAATGTGGAAATGAACGATGTAAAAAAAAGCAGAATGTATTAACAATTGTTTATTTGGATAATTTAAACGCGAAAAGAAAACAATTGGGATGCTGAAAACGTACACAGTAAAACAATGTTTTATTGTCGCATTGATTATTTATTTGTAATGCAATTTTTGTTTAAAAAAATGGAGAATAAATTAAAAAAGGAAGGTGGCGGGTAAATTGTTGTTGTAAAATGCTCTTATGGTTGTCAACAGGTTAAAGTAGATTTATTCATAAGAAAATTGAGTTAAAATAACTTAAACGTAATATGGAAATGAACGATGTAAAAAAATGCAGAAAGCATTAACAATTGTTTATTTGGATAATTTAAACACAAAAAAAACAATTGGGACGCTGAAAACGTACACAATAAAATAATACATTTTATTGTTGCGTTGATTATTTATTTGTAACGCAATTTTTAAAAAAAACATATTTTCGGGGTTATTTATTTATATTGGTAGTGTAGTAGATAATGTATAAATGTTTTTAAGAATGGTGTATTAAAAAAATGGAGAATAAATTAAAAAAAATAAAGAAAGCATTGGAGAAATCACTATTGTAAATTGTTCTTATAGTTGTCAAGGGTCAAAGTTGATTTATTTGTAAGAAAATTACGACAGTATAGCTGTAATACAGAATAGTTGCAAAACATCCCCACCCTTCCTATGTTAAATAATAATTTCTAAATAATAACGTTAATATTTCAGTACGCAGGTCAAATTCTGCAAAAGTAGTGATTTGTGTTTATTTGTTTACACTGTTATGGGTTTATGTTTATGTACGCATGCGTAACGGGAAGTTGTAAACCGGATGTGGGGTTACAACACCCGTTACAAGGTCATTTGAGTTTTATACATATATATATATATATATATATATATATATATAGCTTCAGTGCATATATTCACATCTTATTCTACCAATTTAAACCATTTATGCTGATTAGGACAGTAGTAGTTGGTAACTGTCATCTTCCTGCATGAAGCAATATTTTTGAATGATAATGGTGTAAGATTCTGCACAGTCGAGACATTCTGTTTATAAATGATGCTGCTAGGAGCTGACAAATCAAATTAATTCACGTTCTGCTACGAACCAATCAGAAACCGAATTGCTCTATAAAAATTAAACCTTTTCTGCAGCAACTTTGCATGTTTTCTTCGTGTCAACATGGGAAGAATTTTTTGCTTTGTGGCTTCCAACTCAAGAACTGTCTACTGAGAACCAGTCACCTCCAGTACTTGTGTAGAACAACCAACCATCGGAAACGGTTTTGTCTACTGAGAACCAGTCACCTTCAGGACTGTGTAGAACAACTAACCTTCGGAAACTGTTCTGTCTACTGAGAACCAGTCACCTCCAAGACTTGTATAGAACAACTAACCATCGGAAACTGTTCTGTCTACTGAGAACCAGTTACCTCCAGGACTTGTGTAGAACAACTAACCATCGGAAACTGTTCTGTCTACTGAGAACCAGTCACCTCCAAGACTTGTGTAGAACAACTAACCATTGGAAACTGTTCTGTCTACTGAGAACCAGTCACCTCCAAGACTTGTATAGAACAACTAACCATCGGAAACTGTTCTGTCTACTGAGAACCAGTCACCCCCAGGACTTGTGTAGAACAACTAACCATCGGAAACTGTTCTGTCTACTGAGAACCAGTCACCTCCAAGACTTGTGTAGAACAACTAACCATCGGAAACTGTTCTGTCTACTGAGAACCAGTCACCTCCAAGACTTGTATAGAACAACTAACCATCGGAAACTGTTCTGTCTACTGAGAACCAGTCACCCCCAGGACTTGTGTAGAACAACTAACCATCGGAAACTGTTCTGTCTACTGAGAACCAGTTACCTCCAGGACTTGTATAGAACAACTAACCATCGGAAACTGTTCTGAAACTAAACATGGCTTACAACTCTAGATATTAGACAATAGACGGTAATATTTTTATACAATAATAATTCAGAGTTCCACAGATACTAAACTCCAATTAAGTTATTTCTGTTCCTAGGAATAAAAATAATATTAATAATAAAGTATAAATTATAACAGGTACTGCTTTTCACCATAAAAGTGTTATTTAATGATGGTATATAGTGTAAAAAATTCTGGATAAAATTTGAATGCCTACATGAGAGAATTTAGTCTCTCTGTAGATATTCAAAATAAAATAGCATTTATCCCTTTACTGCTAAATTGTACTTTAAAAAAAAACGTAGGAAATATTTCTTATTCTTAGTGCTTGTCAGCCCAAATGGTCTTCAAAGTACAGGTTTGGATGATTTTTTTTTTCTTTATCCTCTTCCCAGTGTCATGTAACCATACGAAAAGGATCATATTTGGACTTTAACCCTTTTACCGCCAGAATTTTTTTATGCAACATATTTTTTTAAATCATTAATTTATGTTCTTCTTGACTCAAGTAAAGAAGAACATAAATTCATGATTTAAAAAAATATGTTGCATAAAAAAATTCTGGCGGTAAAAGGGTTAAAGTCCAAATATGATCCTTTTCGTATGGTTACATGACACTGGCTTGTATAAGAAAATGTTATCCGGCTTCTAGTAACAGCACTTAGGAGGACAGTCCACTAAACTAGATGCCTTTTGAAATTGTACCTCACATCACAAGGCAGAGGAAGTTTAACAATACTAACTTTGAAATTGTTTGCTTCTCCGCCATTACAAGAACTTAGACACCAGGGTAGGAAAGTGGGATTGAGAAATCAGCTCCCAAAGGAGGGGCACTCTGACCTGTAAAAAGTACCTGGCCAGCCACAGGGACATTTCCCGACAAAGGGCGCATCAGGCGGTTAGAAATAAACTAACCCCTTCTTAAAGATGGTAAAGCCTGGGAGGGTGGACTTCCTAAAACTGCATAGAACTTAGCTCCCACCACAAAATAGATAGGAATTGGATCATTATTGGAATGGTCTAATCTTTGTTGATTTTGGGAGCTCATGATAAAAATCCCCGACCGAGTTAACAATGCTAACTTTAATTAGAAAAACGTAATAATTTGTAATCAAAATAATTACTACATGAATCATAGTTGAATACATGAACTACAGTAAAAACAAACTTTGTAAACTTTTGTTTTTTACATTCTTCATAAGTCATTCAATAAAATTTTCCTTTTTACATACTGATGGGAAGAAACTGGAAAGTGATACATTTTCCAATAGCATAACTGAAGAATACCAGTTCATAGCTACTCCTTGAATGATGTTGGTATGTTAGTCTTTATTTTTATGTAGGTTCTATCATTTCATAGTTAATATGAAAAAAATCTCTGGTCACCCCTCGCCAAACTTTCACAAAAAAACACTCGTCTAGCTGAAACCACTATCAATAATTCCCCCCACTCTTTATCTGTGCCTAAACCTAAACGTAGATTCCATGAACAAAGCTTCTTTCTTACAACTGCACACTTGTGGAACTCTCTTCCATTTGTCTGCTTTCCAGCTGACTACAATATGGTCGTCTTCAAGTCCAATGTAAACAAGTTCTTGATGAGTCATACCCCTTAAGTAATCCAATTTACGATATTGTTCCATTGACTACCGTACACTCTTTAACCCTTATCCTCGAGTGGCTTCAGGGCCTTGATAAGGGGTAACTCCTATGTAAAAAAAAAAAAAAAAAGAAAATATCTGTGTAATTTTGTGGAGAAAATACACTAGTAGGCATTTGCATGAGAGTCTTCGGACCAAGATCACAGTGTAGTATCTGTTCTGATGCTACACTTCACCCTTTTCTGTCTTCGGTCAATTGAAGAGAAATCCTTTATGACAGAAAATTTTTATTTTTGCTCTTACCCAGAGTACCCCTTTTTGGGGGAGCTGAATTTTCCCCACATCAAAAACCGACCTTGTGTCTAACTCTGCCTTCATGAGGAGGCAAGTAAATAGGCACAATAACTAAATTTACATATTACATTATTTTATAATGATGTTAGAAATTATTCAAAGGTTAGTCTTTGACTTATAAATCCATCATAGAATAGAAATATCATCATTGCAGCATTAATGGAATATGTATTATTATTAGATAAATATTTAAGAACTTAATTCCGAATTGATATTTTTGTATTAAAGCCACGCATAGCCTCAAAAAATTATGGTTGGATGGCAAACGTAGGTTAAATCTTTGGTAATAAAATCAGTATCATGGTTAAAATATGCATTACAAACTTATATTTTGAATAGGTTAGCCTAATTTTAATTAGATTTGTTTAATTAATAAATAAATCATAAATGCATATAAGGAATTTACCAAACTAGAAACATCAAACGTCTTGAGTTACTTTCCTTTCAGCGTTATGAATACATATTAGGATTTTGGTAACTTATAATTTCAACTAAACATTTAAAATATCGAACGTACAGTGTCACCTCGCTTTCTACATTTAAAATATCCGATAATCGTAAATCTTAATAGGAAAGAACGAAAGAAAATAAAAATAAAAAATAAATTGCGATGCTTAATTTGAAATGAAGAATGAGAATGAACTAAGTATAAAGTAATGTTAAACTTTCTTTCCTTGTTGAATAAGTTTTAAACCAAAATTTTTCGTAAATCACATAAATAGGTTAGCCGATATTTTTGTAAATAAACAAAGCAAATTCCAGATATGAAACTAACAAAGAATCGCAACAATATAACTCAGTTGATTAGTCTGGATTAGAAAAAATAATTTAAATTAAATAAAGAAATAAAGAAATTTAATTTAAGAAGTCAATGAATAGTATTAATAAATCATATTAAATGGACATGGGTAATTAGTGGTAACATTGAATGATATTTTGTTTGAAAATTTTTTTTTTTTAAATGGAGACATGAAAATAGGTAAATATATAAATCTTTAAAAAAATAATTTGCAAGGATGAGATATAGGTAAAATATTTTCGCTTGTTTTCTTTTCCTTATAAGGAAAATGGTTTCCGTAATGTTTTATTGTTAAAGTGTTTTAATTTTATAAGTCTGAAGAAAGGCTGTTCCTGTGAAAATTTTCAAACGACATAATGTTTGAATTTGTCCAAATAGTCTTGAAACAATTGTAACTAACGATGAAATACACTATTTGTTGCTATTATCCATTCTTTAAAGTGTTGGTTTCTGTTAAAACAATATATGAATGCTCAATTATAAAATATGATAATTTTGTAGCTTACAGTTTAAGTCATCTTTTGGCTTAAAATTTATTGGTATATGAACAATTACTGAATTATATAAACCCAGTAAAGTTAGAATACTACAAATAAGACTATATATATATATATATATATATATATATATATATATATAAATTACAATAAGTTTACCAAGGTAATCAAAATGGTAAACTTAAAATATATTATAAATATTAAAGAGTTAATATTTACAAGTAAAGTAATCACAACCAGATGTAAAAGCTCAATAAAACCGAAAAGGAAATAGAGCTTATAACATGAAAATTTCATATATATATATATATATATATATGTTTAAAGAAAAATAGAAAAAACCGAATGAAATTATTAAAAAATCAACGTTTCGTCCCTGTTTCAGAGGACATCTTCAGGATAATTGAAATAAAAATGTGATAAAAGAAAAAGTCATAGATCGTGCGAAAGAAAACAGTTTTTTAAAATCCAACCCATGTCGGGAAATGACGAATATCACGCACACATATTCGTCCTTTCCCGACATGGGTTGGATTTTAAAAAACTGTTTTCTTTCGCACGATCTATGACTTTTTCTTTTATCACATTTTTATTTCAATTATCCTGAAGATGTCCTCTGAAACAGGGACGAAACGTTGATTTTTTAATAATTTCATTCGGTTTTTTCTATTTTTCTTTAAACATAACGTCAACCACCGCTGGTATATTTTTTCATTCCTTATACATATATATATATATATATATATATATATATATATATAAGAACAAAGAATTAATAAAATATGTTAAAACACTTTAAGAAGAGTTAAAAAAACAATTGAATTTTCAAAAAGGAGACACAAATTAAGTGGATTGACCTTAGTCCACGGAGTTTAAAAAAAAATGCTTTCCTTCTCATCAGAGGGTAGGAGTTAGCAAAATACAGAATCGGATTATATATATATTGTTAGAAATTATTTGAAGGTTACTCTTTGACTTGTACAGTAAAAGCAACGATTTGTTTTGAGAATAATCATCTTTTGAAAAAAGGGTAGTGACGAACCAACAAATAGATATTTAATCTGGTTCTGGTGTGGGTTTCCAAAAACGGTTGTTCTGGAAGATGTTCCTTTGGTTAAGTAAGTCTGTTTATTTATTTTTTTATTACATTTTCACCCCAAACAAGGCAAATTGCCACTTTGGTGTAGGGGGCTACTATCAGGGGCAACAACTACTGGGGTACTATGTAGGGATTTGGGCAGCAAGATGTCGGTTCACGTTACACTTGAACTTCTGCACATCAGTACTGTTGGGGAAGCAGGGACCTGGAATGGAATTCCAAAGTCTAACGGTTCTGGGGAAGAAATTATTGGAGTAGAAAGATCTTTTACATCTAGGGATCTCTACAGTGTGGGTGTGGGATTTAGCAGCCTGTCGGGTTTGTCGAGGGTGCTCACGTCGTGGGGGCACAAGTGATTGCAGTTCGTCAGAGCATTCACCACTAAAATACCTGTAGAACAGGCAGAGGGATGCAACATTTCGTCGATGGGACAGAAGCTGAAGCTTAGATGCCAGTTCAGGGTCTATCAGGTTTGCGACTCTCTTTTGAACCTTGTCAAGGAGCGAGAGTCTAGTAGCAGATGCACCAGCCCAAATGTGACAGCAATACTCCATACATGGGCGAATGGTTGCCTTATAGAGGTACAGGATACGTTCGGGTGTTAGTAGTAAAAGTGAGATTAATTATTTAGTAGTAAAAGTGAGATTAATTATTTTCCTCCCGTATATGAGAGTTTTTTTTCATTCCTTCACTTTTTTTTTTTTAGACTCTCAATTAAAGTGTGCATAAATTACAATCAACTCACATATGCAAATTGCCAAACGCAATTCAGAAAATTTTCCAACAATATATATATATATATAAATATTTTTTTAATTGCAAAAAATCATTAGAAAAGACGTTTCTAGAAAAAAAATAATTCGCTTTTAACTAATACCAGATAGCCTTTATGTCTAACATGTTAGTGGATTATAAAAAAATAAAGTTTAAACTAAAATATTAAAATTTTTTTAATATTTTCTTTGAATTTATAAAACATGTATCCGGTTAAAAAATATCCTTTAGCATTTTTGTTATGCCATCTTCTGGAACAAGGGCTTCAATAAAATAACAGAAACGAGGCCTTCTGTTGCAATATTTTTTATGTTTAATGCGGGTATGCTCCCTCAAAGTTGGGAGATGTTATTCATAAATGCTGTTGGAACTGACGAATCAAATTAATTCACGTTCTGCTATCAGCCAATCAAAATTGCTCCATAAAAATTAAATTATTTTAGCATTCCAGCACATAATGTTTTCGTGTCAACACGAGAAGGATCTTTTGGTCTTTGGCTGCAAAATTATAAAGTCCAAAACCTGTACAAAAGACCGAGAATTTTTCACATTCAGGACTTGTATAGAATAACTACCTATCAGAAACTCTTCTTAAATTAAACATGGCTTCCAATTCAAGACATACAAAATAATTTCTATTCATCAGAGAAAATTTAACGATTTTCTACATACTTTCTTTGGAGTTAAAAATAAGTTTATATTATCATTATATTTACTTAGCTTAAAATTTATGCAACATCTGTATTGACAATTGGAAAAAAAATATTTCATAATCTCTACAGGGTGGAGCGATAAATTTGTTGTCCTAACGAAAACAACACTACAGCTTCGTTTTAAAAATTTTATTGAAAAAATCAATTCAGCTAACTTGATTATGTAGTAGAGCTGACAACTATTCAATGTAGTTGCCTTCAGCCTCATCGCCTCGATACGGGTCCGGAACAAGGAGCATGCTTTTTCCACAAGCACCAGCAGGAGCTTGGCGAATACTTGGCAGACAGTGACGATCAGAGTGACTTTGGTGTTATGGGAGGTCATGTTGGTGATGTTCTCAGTGTATAACCAAATGAAGTAGTCCAGCGGGTTAGGGTCGAGGGTGGAGGGGATCAATGAGAGAAGGGTATGAAGTCGTAGCACTTCTTCTAAAGCCTAAACCTGGGTCTCTTTGGACTTGTGAGCCAGTGCAGAGTCCTGCCGCAACACACAGGGTTTGCCAGTGGCCACCTGTTTGCACCAGGGGATCACCACACTCTTCAGTACATCTGGGTATACTTTGGTGTTGACTTTCAAGCAGACTTCAAAGATGTGAGGTGGCATGATGTGGCCCTCACTTGAAACCACACCAAAGACATGGCGGGGAAACTTTGTTGAGCTATCCCTCAAGTGTTGAACCATTCGGTTTGAGGGTGCTGGCAATGGTCCTGTTGTCATGACTTGGATCGGTAGAGAGCATGAGTTGTACAGCAACACATGTCTGATCTCGCTCGTTGAACTTTGTGTCACTTTCAAACATGATAGAAGGCTCCTATCACTCTTGGGATTTGTACACAACTAACCAACTAGTAGATAGTCTGCAACAAAAAAAGAGAACCGGTTTTTATTAAATAGAAATGGAATTATGTCGTCTTTTCTAGGACGACAATTTTATCATTCCACCCTGTACTTATATATAAAAGACATTTTGTGTGTGTGTGTGTGTGTGAGAGAGAGAGGGAGACTTTGAAACAGCTGGAACGATTTTTTTTTAATTTCACATAAATGTACTTAATGTTTCTGGGAATGTTTTTAGACAAGTTTTGTATTGCAATGTCTTCAATAAGTATCGAAAATCAGTAACTAAAAAAATCCAATTAAAGAAAAAACAGTCTGATTTTGACCAAAGTAAACAACCTTATATAACCTAACATAAGTACATTTGAGAAGTTTTATCACAATACAAGCAAAGGATCAAAAGTAAGCTCTTTGATAAAACAGTGGCATACTTGACTTTTGCATTTTAAACTTAAATTCAAGCCATTTTATAAAAATAATTTTATAAAATCAACAGCAGGTTCTCTACCGTGTGATGTAGAGTACAATGTATTGTGGATTAAGTCACTGCAGGGAGTCATGTGAGACTTCCTCCCGAGACACCACGGTGGGTCCCCGACTAAAGCAGGAAATCAATCGATTTGATTGAAAATTGGGCAATTTAACTGTTTTTGATGACAATAAAAGTATTGGAAACATGAAATATTCATTGATCCTCGACCAATCCTGGCCAACGTAAAATGATATGCCATGTACAAGCTGGCAAACCCTCTTCATGTTAGTATATTACTTCAAATGGAAAAAAAAAACTTGATTTCAAGGTTTTTATATTTATTTTTTCTTTCATTAAAATAAAAAATCTCACAAGTTCAGTAAACATTAAACAAGTCAAATTAAGAATAACTCGTTTCCTTTTTTTTTTTCTTTTCGATTCCCAACCAAAATTTATCACAATACTTATTGTTGTTCTTGACTGAAATAATCATTTCTTAGAATTTCCAAAAAACTTCATTTTCAATAAACCATTATCTCAAAATACAATTCTCTATCCTATAGATAACACTGATTAAAAAATTAGACAAGTGTTGCAAGAAATGTCTGTTCTCGAATCTTTCGAATTGACCTTAAAAAAAAGCACCAAATTAGAGGTTTGTCAAGAATCTATTAAATGGCTTCTGTCTGTTTCTCCAAACTAAAATCAATAACAACGATTTTTTTAAAAGTCTTTGTAAATTCCAATTACAATATGAAACGACTATCAACAGTCGAAATGGACTCAAGAAATACTCAACACTATTTTAAAAAGGAAAAAAGAATATATAGCAGCAGGATATATTTTTTTGATGATGATATACAAATTTGGTGCACATATGGAAGCAGTGCTCCTCTCTGTAATTTTTTTTTATTTTCGTCTATTTTTCATTTTTTTTTCAACAGATTATTGAATTGTCATTAATCTAGATTTTAAAAAAAAATTAAAAAATACCAAAACAGTTCAATATTTAACACTTTTAAGTGGTGCTCCTTTTCTAATACAATATTCTAGTGAATCGATCTCTATTTTGGAAGCATTGACTTATTTCGACAAATTTCACCTTTTTTAGCCTTTTTTGAAGGCTAAACTGCTTTTAAAAAAGCAAAATTTGCAAAACTTGTCCGAAATATGTTAATGCTTCCAAAATGGGGATCGATTCATTAGAATATTGTATTAGAAAAGGAATACCCCTTGAAAAATGATTTTTTTTTTATATATATAATCTGGTAGATTATAGTGATGGGGCGATTCCAATATTTTTCCCGATTCCGATACAATAACTGATTCCGATTCTTTATAAATCTCTAAATATTTAACTACAGAATTCTTATTTTCCACGATTTCTGTAAAAATTATGTGTTAAATATGCAGATACTTTCGTAAACATAAAAATACACTTGTGGAGGATGATCGATCGATTTTAGCTTTACTGGTATTTTTAAATCAATAAATATTTATTATTTTATCATTATTACCAGCAATGGAAGATTTTACTTTAAACAAAATCAAATAAAAAAAAGACAATTAAAAGAATCGTTTTGGCATCGGAAAATAAGCATCAATTTTTTTCGATTCCGATACCGATTCTGGTACTCCCAAATTTGTTGATTTTTCCGATTACCGATTCTGATTCCAATTAATCGTCGCAACACTAGTAGATTAGTTATATTTTGATAATAATCCACTGAAAAAAATGAAAAAAAAAGACGAAAGGGTGGTACCACTTCCATACATGCGTCAAAAATTTTAAGGGGAGAGGTATAAATGAGAGGCTCCACAAAATACTGAAAATTTAATACGCGTGTAATCAGATTCTGAGTTTGAATTTTTTAAATAGAATCAATTACCTTAGAGCTTTTCTTTTCCAAGAATAAAGCTGAAGGTAAATCTAAGATATCAGTTAAGAGATTCTTGATACTATTGTCATCTTTAATGAAAAAATGCTAGAGAATTCTTCAGAAGCATTTTTATTTTTTCAAATATCCGATAACCTTCTGGAAAATTTAAACTGAACCGTTTATTGAATCCATACGTGTAGATAACTTCAAGTTCACACGATGAAAAGTTAAATTTGTGGAAAAATAATGAACTAAAAAAAAAAAAACAAGCTGCAAATGAAAAATTTACTTTCATCATGATTAATGTTTGTGCAAAAAAATTTTTTAAATCCAAGGCGTAGTTATTGAGAAAAAGGCGATCAAACAAATGGACGAATGGGAGCAAATTACTAAGTCCTTTCTCTCCTTTGTCGGGGGACCAAAAGGCAAATGAAGAAAACCCGAAATGGTTGAAACAAGAACGATTGTTAGTGTTTTGGAGTTTATAATTTAATTTACACCAAACAATGAAATAAAACTGAGAAAACAGTGGCTGAACTGCTGGTATAATAACAATCAAGATAAGGACAACAGTCCAATAGAGTAAATCACGTAAAAAAGTGGGTGACCATCTTTTACTTTAAATTTCCTGCTCAAAGTTGGGGCAAAACACACGTGAAACCATCGGAACAGCACATATATTTCTCTTCTTTTTTACTCCTAGGGATCACCTCCTCCATAACATCAAAATGAAAAAAAAAAAAAAAAAAATTATGGACCGGTCTTCTTACCCTTATGATGTTATTTTTTGCGAAATATTGGAGGAGGCGGAGGAGGAGGAGGAGGAGGAGGAGGAACAACAACAACAACAACAAAAAAAAGTAAATAAAAACGATTTTATAATTATTTCAGACACTTCAAAGTTTTCAAATTTCTCATTTAAATTTTATTCAAAATAAGTCTCTTCTAAAAGTGGGTGACCATCTCTCACTTTAGTAACAATACCTTATTTCAAATTTACCAAAGAAATACCTCGTTAGAATGCAATTTTACTTATTGTGTTTATTAGATATGAGAATCTCGTGTCTTTTAATCATAAAATTCATTTTGTAGATGATCCAAAGTCAGCCATTAGTGATGAACGTGTTTCACTGCAGATTTCCAGTTTTAAATAATCAGATCCATTCCACTGATATTTCTTAAAAGAAAAATGCCACTTCTTCGAATGCAATATTTTGCTACTCTCTACATTTATACAAAGTTAGATATGTGTATGTTTTATAGTTTTCTGCATAGAGGATTCACACCTAAACTAAGTAACCAATCATTATGAATTTTAGAACAAATCTGCTAGGCATAAGGATGGGTAACGTAAGCAATTTCGATTAATTTAGTTACATGCAAATTTAGAAAAAAGAGGATGGAATTCTTTATTAAAATTCAACAACAATTAATAAATATTTCTTAAGTTTCAGTTCATTTGAAGTGTTTTTAGGGGGCTTAACACCGGTAAAACCTCTTCTATGAAAATTAAAATATTTCAGCTTTACATTAATATTATCTATAAATACCAAATAAGCAAGATTTCTTGAATTTAAGTTCCTTTTTAATACCACTTAAGCTTAAGCCTTAAATTACAGACATTTTTAGGATCAAAATCATAATGGATTTTTATCACAATTAGATTAAGAATTCTAGACATAAGGTTTAGTATGATTATATATTGATTTAAATCATTGTAGGAGGGGACATATCTATTCTTCTAATTATTATAAATAGACCCCTTGGTTTTCCATCATGTCCAACAATGAAAGTCCTGACTTACAAACGGGTCATCATATGGCTATACATTCAAATCTCTGACCCACACTGGCTGCTTCATACGCATATATGTCTACACAAATATAAGGTATATTTTAACAGCTATTTAATGGATCAACGCCAGGGTTTTTTTGGGGTTTTTTTTTTGGTTTTTTTTTTCAATAATTTGATTTTCCATGTTGTTTTTTAATAGAAATTGCCCCAGACAAGATATGAAACCACCTGATCTAAAAAATAAAAAAATACTACTTAGAAGTCAAAACCTATCCAACATATTCATATTATTCACACTACATCCCTGATCATGGATTTTATTCTCACATTATTTCAGCTGAATGCAACCTCTAACCCTCTCAAACTCAAGAACTTTTATGAAATTTTGAACAGAATGACGGGAGTAGCTTGTTCTTGTTCTGTTAACCATTACCAGGGGGAGTCTTAAGTAATCAGTAGTTGTATTCTTAGTTTTGCCTGTACTTTACGATTGAGCCGTCAACTTCCACAAAACTCGTGTTATGTTGATTAATCGGACTATTATTCTCATCTTGAGTGTTATTAGCACAACGTTTCGATCGCTGCAACCTGCGACCTTCTTCAGGTGTTGAAAACATGCTTCTTTTTCTACTAAGGAAAAAGAGGGTTGGCTCCACATTACAAGAATTCCAACCGTTTGTCTGAGAGGTGAGTTCGTAAATCATATTTGTTAAAAGGTTTTCCTCTGGCTCAACTTTTCGGGATATCTATACTAATTGTTGATAAAAGTGAAAAGAAAAATGTTTTACGAAACAGAGGATCGATACCCATACATATTTTAAAACTCTTTTCTTCCACTAAAATTAACAATTGGTATGAATATCTCAAAAAAATTGAGCCATAGGAAAACCTTCACCAAATATCTTATCTGATGATTGAACCTTCTTGATGATCTACGGACCCACCCTCAAACAAACGGTTGGAATTCTTGTAATGCAGAGCCAACCCTCTTTTTTCCTTAGTAGGAAAAGAAGCATGTTCTCAACACCTGAAGAAGGTCGCAGGTTGCAGCGACCGAAACGTTGTGCTAATAGCACCCAAAATGAGAATAATAGTTCGATTAATCAACATAACACAAGCATTCACATATCATCTCAAAAGTCCAGAATTGCATTCCACAAAACTGTTACTTATAACTGATTGTACTTAGTACTTATATCCAACATAAACAAATTCTTGATGAACCGTTCTCTTAAGTAATCCAGTTTACCAAATTTACACTACGTACAATTACTACAATATTATGCCATTGACTACTATACACTCAATAACCCTTATCCTCGAGTGGCTTCCGGGCCTTGATAAGCGGTAATTCTTGTGTAAAAAAATAAAAAAAATAAATAAAATATCCACTGTGCCACAGGTCCTTATTGTTATGACTGAAATATGCCTTAAATGAAAATCCCATTATCAGTAAACATTGTACATCCCATATGCATAAAACATTTGAAAAGTGTTTTATTAAATAACTGCTCTGTTATTCAATTTTAATTTTATTATATCATTTTGCTTTGTATAATAAATAGTTTTAGAAAGCGAAACCAAACGTAAAAAATATTTTATTCTAAAATTCTATTAATTTTTATAGTTTAAGATTTAAAAAATCAGTAATAAAAACTTCAGATATGGGGGCTTCTAAAAAATATTATCGATTAAGCGCCATCTTTTGAGGTTATTAAAAAAATACTTGTTTACTCTTTAATTCCAAAAAAGAAGTAAAGTAAACACAAAAAAAAAATCAGTAATAACATGTTCAGTGGGGGTCATATACGTCTGCCAAGAGAATTGATTATTTTCACAGTTTGTATTAAACTGTTTTTATGTAGATTTAAAAATTGATTTTTTGTTGTTTCTTTCTTTTTTTTTTTTTGTTGTTTTACGGCATATCAACCTTTTTCGGGTTATTTAATGGCGAATCCAGTTATTTTGGAAATAGTTTTTATGCTTCAAGTTCTTTATATCTTCAAATATTTATTAGTAGAGTTTGGTTTGGTTGTTTTACGGCATATCAACTCTTTTCGGGTTATTATAGCTGAATCCAGTTATTTTGGAAATAGTATTCATGTTGCATCCAGTTATTTTGTAGAAGTCTAGAAAAGACAACATGATTCCATTTCCATTTGATGAAAACCAGTTTTCTTTTCTTGTTGCAGATCATCTTGCAGACCAGTAGGCCAGTATTGTGCAAATCCCAAGAGCGATAGGAGCCTTGTGACACAATCTTCAATGAACGAGATTGGAGATGTGCCATAGTACAACTCATGCTCTCTACCAATCCAAGGTAAGACAACAAGACTATTGCCAACACCCTCAAAATGCACAACCTGAGGCTGTGATTGACTACTTCATTTGGTCATACGTCGAGAACATCCCTAATATGATCTCCCACAACACCAAAGCCAGTCTGATCTCTGCCATCTACTAGTATTCGCCAAGTTCCCACCAGTGTTTGTGGAAAAGGCATGCTCCTAGTTCTGGACCCATATCAGGGCGACGATTGAGACTAACGGTGGCTACATTGAATAGATATCAGCTCTAGTATGTAATCAAGTTACTTGAATTGATTTTTTTCAATAAAAGTTTTAAAATAAAGTTGTAGTGTTGTTTACTTTAGTGCGACAAATATATCGTTCAACCTTGTTCATTATAAGAATGCAAGAAAAGAAATTAATATTTCAATCCTTTTACCACCTCTGGTAATGGGTATAGTTCTATGCGTGGTGTAGCAATCGGTCTCCAAAGATTAACAGGGACACCACATAGAGGTTTGCTACTTGCAAAACAAAAGACAATCTCCACAAGTGGGGCTTAGACACGTCACCTTTATGTCCATGTGGAGAGGTACAAACGATGCACCACCTTAGGGAAAACTGCCGATTGGGTCCTCATTGCTCAAACCAAGACCTTAAGGAGGCAAACAGCACCGCCATGCGATGGGTTAATTTCTATTGCGATAAGATATGATGACTATTTCAATCTTATTTCTGCTTTTGCCTTTATTCAAATTTGTTTGGATTTTTTTTCTATTCAAGGCATTTTGAACACTTTAGTGTAGAACTAACAATTAAATACAATATAAGTGTTTTGCTGTTGTCAATAAGTAACAGAAATTTTTATATTCTTTTTAGAGTATAATTTTAAAGAAATATCTTTTAAGCTTATTTAACTGTGCTGCTAATTTAATATCTTATTAATTGAATTAATTAATTAAATTAATGTCTGGAGTTTGTGGGTGTTGGTCTTGGTTATGTGGAGAGTGACCAAGACCAACACCCACAAACTCCAGACGTTCACCAACAGATGTCTCAGAAACATCCTAAACATCAGATGGCCACAGACTCCATCTCCAATGAACAACCGTGGGACAAAACCAACCAAACCCCAATGAAGATAGAAATCAAAAACAAAAATGGAACTGGATTGGCCACCCCTTACGGAAACCTGCATCCAACATCACCAGGCATGTCCTTGAATGGAACCCACAAGGCAAACGTAAAATTGGTCACCTGAGGCAGACATGGAAAAGAAACATTGAGGCTGAGACCAGGGCTACCAGAATGACATGGGCCAAACTGAACAGGATCAGCCAGAATCGGGTCTGTTGGAGGAGCATCGTTGCAGCCCTATGGTCCTCAAGGAATCAAGAGGCTTAAACAATAATTTAATATATTTGATATTAATAAAAGTCAAATTGCTCACCATTATAGCAAAAATAGAAGGAAAACAAGAACTTCGGATCGTTGTGAGACTGCACATCTCCGTCTAACAACAAGTTAAACTTTTGTCAAAATGTCAAATTTGATTGAGTTTTTCAAGGTCAAGCTGTGGGACTTCATTGGTTACAACATGGGCCCAGTAGTGAGTCCCTACAATGAACAGAAGCAAATTTATTGCTAAAAGTGTGACTTTTACCATTTTTTGGCCTTTGACCTACATATCACAAAATGAAATCAGTTTTATGATCAATATTTTTACCATGTTCTGTGATAATTGGTCAAGCGATGTGGACACTAAGCTGCAAACAAACAATTAAAAATTTGGCTGAATACATAACCTTCTAGGCAGATGTAACAATACAGAGTTACAGTTCAAAATTCTGATACAAGTCAAGACTTTTTTTTGTTTAAAAC